>NW_024423897.1:19406375-19561193 GCF_017311325.1 Ursus maritimus
GCAACTAATGAATCATCGAACTTTACATCAGAAACCAGGGATGTACTGTATGGTGACTAATATAATATAATAAAAATATTATTATGAAAAAAAAGAAGTGTGTGTGTGTGTGTGTGTGTGTGTGTGTGAGAGAGAGAGAGAGAGAGAGAGAGAGAGACAGAGAGAGAGAAATTGAGATCTTGCAGAAATCACTATCTGTCTCTGCATCTCACTTTCCTGTTTTGTAAAATGCTCGGCTTGAATGAGATCACTGAGAGGTCCTCAGATCTGCATTAGAACCACGCGGGTGTACCCATAGGGATTTCCCCATACACCCACAGAAATTCTGCATTTTGGAGGGTGGGATGGGGCCAGAAAGCTGGACTCTGTGGCAGGAGGTATGACAGGGCCATGGGGCTATGACAGTAAACAAGTCACACAGGCATGGTTCTCAAGGAGCTCATGCAGGAATGTGGGTGGCAGGCAAGGAGAGGCTTCCAAAGAAATGGATGTGTGTCCTGGGATGTGGTCAGGGCCATAACACCCATAAGCACTGGGTGTCACGGGAACCCATCCAGACTGAGGAAGGCAGGGCGGTCAGAGAAGGTTTACTGGGGGAGGTGATGTCTCAGCAGAGCCCTGTAGCACATGGAGGACCTGGCCAGGGAAAGCCCAAATTGGTAGCATGCTGAAGGCCTGAGAACCAGGCAAAGAACATGTGTCTGGGAAATTGATGAGCTCTGGCTAGATCCCAGGGGGCCGGAGGGAGAGCAGGAGATGGACATGGGAGAAGGTGGCAGGGGCCAGGTCATGAGGGCCTAGGAAGCTGCACCAAGAATTCTGTATTGTATCTTAAAGGCTATAGGCAGCCACGGAAGGGTTCTGAGCAGGGTAAGAACACGACCAGACTTGTGTTTTAGAAAGATCACCTGGGCTGCTCTGTGCAGAATATACTGCAAGAATAAGGAAGCAGGAAGTAGGAAGAAGAGGCCGGAATAAACAAGGCTTCTTTCTTGGCTGTACAGGCTGTGCTAGAGGCAGCCAGCACAGTGAATGCCAGAACGGCTGGGGGCCCCCGAAGCTCAGGGCAAAGTCCAGGCTTGTGGCTTCTCATCCCAGGTCCCACTAGCATGATCATTTTTCCTCGTTGAAGGAGGAAACAGCACCCCACCCATATACCCATCCGCCTAATTCTATCTGGGCCTCTTCTTCTCTCAGGCTTAGAAAGGGGGATGAAACCTACCGGTTGGTCTTAAGGTATCAAGGAACAAAAGCAAGAAATGGCTCCGAAGAGAAATATCCCTCAGGCCTGCCCCTTGGGAATATACATATGCTCTCAACAATATTTTACTGGTGGCCAGCACACTACAGTTTACATCACTTGTGATCACCCTACCTTTTTGGAGGCTCCCAGCACTTCTGGGATAGGCACTCCCATTTCAGAGAGCAGGAAACTGAGGCCCAGGGGGCTTGAGCACCTGGTGCAGGCTCACAGAGAAAGCAGGAAACAGAGCAGAGGCTCGGAATTCATTCCACGGCTCTTTCCTGCTATTGATCCCTGAGTCTACGGGGACTGTAATTAATTAAAATATCTCTCCTCAGCACTGGAGACAGCGACCTGGAGAATTCAATGAAAATGATCTACCCAGTGTGGAAGTGTTTCATCTTGAAGTCCTGGGAGGGCTTCTGAAATGAGAGGGACTATAGGGTGGGAAGGGGAAGATGCTGCCAGCCTGTTAGCAAATGTCACCCGGGCTGAAAAACGCCCACTCCAAGGAGGCTGAGGCTGCGCAGCTCTTGAGACGAGGGAATAATCCTGCTCCTGATGGAACAGGAGAGGCCTGGCTGGGGTGGGGAAGGGAGCCAGGAGAAGGAGACCGGACAAATCGCACAGAATGCTTCCCTTTTCTTCGGCCTGCACTCCCAATATTGCTCTCTGGGCCAAGTCAGGTCCATCAAACCATACAGTTTACTTGTAGGAGGGAAAATAGGCTCTAAACACCACTATCACCAAAAAATTAATAGCTATTGTGAAGCCCTAACAAAGCGCCAGGCACAAGCCCCGTCTACACATAAATCTATGCAGTTGATGACTACAATCTCCATTTCCCACATGCGAAAACTAAGGCCCAGAAAGGTTAAGCACCTTCCGTAAGAAGGTTCACACAACGATGACAAATGACACAGCCAAGATTCAAATCTAGGCCTTTTTTTTCCTTTTAGAGAGGGGGAGAGAGATAGAGAAAGAGAGTGCGCAAGTGAGCTGGGGCCGTGGGGTTGGGTAAAGGGAGAGGGAGAGAGAGAATCTTAGTTTCCATGCCCAGCATGGAGCCCAATGTAGGCTCGATCTCACAACTCTGAGAGCATGACCTGAGCTGAAACCACGAATCGGATGCTTAACCGACTGAGCCACCCAGGCGCCCCTAAATCCAGACCTTTCTGACTGCTGAGCCTTTGTTCTTCTTGAGGGAGAGGCCCCCTCCCCAGGTTTCTTTTGATGACAGGGAAAGGAGGGATGAGCTCGCTCTGTGTGTATGCAAACCTTCACTGATTTTACTTCATTTAGAAGGCAAGCTGGGACTCCCTCCAACTCCTTTACTACCTGCCGTCTTGGGATGAGAGAGAAGGGAACATACTTCCCAGCAGACAGGGCTGGGGCAGTGCACAGACACCAGCTCCACATGAAGAGGCAGCAGAACCTCGGGTTCCCATGGCAACAAGCACCCCACTATCAGCACTGCTCCCCTGCCCTCACAACACACCCAGTGAGCAGGGAGGGTGAGGTGATATCCTCATTTTCCACAAGGGGGGGAGTAGGGCTGACCTGCCAGAGGTCACAGAATGTACAAATCTTGGGATCCATTAGCGTCGCTGGGATGGAAAACAGGGCTTTAGGCTGAAGCCCCTGTAATTCACAAAAATTGGGAAAAATGGGAGTAGGGTCAGAGAGGTTTGCCAGACAGACTGAGAGGGTAGAAAAGAGATCCAGTGAGACAACAGGAAGGAAATGGGGGCTGCTTGGCCTCAAGAAAGCTTAGGGGTGATCTATTGGCTCATGCTAGGTGTTCCACCGTGGCTGGAGAAATTGCCCAATAGGCCTCCAAGCACATGAGAAAAAAATGGGACAGGAGGTAAAACGTTACGGGCTTATAATAAAAGCATGACCATCTGGGATTGGGCAGAAGGAAAAATTTCTCACTCAGGAGCAGAGGAGAGGGGAATTTCTTTCTTCCATGTGTCAACAAAATCTAGAAGTGAAAAATCTGCCAGGGTCCACTCACAAGTAAAAAGCAGGTACTTGGACATAGACATGAAAATAAAAATGTAGTTGCCAGTAGGAAGGCCTTTTAATGCAAATATCATGTTGTTATACAAACTACCTGGGGCATAATTTAATAGCTAAGCATGATGGGCTAGAAGAAGGTCCCAGCTATTCTGAAGGATGCCAGTTCTATGTTCTATGAAAGGGTGGTAGGTTTTCAGTGTGTAGAGTCTTTGATTACTAAGTCGCATTTTATTATCATAAATTTTAACTTTTCGAATCAATAACATGTCCGTAGTATAAACTCAACCAATGAGCACAATGTGGTTGTTCTGATCAACATAATTTGACCTCAGGAGGGAGACCAACATATTACAGCTCACCTTTGCCTCAAAGTATGGTTTCTCTATTTTGCTTTAGTTACTCAGTGTTGAGAAACCTTTCTGATGTGATGAATAGCAGATATATTTGATGAATAAGAAGATGCATTTTTTTGGGCGCCTGGGTGGCACAGAGGTTAAGCGTCTGCCTTCGGCTCAGGGCGTGATCCCGGCGTTCGGGGATCAAGTCCCACATCGGGCTCCTCCGCTGTGAGTCTGCTTCTTCCTCTCCCACTCCCCCTGCTTGTGTTCCCTCTCTCGCTGGCTGTCTCTATCTTTGTCAAATAAATAAATAAATAATCTTAAAAAAAAAAAAAAGAAGATGCATTTTTTTAACATAGCCTGTCCTGCAATCTCAAGATGCTCTTCAATTAAACAGATGTTGGAAGAGTAAGTTGGTGACCTCCGACATGTAAAAACGTAGTACGTAACACATATAAGTGATTAAAAAATTTTTGTTACAATTTAAAAAGAGTCCACACAATGTGAAATAACGTTCCCAGAATCCCTGAAGCGCCCACGTGGACCCCCACAGTCGGTCTGTAAAGTGTTCGATGGCATGGTGTCTGAGGTCCTCCCATCCCCGGCCCCGGTCTCCTCACCCTCACTGTCCCATCTTGAACAGGAAGGAATGAAATCTCCAGGGGCAGGAGCTCGCCTGCAAGAAACGGGCTTTCCACCAAGGGCTTCCTCCCAGCCCCACTTTCAGAGGGGAGAGTGAGGAGGGGGAGGAGAGAGGTAACAACTCTTGCCAGACTCTACCTTCTGGGAGAAATCTCTAACTACCCACAGCTAAAAAAGACCCCACCAGCTGAAAAAGAGAAAGGTATTCAGACGCACAGAGCTAAGAGGGCCCTGCCAGGTAGTCTTCCTGCTCTGGGGCTGAGGCAGGCTTTGTCCTGATAACTCAGTAGCTTCTGGTCCAGAGACTACCAGATCCCCCAAACAAGCAATTCAAAGACTTTGGAGACCGGCTAACGTACCTCCAGCAGCAATGTGTACAGACGGCGGATCTGCATAATGCATGCCGTGGCATGCTTATTCATTTTTAACCGTGACATTCTTCTTTTGCTGTCTATCTTACAGAAAAAGAAAATCACTGGTATGTCCTACATCTTGAAGAACGAAAGGGCTGGGGTGATTAGGAGAAAGAAGAAGGAGAGGTGGTGACCTCCCCGTCCCTGGAGCTATTCAAGGCAAAGGCTGCTGCACTCTCCCCACAGTGAGATAGTGTACTGAAGGATTCCTAATGTTCCCTCCCAACTCAAACTCTGTTTCTAAAAATATGAGCAACCCCTTTAAAACTTTTTTTTTTTAAATCATACCAGTTATACATGTACGCAATCATCTCTCAGTACCAGGAACAGTATAATATAATGGCATTTACAAAAGCATTTTTCTGGCACGTATTTCCTCAGATCATCATCGCCACAGCCCCGCAACACAGGAATTACTGTCATTATCCCCACTTTAAAGGTGGGACAGGGCTCTGGGTTTAAGTAACTGTTCTGAGGTCAGACAGCTAGAGAGCAGGAATCGCTGACAGCTCCAGCCTCCTCCCTGACATTCCTCCTCCTCCTCTTCCCTCATCCTCTCCCGTGTCTGTCTTCCGCTAAGTATGGTTTAACAATGGGAAAATGGAGGAGAGACACGCGAATGAGCCTCCTATACAGACAGCTGCCTGAACCCCCTCCCCTCACTTTGTGCCACCAGATGATCCAGGGAGGGCTCACTCATAACCTCCGTGGGTAATGAAGATACAGAGATGCGCAGTGATTTGGGGGGGGGGGAGGTTCATGCATATCCAAATTTTAAAAAGAAAAAATTAGTCCCTTTTTTAAGTTTAAAAAAGGAAGTGTTCTAGTCTAAAGTGAGGAAATGAAAGGAGGAAGATTTTTTTTTCTTTTTCAAAGTGGGTTCTGTCATTCCCAAGGGTGGTGAGTGAGTGCACACTGCTTCTGAGATCACAGTGAATGAAACGTTTGGATGAATTTCATAATGAACTGGCGCAGAAGACAAATGCCAATTCATTAAAAGAAGAAAAAAAAGGTTAATTTAAAAAGATGTGTCCCCCAAGTTGCTCGCTGGGGTTGAATTTTCAGAAAGAGGACCACCTGGTTCTTGATTTTGTTTGGAGGCTGTTTTGATCCTCAGAATTCAGATCAAAACTGATTTTTCTCAAACATGTTTTAGCAAAGAGGGTGTGGGTTGTAATGGGTAGGGAGGAATGACTCCCATCACATGGCCTTTCTGTACTCCAACTGCTAAAAGAAACACAGTTTCTCAAATGGTTAGAAAGAAATGAAGAGGCCCAAAGCCTTGCAGCAGAGTTTCACGGTTTTCAAAACACACTGTCTCCATCTTCCTTCTGATGAAGAACCCTGGAGGGGAGGCCCTTGGAGCCCAGAAAGGTTTAGTAGTTGGCTTGAGAACACACAGCACAGACTTACATCCTCACTGATATTCAGTCTGGTGCCCCTTGCTTCCCAACAGGAAAAGCATTTCCAAAGAAAGTTGCCAACTCCAGCTTGGCTTCCTAAAACCCAGTTTGGCCACCACCTGGGCCCATGCAGAGGACGGAATGGGCATATGTCCCCTGAAGCCTTCACACCCTCATGGAATAAAGTAGAAACCAAGAATGGCAGCATCAGTCACTGAAGACCCACTGGCATGTTCAGCCTGGTCAAGTTCTTTTTCCTTGCAAATTTGTAATCCCTCCACAGGAAGAGGGGGCTGCTGTAGTTACCACTTGCTTCTCTCCTGTTCTAACAAACTATCGCAAAGAACTTGAGGACCGCACAGCTGTGGCTTTAACAACAGCAGCAGTAGCTGGTGCTTACCACATGCCAGGCACTGCACGGGGAACATTAAACAGTTTCCTATGCATATTACAGATAAGACAACCGACACAGTGAGGTTAGAGTCACTTGCTCAAGGCTCTAAAGCTCTGAAGTACAGGAGCAGGAATTTAGACCTTTGGGGCCTGTGGTCTGAAGCCCTCTGCCACTTACTAGCTGCGGGACCATCTCTATACTTTTGTCATCTGTAAAATGGGGATAATAACATCAATCCCCTAAGGCAGTTCAAAGGAGTAGATGAGTTAACATCAATGAAGCACTTGGCATCCGGACTGTCCTACTACACTAATTCCAAGGAAAGCTATTCACACACGGAGATCACTGTGAGGCGGTCCTCCTTGGCACAGCACCCGTCACAGTGAAAATGCTCCGATGTTACCATCAGTATTCTCTATCATCGTATGACAGTGCCAGTGATCAGGGTCAGGGGCCAAAGGAAGAGCTGCTCATTCATGAGGGCCCAACTCAGGTGTTCCAAAGAGCTCTTCTTTGCTATCCATTCTGACTTAGCTAGCCATGGAGTATCTTGGTTCTTCTGACCCCTTTCAGAGCATGTCTTACTTCCCTAAGCAGATGCAAACTTCTAGAGGGCAGACGTGAACCACCTCCAGGGCCAAGCGCACAGGAGGCCCTCAGGAACTGTGCTGATTTTAAAACGTCCACAAGTTCTTTCACACTCCTCCCTTCCAAAGGCGGGGTATAACTCTCCTCTCCTTGCAGGTAGGCTAAACATAGTGGCTCACTTCTAATTAACAGAACGAAGTGTCCAGACAATGAGCAACTTCTGAGACTAGGTCACAGAAGGAACTGTGACTTCCTGCTTGCTCTCTCTCTCTCAGATTGCTTGCTCTGAGGTGAGCTAGCTGCCATCCAACACTCAAGCGTCCCTATGGAGATGTCCTGGCGTTGAGGAACTGAGGGCTCCTACAAAAGCCGTGCGAGAAAGCCCTCTTGGAAGCAGATCCCCCAGCCCCGGTCAAGACTTCGGATGACTACGGTGCTGGCCAACACCTTGACTGCAATCTCATGAGAGACCCACCAAGAGCCAGAGCCACCCAGCTAAGCCTGGATTCCTGACCCACAGAAACTGTGAGATAATCGATGCTGCTGTGTTAAGCTACCACATTTCAGGATAATCTGTTACGCAGCAAAACATAACCCAAACAGGAGCCATGTGGTGAGTTTAACAACAGACAGACAACAGGAAAGTTGTAGTTTTGGGGTAGAAGGAGTAATCTTCATACTTGGATCAGAGCTTCCCTATTATTAGACTACAAGAGAAATCAGACGGAAGACCCCAGATGGGCTGCCTTCACTCCATTCAGGCTTTGGCTCAGTAACCACCACAGGGAAGTAGAGGAGGAATGTAGATGACGCAAGCTAAGGCTGGCGAAACAGGGAACAGCTCAGTGCCCCACCCCCTCAAAACACAAGCAGGCAGCAGCCCAGATGAGGGACACAGCTCCGGCTGACCCTTCCCCAACCCCAGCTGATTCTATTCCAAGCCTCAGGGCCACACGCCAGCTACACAGCCCCCTGAAAGTTCCCTAGAGGGACCAAGCTCTTTCCTGCCCTCTTGCCTTTCACCTGGGAGGGTCCTCCTCCTAGCATCCCTTTCCTCTTTTGTTCATTTATTTCTATTCACTGAATTCTTAAAAAATGTTATGCTGTGGGGGTGCCTGGGTGGCTCAGTCAGGTGAGCATCTGGTTCTTGATTTTGGCTCAGGTCGTGATCTAGGGGTCGTGGGATTGAGCCCTGTGTCAGGCTCCTGGCTCAGAGGGGAGTCTGCTTGAGATTCTCTCTTCCTCTCCCTCTGCCCCTCCATTCGAGTGTGCTCGTTCTCTCTCTCTCAAATAAATGAATAAATAAGTCTTTAAAAAAAATAAAAACATCATGTTGTGAAGTAACTTTGAACTTACAGAAAAGGTGCAACAACAGCATAATGAACTCCTATATATCTTTCATCCATGTTTGCTCTTACCATCTTCCACATGTTTTATTCTCTCTCTCCCCCCCATCTTTCTAAACTATAATTTGTTTCCTGAAACATTTGAGAGAAAGCTGAAGACATGATAACCCCTTACTCCTAAATTCTTCAGTATGTATTTCCTAGAAATAAGGACCCCAAAGTCAGGAAATTTACCTCTGATACAATACTACTCTCTCATCAATTCATAACCAAATTCTCCCAATTGTTTCCATAATGTCCTTTATAGCTAATTCTTTTTTTCCTGGTTCAGGATCCAATCCAAACCTGTCCATTCATTTTCTCATTGATCACATATGCCATATGCCAGGCATTGTGTAAAGCACTGGGGATAAAATAATGAGGGGGAAAAACAGACACAGCCACTATCCTCACGGCACTTGTAGTTTCATAGGGTGACATATTAATCAACTAAGTTTGTGTAATCACAAACTAAGACATGTGCTTTAAAGAACAAAAGGCCTCAACTGGGATGAGGGCTAGGAAGAAGGTGCTAAGGCTCTCCTGAGGTTGACGCCTGAGCCGAGCTCTGAAGCCAAGCCATTTGTGCATGTGTGTGCATATGAGTATTTGGAGGGACAGGGCAAGTGAAGAACGCTCCATGCAGCAAGACGGTTTGTTCAAGGTAGGTATGAATGGAGGGCAGAGGGGGCGGGGAGGGTGGCATAGGGAGGGGATCTGGAGTGGAGTTTAGTCTTTATCTTAGCCAGTGGCATAATGTACATTTTCCAAAAAGACCACTCTGGCTGCTGTGTGGAGAAAAGTGATGGAAACAACATGGGACAACAATCCTTTAGCCTCAATCTCAGAATCTAAAAGCTTTTTTTTTTTTTAAAGATTTATTTATTTATTTGAGGGAGGGCAGCATGCAAGCAGGGGGAGGGGCAGAGGGCAGAGAGAAGGAGACAAGCAGACTCCCCACCAAACGGAGAGCCCAACACAGGGCCGAATCCCAGGACCCTGAGATCATGACATGAGCTGAAACCAAGAGTTGGACACTCGACCAACTAAGCCACCCAGGTGCCCCAAAAGCTTTTTTTATAACTCATCTAATGACGAAACCTGACCTGAATGCACAGGAGCTATTTATACCCTTTACTTACCCATTAGTGTGAATATTCTTATATTTTTGCCACAGGAAAAAAATGTGTTATGATTACAGGGAGCTACCACAGGTCCTACTGGGGCTATTAAATAATACATTACACGCCGTGTATCAACTTTCCTAAATCTGAAAGACTCTTGTGCCACTCACTGATCAACTCATTGCCTCTCAACCACAAAACTCCCTTCACTCACTGCTGTGCAAAAATGGATCTGGGCCCTTGACACATTTTTCCCTTGCCAGACAACGTGATGTTAATAGTAATCACAGTGACCAGTAGAAGATGCTGGAGAGACACTGCAGGAGGAGGGGGTTTTCCTGTTCCTCTGTTTTTCATCCTGGTTCTGGTGTATTTGCCCATCAGGCAGCGTGGATTACTCTGTCACCAGCTGGACCCCAGGACCTGACCCTGACCACTCACATGCTAGTACCCACCAGCCTTTGTCCTACATTTTTCCTTAAGCTCTTTTTTCTAGCTTATCTCCTAATTCAGGCAAAAGCACCCCGTGATGGAAACCGAAACCACCCTGCAAGCAATACTGACTGCCTGGACAAAGAACTCTGGAGGCCCACACCACCCAGACCCGTTTCAGCTCCACTTCCAATTTCTGTCTGTGCAGAAGCACCATGGAGTGACCTATGCGGTGACTGACAACTACCTTCACCTCATTATACTAAAATCTCTACCCAAGGAGGGGCACAAGCCTCATTTACCTAACATACAATATATGTATAGGCACGTTTCCTTAAAGCACATGTGTGACCTTATGCCCACCTCTGTATGTGATGAATATTCATCCTAACCCTAAATGAAAAGAACCCATTCACCCATGCTTGGGGAGTCACAGCTTTGGAAGTTATTCCTCAGGATCTCCTTATCTGCTGCAAATAAAGTTTCCTTTGTGCGATAATTCCGCCTGGTAGAGTTTCCTATCTGTGACTCACCAAGGAGCAAACTCACTTTAGTTTGGTTACCACTTCTCTAGCACAACTTTCCCATTGTCCGGCAGCAGTGACCAACAGCACCAAGCAGCTTCCCCTCACACCCACTCCCGTGCGCAGTACTGTGCTGAATGCCTTCCACGGGACACCTGGCCACGATCAGCTTTCCCCAGCACATTTCACTGACGTCGCACCAGAGCTGCTTCTCTGCACACCTGGACCCTTCCCAACAAAGCCACGCTCTCAGCCTGGGGGTCTCTTCCAGGAGTGCTCTATCTCAGCCCCCAAGAGGGGGGTCTTCCTTAGAAACTCTATCTCAACAGGAGTGGGGGGGTGCTCCGTGGTGCTCTCAGCCGTAAGCGTCGTAGTCGCCCCCTACACCTGCCATTCTCACAACCTTTAGAATATATTTAGAACGTCTCTACTTCATGATAGCCAATCCTTCATTACTGCAATTTCTTGTCATAGGTGATAATTCTTTATATTAAATTTTCTGTGTTTAGATTACTGGGTGGTTCCTCTCTCCTGACTGAACCCTAACATAATTCTGAAAACTAAAATGTGCCTCATATAGAGGGGTTTGGGCTAAGGGGTTCTGGACCTAAAATAATAATAGCACCATGGACCACTTCTAATATGCCAGGCGCTATTCCATGCGCTTTGTGTATGTGAACTAATTTAATCCTGATAACTATCTGCTGAGGTAGGGACTATTGTTGTGCTCATTTTAAAACAGAGGACACAAAGATTCAGTAAGTTCCGAGGTCACACAACTAGTGAAGGGCAGAACTGGGATTCAAATCCAGGCAAACGTGTGGCCGTATAAGCCTGGGAGTGGGGTGGGCCGGGGACAGGGAGAGAAGTGGCAGCCGGGAGATCAGCTTGAAGGCGACTGGGCAGCCTCTGCCACGCTCTCGGGGCCCCACGCCCACTTCACCGACTGCTTGCATCCCGCTGCCCGGGAACTATCTGCCTAGTGGTCCAGCAGGTCCTCAAGGGAAGGCCCATGTCCTTTCCTCCTGGACTGTCAAGTGCTTAGTGGAAAGCCAGCCTGGGCACGCTCAGTATTCAGTCAAAATCTGCTGGATAAATGACATGTTGAATGAAGCAGAACTACAGACCCAAACACCAGCTAAACAACGGGCTGAGCCTCCCGAGTCACGTCGCATGCTTGAAGCGTGTTGGCCTCGTGGGTCCTGTCCTGGGAGCTCCTCTGTGTCATCTGGCCTCACATGCAGACATCTGACAGTGATTGACAAAATGACCTCCTGGATCTTCTCCAACTCTTGGACCCATCAGAAAGCAAATCTGGTCACAGGACTTCTCTGTGCAACACCCTTCAAGTCTCTGGGAACCACAAGGCAGAGACCAGTCCATGGACCTGGCCCGACCTACATTCCAGCCTCTCCCAGGTCTACTCCTGGCTTTACTTTCTGGGGGCCAGCAACACTGAACTTGGAAGGCTCTGTGTATGCCGTGCTCTGCCGAAAATGCCTGCACTCCCCACTCCACGTGTAGCCCTTTCCTTGCCTGGTTAAATCATCCCACTCAGCTTCAAAGACTTAGGTGAAGATTCCCCCCTTCCAGAGCCTTTCCTTGCTCCACCCACCCAGCCACCTAGGTTTATCTGCTCTCCTGCGTGCTCAGTTAGAACCTGTACCTCCCCTCACCAGAAAGAGATCCTACTATTCTGAATGACCTGCTGGGTGTATGGACTCAAGGTTAGTGGTGAAGGCTCAGGATCCTGCAGGCCAATCCCACTTCCATCAGTGACCAACTGTGTGACCTGGGGTGCAACATTTCCTCTGCCTGGTGCTTACTGCCCTCATCTATAAAATGGGGCTATTATAGTATGTATACCTTTGGGTTGCTATGAAGATTAAGAACAGGAATCTATATAAAGTATTTGACACTGTGCCTGGCAAAAGTAGCCTGTGTGGTATAGTTCGTATGATGAGTGTCTGATGCTCAGAGGCTGCCGGTTACACCCCCTCATGGCCTCACTACCTGGAACGGTGTCTGGGCCACCGCAGGGAATAGTGCACAAATGAACGGACTCATTCTCCCCCCACTCCCAAGCCTCCAAACTGGCCCACAGCCTCTGGTGCCACCCACACTGCCATATCCACCTTTCTGATTGGGTCCCTCTGCTCAGATCATCTTTTGTGTAAAAACTGTCCATGGGTTCCCTACTTCCACAAGTCCAGTCTCGCCAGCCTCCCAGCCTCCCAGCAGAGCTCTTAACCCTGCAGTTACTTAACAGACATCTGGAAGTTCAGTAACTTTGGCCTACTTCCTGTTCTTAGAATGGGTTCCCCGCTTTCTGCTACCCGAGAGGCCCCAATCCTTCCCCAGGGCCACCTTAAAAGTCACCACTTTCTAGATGTCCTTCCTGACCTCCATCAGTGTGATCTGCCCCTCCCGGCACCCCACAACACTGGGCTGACCCCTCCTGCAGTAGTAAGCATGCTCTGCCTTGGGCATACATCACCATGAGCTTGTCCAGGTACCTTGTACCCAGCTTCTGAAGACAGGGGCTGTTTTCTACACTTAACACACAGTAAGCCCCCAAACCAAGTAAGCTGGGACCCAGAACAAAAAGAAATGGCTGAAATTATTATAGTTGAAACTCAGAAAAAGAAAGATAATATGGTTAAATAAAAAGCAGTATGCACCATGTGTTCACCCATTGGTATTCCAGGTTAATGTCTAAGTTAAAAAAAAAAAAAAAGAGGCTGATATGTTAATAAGGAGAGTGGCTTTAAAGAATACATAAGTCCAGGGTAATATGCTAATCCTCCATAGGAAGAGAGGATTTTTCCATGAATTAAAAAGGAATCAAAGTAGCTGGAAGAGATTATGACAATTATGCCTGCCTTGCAGAGTGTTTTATCCACCTCTACCCAACACAACACACGAACACACTCATCTGATGAGAAAATGGAAAATGGTCTGTGTATTCGTGTCTTAGGGCTGCCATAAAGAAGCACCACCAACTAGATGGCTTAAAATAACAGAGATTATTGTTCCACTGTTCTGGAGGGTACAAGTTCAAAGTCAAGGTGCTGGCAGGGCCACGCTCCCTCCACAGCCTCTGGAGGATGCATCCATGCCTCTCCTAGCTGCGGGTGGACCCAGGCGTTCCTGGGTTTATGGCAGCATCACCCTGGTCTCCGCGTCAGTCTCCCCACAGTCCTGTCCCTCACTGTGTCTCCGCTCTTGTAACGAACCCAGTCAGTCATATGGGATTAAAGGCCCACCCTATTCTAGCATGACCTCATCTGAACTAATTATATCTGCAACGACCCTATATCCTCAGAAGGTCACATTTTGAGGTACAGAGTTTAGGACTGCAACATATCTTTTTGGGGACATGATTCAACCCATAACATTCCATTCATCCATTTAATGGAGGATGTGCTCCTGGGAGAAGGACCTCACCACTCCCAAGGTCACACAGCAACTAAAGGCATTTGCTCCACTGGGAACAGACTAGAACATGGGACAGCAAACCACAACGTGCCAAAACCAGTCTGCTGCCTGTTTTTGCAAATAAAGTTTTATTGGAATACAGCACAGTCATTCATTAATGTATTGTCTCTGGCTGCTTTCACACTACAACGATTGAGTTGAGAAGTCGCTGCAGAGACCATATGGCCCACAAAGCCTAACATATTCTCTGGACTAAAAGAATACATAACATACACTGGCCAAGTTTGGAGATGGACCTTCTAGAAACAGGAGGAAGCCCAGGCCCACATGGCAGCTCTCTGGGATCCCTTCTCTCCAGCTGGAACCTCACCCAACGGGCTGTCCTACTGGGAAAGCTCCTTCAACATTACTTTCCTCTGCCTAGAGAAATGGCAAAACATAGCACTATAACATTTGTGCTGCTAAAGCTAGACAAATTAAATTCTATGCGCATTTCCAAGAGACAGATATTAATTCTAACTGGAAAGATCAGAAAAGACTTTCTGGGAAAGGAAAGATTTGAGAGGAGCCTGAAAAGAAGGATAGTGGGCACTCAAGAAATCCTCTAAGCCTCCCTGAACCACAGCAGATTACCTAAGACTCTGCTGAGCTAAGAGACTGAGTTCCCTCTTGCTGCAGGTATTCAAGCCAAAGATGGCTGACCTCTTGGCAGGGATGAGGTTGGGGGAGACGGAGCAAGATGAAAGATAGTGCCTTGGAATTGTGGATTCTTCAGTCTCATCTCTTATCACTTGCTGAGCAAGAGACACACAGCACAGAGACAGCAGGGCCTGGAGGGCAGGAGGGAGAGACAGACTTAAACAGAGAGTGGAGAGGGTTGAGGACAGGAGAGGGGTAGAAGAGGCATACTCACACCCAAAGTCAGAGAGCCCACATGAACCACGCAGAAAGGAAAGCCATCCCAGCTTCCTTCCCCCTTCACTGCTACAGAGCAAGAAAGAGCAAAAGCCTGACAACTAGGGTTAAAACTAATCAAATGTCCCTTCAGTACCTCTGGCTTGGCACCTGGCAGCCTTCTTAATGTGCCCCATTGTTTCCTGGCCAGGCCTCCCACCGCCAGGGGAGGGGAAGGGCAGCAGTCCAGCCAGGATCTGAGCTGGGGAGGGAGGCACAGGGAGGCACACTCCACACATACCGGGTGGACTCCTTAGGGAAACCCGGGCACTCCAGAACACAGAAGCCCTGCCTACCCCAGCAGGAAAGAGAACAGAGCAGACAGCAATGTCTGACAACTGCCCAGAGCGAGGGGCACAGGCAAGAAGACTAGGTTGGAAAGCTGACGAGTCCCTCTTACGGTACTCTGCTGGCATGCCAGGGACACATTATCCCCACTTTACAGAGGAGGAAATGGAGGCCAAGAGAGGTGCCATGCCTTTCCACGGTGTCAATAAAGCATGGTAGTTAAGAGCACAGGTTTGAGAGTCAGAAATCTGAGTCAGAGTCCCACCACGTGCGTCCCCTGCAGGCCTGGGAAGCTGCTTCCTGAGCTTTGGCCTTCCCATCTGCGAAATGACCACAGTAAGAGCGCTTACTGCACTGAAGAAATGAGAAGGGCCCAGGGCATGGCATGCCCCAAGAACTCAATAAATCAATGATCATTATTGTCAAAATAAATTAATGACTGTTATTGTCACTGCTATGGAGCCTGGGCTCAAAGAGAACAAACTCAGCCCCGGACCAGCTGCCACACCTTCTGGGCCCGACACCCCGCCCCCTACTGCCACACCAGCAGCCACCTGGCACCTCTAAAGGAAGGTTCCTGAAGCAGGTGGGGGCAGGGGAGCTGCAGCCACTCCCGCCCCAGCAAAGGGTCCCGTACTCATAGACACAGGTAGCTGTGTTCAGCTGAACTGCCTCACCCAGTTAGCTCAGAGCCCTCACACAGGCCCTCTCTTTTCCAGAAGTGCCCCCAGATGCCTTTGAGGCCCCCTCAGGCAAGGGAATGTGGCATGTGCCATTCCTTCTGGAATGCTGTCCTTCCTCTCCTTTTAGACTCCCACCACGCTGGCAGTAACAAGAATGCACGTTCTGGGGTTTCCTGACATGCCAGGAAGTCCAAGGCAGAAAACAAAGTGGACTCTGTGCTCACATCATTTCTAACAAACCTACAGCGGCCCCTGACACAGCTGCAGCAAACGTTATTAGACAGGGTAGCCCTCAAATTCAGAACACATAAAAACACAGAAGAAACAAGGTAAATGGTTCTTGGGCTCAGATAGAGCTGGAATATAATAAGTGACTTTGTTCAAGAGCCTAAGGTTTATATGTTTATATTTCCAAGTAAGCATCCCTCCCACCCCCGAAAAGTGCATTAGGCTTCGAGTCAAAAAGGAACAGCCTCAACTTACTGGCTCTGTGACTAGTCATGTCACTTATGCCCTCTGAGTCTCGGTTTTCTCTTCTGTAAAGTGGGGGTCATCAGCCCTGTTGGGCCTCCACCATGACATAAAGAGAACAAATTAGACAAAGGTTATAAAGGAGGGCTCCCAAACTCACATGTCTCCAGAGGCCAGGCTGGTTATGAGAAAGGGTGAAGCACCCAGGTTTGAGCTGAGGCCTGTCCAGAGCAGGCAACTGCTACCTAGATCCAGCCACTTTCTTCTAATTTTTTTCTCATAAGCCAGAAGTGAGAATTTTTTTTAATGTGAAATATCCCAATGTTCAAGTACTGACGACTTTCTAACACTTAAAAATAAAGACGCCCTGGGGCACCTGGGTGACTCCATAGGTTAAGCGTCTGACTCTTGGTTTCCACTCAGCTCACCATCTCAGGGTCATGAGATCGAGTCCCGCATCGGGCTCTGTGCTCAGCATGGAGTTTGCTTGAGATTCTTTCCCCTCCCTCTCCCTCCCTCTATGCTCCTCTCCCTGCTCTTTCTCTCGCTCTCTCTCTCAAATAGATAAATAAAATCTTTAAAAAAATTTTGTTTAAATAGAGATGCCCATCCAACTATGGGCCAACACTGGGTGAGCCACAGGAGCCAAATGGTACTTCTGGCCACAGGCCACCAGTCTGCAATCTCCATTAAAGTATACATGTAAGGTTTAAAAAAAAAAATAGTACAAATGTCACATGAAGTTCTTTGAGGGAGAGAGTCATTAAGGTTTATTGTCAATAAAATGACCAGGAATCCTACTACAGATCCCAACGCCCCCAAAACACGATCACAAACTTTTCCCTAGTTAGGTGCCAGATTTAGAAACTTATTATTTCACAAATAGACATGCATATACATTTTTTAACTGTCAGCAGCTGACTCTGATCAATACTCAGGAGGAAACATGCAAAAATAACAGTGTTCAGTTGAGCACATACAACGTGCTTCAGCAGCAGGAAGTAATTCTCACACACATTCCCCCGCCAGATGTTTCCAACCTGTTCCCTTTAAGAAACCCCCTCCTCCAGAAGCCCCTGCCGGCACCCTCTGCTTCACATCTGTAACTCACGGGAGAGATTTGTACACACACAATCCCGGCTAACTGGGCTCCTGGGAGGCTGCCCGAGGGAGCACGTGTGGCCTCCTTGCGTCCTGGGGAAGAAGGTAAAGGGAGATTCCCCCCAGGTCATAGGGCCAGGAGGTGGTGAGGCTGCAGAAGGAAGCCTCAGGCCAGGTGCTCCGTGTGAGTGAGACACCCGGGTTGGAATCCCGTTTCCATCACTTCCTAGCTGTGTGGCCCTGGAGATGTCACCGAATCCCTCTGCACCTCAGCTTTGTCATCTTTAATGCAATCCTCACCCGGACACTGTGAAGCAGTGACCACTGAGCTCATTTTAGGATAAGGCTGGAGCTGAGGTCCCGAGTGGGACACAGAGCGAGCGAGCATGTGTCAGTGGTGGGCCTGGCATCAGAGGAGCTTGTCCCCACTCCCGCACTCCTTCCAGCTCAAGGGAGAGATGCGCAGAGACTTCCTAATGTTACACCTTCCCAGGGAGGCCCTGGTTCCATACTCTCTCCCCACTCCCCACTTACAGACACCTCCTCCTTGCCCCCATGGCAGGAGGGCAGAGCACCCATCCTGGAAGGGCAACAGACCACAGGCATCAGGGGAAACACAACTTTAGACACCCCAGAGAGTCCTCATGCCCCCTGGCAGAGGCCCATCCCGGATCCCAGATCCTGATTCCACCGCTGGCCCCTGACAGAGTGCCACGAATAACAGGCACCGCAGAGCCCTCTGGGAGCACTGCTTGCCAACCTGGGAAACTGCAAATAAACATACTCCTCACGAATACAAGTTCAAAGACAGTCCCAGAGTGCTCCTGGGGAGAATGGAGTGGGCCCCTGGGGAAGCTGAGGTCTGCCTCTCACGGGTGCTGACAAGTTGAGGATGTGGGCCGAGAGGCAAGAATTTCCGGATGGATTCTCGATAGAATTTGTTAAACACGTGCATCCTTGGCCCACCCCAGACAGGCCCCATCATGCTCCTTGGGCATGAGCCCTGGAGTCCCCATTGTTAACAGGCTCCCCAGGGATTGCGAAGCACCCTCGAAGAACCGCGCACTTACTGAGTACCAACCATATCATCCACTCGCTCTTCAGTCATTCAGCAAATATTTTGGGCAAAAGAGAGTGGGTGACTGAAACAGAGGTTAGTCCCTACCCTTAGGAGCTGACACTCTGGACAGACCAAGTAAAAACAATGACACTGCATGGTACATTTATAGAAGGGGCTCTGGGTCCCTGCAGGAGAGAGCATAACTGCAGGCTGCCGCTACAGGGGTGAGTGAGGCTTAGGGGCCAGGTGGCAGGGAAGGAGGTGTGAGAGGCAAGGGAGCAGTGCGGGTGGAGGCTGAGAGACACGGAAGAGCCTGACAGGTACAAGGAGCGAGCAGCAGGGAGAAGCACAAGGCCGTGCCTTCCTGGAAGGTCCTCTGATCTAAGCGGGTGGATGATGAGATCAGTGTTCAGGGGAACTAAGCCCAGGGAGCAACTCCTGGGGGTGCCTGCATGACTCAGTCGGTTAAGACTCTTGATTTCAGCTTGGGTCGTGATCTCAGGGTCGTGAGATCCAGCCCCGCACTGGATGTGGAGCCTGCTTAGGATTCTCTTGCTCCCTCTCCCTCTCCCCTGACCCCCTCTCGCATGTATGCTCTCTCTAAAAACAAAAAAACATAAAACCAAAACTTCCTGGAGATGGCAAAGAATACCTCCTAGAAGGATGCAGAGGAGCTGGGTTCTTGCCTAGGGTAGGAAGTGGGAAGGTACCCTCAATAATTGCTTCAGATTCCAAAGAGGCAGGGAGTGGGGTACAAAGAGCAGCCTGTGCAGACGCACCTTTCTTCCCACCCCCAATCATCAGTGAGACCGGCCCTGCTTCACCTCCGAATGCCGCGCCATGAGGCCAACCACCTATCCTCAGATTGCTCAGCTCCCAACAATTCATTCATTCAACCATCAAAAGAACCCCCCAATATATAGAATACTGTTCCATTTTCCAGACCAAGAAATCCAGGCACAGAGGTCAAGTGACTTGCCCAAGGCGAGGGATCTGAATCAAGCAGTGTAGCTCCAATCAGAGCCCTACACATTGCCTCACAGTGTCTCAATCTAGGAGGATGGGGGAGTCCCTTTGCCCATGGGGTTTCAGTAGGGGGTTGGATGAGGGTTCGTCTTCAAGGTCACACTACCACCAAGTGATCTCGTGGGTTCCTCCTCAGCCACGGAAGAGGTTCAGTCTTAGAACAATGGTCTTTCCCATCTGCTCAGACATCAGGGCTCCCCTAGCAGCCTCATAGGAATGGATGGAAGGCCAGGGTGGGAAACAGGTCCTTCGTCCTGCTTAGGCATCGGGTCAGAGACCCACAGGCTCAAATACCAGCTCTACAACCACAGGCTGCATATCCTCAGCCAGTACCCGCACCTCTGTGAGCCCTGGTTCCCTCCTTCACTGCTGCCTGTTTATAGTTGGGAGTACCTAACAAGACATACAGGTAAAGGCTTCTTAGTCCAATGCCTAGCAGAGTGAGCGCCGAACACACGGTAGCTGCTATGATGACGATTATTCACCTCATCATTCTCCCTGTTATCTGTGTCATCATCACCCTTATCAGTGTCATTTAATGCTGTGGCTTTTATCACCTGAGCAAGCACAAGAAAATTCAGCATCTGAAGCTCAGAATTCTCTCAAAACCAAAGGGAAGGAAAACATGGGCCTGCTTTTTTCTCTTCCTTCTCCTATCTATACTCAGCAGAGGGCAGCAAACAGGAACCATCCAAAGATAAGAGAGAGAAGAGAGACACATGGAGAGAAAGCTACACACTCATAAATACACACCCACCCACCACAGCAAGCTGAATTGTTTAGCTTCTTCTAGCTTCCAAAGTATGAACACTCCGCCTCCTCCAGCTAAGAGGGCCAGGCAGAAAAAAAGTCGAAGCTGAAGAGACAGAAGTTCTTTTTCAGCTCGAGAGAAATTTTCAATGAACTGACTTTGAATGCGTGTGTGCACGGGGAGGGCGGGCAGCAGCTCTCAGGACGTCTGGGAGGGGAAGGAAGGCAGCAGCAGAACTCACAGGCAAGATTGAATAAAGACAGCTTTCAGCCGCGCTTCATCTCAGCCCTCTACTCCACGCTGGCAAGCGTCCACACTCCAGCTTTCCTCAGGAGGACAGTGAGGCTCCCAGAGTTAAGCATCCCAGCCAAGGGAGGGCAAAGCTGGGATGAGAACACAGACCTCCAGACTGAAGGTTCAGTGATCGACGCTGAGTCCAGGACGGCCGAGAGGTTTCACCTCACGGACCAAGCCTGATTCCCCCAGTAGGGACTGCTTGGGACCTTGTATCAGAGAGGTTCTGGAATGGACACTTGTTGCCTTCATCCCTAGATTGCATTTCCCCTCCTCTCCATGAAAGCATTCGGATTTTTCTCTGGGAACTATTCTTCCTACAATTCCGATAGCCCAAGCCTTACCCTAGCTCCAGGGTGGGTTAAGTCAATCAGCACACTTGTTCTTGACAAGTGTGAATGGTTCAGAGAGCATATTACATCTAAATTGGGCTGACGATACCTAAAGAGATCTTGCTAGCGCTTAGAGGAAAAAAAATTTCCTCTCTCCCTTCTAGGGAAGCTGCCAGAGGAGACAGAGATCTGGGTATGGATATGAGGTCGGAAAAAGCTACAACCACTTTTTGCTACCACAAGGGTTCAGTCTAGGGCATGAACCTCTGGATCAGACCATACCTGAAGCCATTGCAATTACCAGAGCTAGTATAGCCCCTTACTCATTTCAGCCCATTCTGTTTCTTACAACTGATAGAGAATCTACAGTGACTCTTTAGCTCACACTAGCTCCATCTGCTACAGATAGCAGTAATGATACCACGTGCGATGCACCCATTTAATTTCTTAATTTCCGGGCCGGATCCATTTGCCACCCGAAAATCTAATTCATTTTACTTGCTTTAACACTATAAAAACTTGGCAAGAAATGTATAAAGATGGATCTGCAAAAAAGCCAGGTGAGTTCCAGATAATAACTGGTCAATAAATACCAGCCTCCAAAACTCAGAGTAATGATCTTGACTCATGTGGGATAATGGTAGAGAAGGATCAATTATTAGCATGTGGAGGGAAAAATATTCATGGTGAAATAGAGAAATAATGTGAAAAAGAACCAGTTTCTGATCTGCACTCCCCACTCTGAGAACAGATCTCCCCTCTCCTGGGCCTCAGTTTCCACACCTACAAAACAAGGCAGGCAGACTAGATGACTTCTGAAGCCCCGATACATCTCGATCATTCAGCAAACATGTTCTGACCGTCTTCCAGATGCCAAGCCTTATGATATGTGCTAGAAGAGGATGCAGTTCCTTCTTCGAGACATTTCTAGAAGGGGAGGCCACGATGCACTCGTTGGCCACAGGAACTCAGCAGGTATAGGGTACCTCCTCTCCCCACTGCACTGGGCGGGAAGACAGTGGTTCTCTGAGAAGCAAGACTCTTATTTCAGTCTTCCTGGGAGCTTGGATACATAGATGAGATGCAGAGGCTCAGATACATACAAAATACAGAACCCACTGTAAACACCATCATGAGCAGTTAGCTACCACAGGACACACTGTGGGCCGCCAGTTTGCCTTGGGGTGTTTTTCAGTGATGGGATCCCGATGCCATCTCTGTGTAAGAGTTGACTGTGGACAAGGTACAATTAGCAAGCTAGATGGTTATCTTTGAAACAGGTCTTTGCATTTTCATTCCTGATTCCATTACTTGTCATTGCGTCACTGGTGTCAACAGATTAAAGACTGAACATCCTCAGAGTATAAACACATCCCTAAGTAGGAGTGGCTTCATTACAACCTAGGTACGGGGAGACCTGTTTTAACATACTTCTACCGTTCGGGCCCTCACAATACATGCTTCCAAACAAACTCACGGAACTCCAGGAAGTTAAAGTTGGAAACATCCTAACGATGTCACAAATAAATTTTAATGCCATTAATTCCCCTTGAGTAGCAGTGTCAAGAAACCAAGTTTGGACTTAGTGGGAAAGAGACTGATGAGCAATGTCTGCCCCAGCCGGGGGAGGGGAGCCCCATTATGATAAACATTTACCTTTCCTCTCCTGAATATAAACCTTCACTTCACAGTTGAGAGATCCAAGGCCCAAAGAGATTAAATCACTTTCCTGAGGTCCTACAGGGAGTTTAGGGGCAGGAGAGAGAACTAGAACCCTGGCCTCTGTTCCAGGCCTTCCTCAGCTGGGCTCCTGAGGAGACTACAAACCTAGGAGGACAGGAGGAATGCAGAGAGCCAGATTTGCTCAGGTAAACCAACGACCCAGCCCCAGTGGCATCAGATTTCAGCTGGGCATGCAGAAAGACAAGAGATTAGCAGGATAAAGGGTCCCAGCCCCTCTGTGGAAAATTAAAGAAATCATTCCAAGGCTACATTCCTATGGTACTTAACTTTCTGATGGGTAAGGCTCTGCCACCAGGAAGACTAAAAAGGGGTGGGGTGAGGGGGGAGATACTGATTTCCGGATGTTCTAAGAATAAAGTTCAGCTCTGACACAATGAGAAAAACTCTTGATACTTGAAAATTAAAGTCATTGGTATTCTACTATCCTACCAATTTCTCTTCCACAGTGGCTATTATCCAATGAAGTCATTTCTCACAAGAGATTATGGCTCTGAAATGGGGAGGGACTGCATCACGTTTCCTCACATGGGTGTGTGATAGCTAGTTCCCAGGTCTGGAGTAGGAAACAGACTGCAGGATTAAACCAAGATAGTAAACAGACTGGGGCTAGGAGGGACTCCTAAATTAAAATGAAGATGGCTCTAATTGAATTTAAATTTAAATAAACAAACAAACAAATAAAATGAAGATGGCTTCATGACTGGCTTTTCTTGCTCAGTTTTGCAACTCTGAGAAGCCAGCTGTCTGACCAGATGAATGTTGAAATCCTAAAAGCATTTTGTGTCCTTTATAAATCAGCTGCCCTACCCAGCTCCAGACGTATACCTAGGATGAACTAGCATGACAGTTCTATAGACTTACACTCTAGCAGATGATAAATGCTCTTCACTTGAAACCCTTTATTCTTCAATCCAGTGGAGAAGTCAAGGAGTTAAAAGACTGCTCTAACAGTGGGTATGTTACCCCTCGAACCCATAGGGAACATATTTTGCATTTGGATACAGTCCTGTCAGACTTCCTTCCAGAGCCTCTGCAGTTATTTCTACCAGAAAGATCAACAAGGTGCTCTGGGATAATTCTCGACAATTACAAGAGTGACAAGCTGAGCTCAGAACTGGTCAGCCCTGTCGAAAGAAGCCCTATGTGCTCAAGATGCCAGACTTCCCAGATAGCAGGCGGACGTGTTCCGCGTGCGTTCCAGCGCCCTGGGACGAGGGACAGAACACCATCGCGCTGAGAAGTCAGCCTCCTCCCTCAAGGCCAGCTGACATTCAGATGAGGGACCGGGGGGCCAAGCCCAGTGCAGTGCATCTGCAGGAGAGTGACACAAAAAGTCACTGTGTGGAAATTTGGCAGAGTATTCCTGAAAGGCAGCAGATGAATGCTGAATCCTACAGCACCTAGCAGAGCTTATCGTTGGGGAAACAGCTCCTTTCTGCTACTCCCAGGAAGCACAGGGAGTTTCTTTAAAGCAAGGATAATCCATCAGTACACCCCCTCCCGTAACCACCACCACACCCTTTCATGTCTTCTTCCTCCTCCTCATGATATTCCAGAGCAAAAGAAATGAACAAGAACTAGACCTTCCCAGATGAGCCTGTCTGTCCATTCCAGTTAAGGGCTCTGAGCAGTGCCCAGCTGTTGCTCCCCTCTCTCTTCACCCAAAAGGCTGCCTTACTCCATCAATTCCCTCTTGCACAAGTGAGTAATTTACTTTGAAAGCTCAGGCCAAACTGGCAGTTAACCTTGACCTTCTCTCTACACATCTGGGTCTATAGAAAATGAAAATCAGGACGTCTCTGGCATTCACGGCAAATGAAATACGAGGGCTTTCTTCGGGCAGAGGCAGGATGTCAGGAGCTATTTTAGAACTGGCTACAGCTATTCTGAAGGAGAGTTAGCGCTCAGGCAGGACACTCCCCACCTTGACCTGGGGCTGTGTCCAGTATGGAGCCCCCACAGCTAGGGCTGCTACAAGGAACCCCAGCCTTCAAGAAAGAAAGAAGTGGCCATTGTACTTCTCATTGATTCACTGATGGTATCATAACGCTGGACCTGGACCAATAACCACATTTTACGGATGGAGAAAGGGAGGCTCAGAGAGGGAGATGAGAGGTGATCAAGGACACACACAGCAAGTTAACGGTAGTGCTGAGGACAGAACCCTGACCTCCTGCCCCTGATGCTGGCATAGGGGGAGAACAGAAGAAAGATTTCATGAAGGAAAAACTCATACATGTACAGAATTTAAGGGAAAGAGGTCTAATATGGCTGTCAGGGTTTGAACTGGGGGTTTAGTGAGGGAGCTGAGGAAGCTTAATTTCCAAACAATAAGCTCTACCAAAAAGATCACCAAGGCCCTCCAGGACAGTTTGCAACAATTACCAGAGTGACAGGCTGTACCCATATTGGTCATCCCTGTGGCAAGCAGCCCTCTGTGCTCAAGATGCCAGACTGCCCGGGCAGCAGCCTGATACCAGGAAGAGAGAGGAAAAAACATCAACCTCAAAAGTCAGCTTCTTCCCTCATCCTGCCAACAATCAGTCAAGTTTGACCCCGATGGACAAATCATCCACTTCCCATGGGGCCAAAGAAATCCTATAAGAAAACCTGAAATGTCCCACCGTGTGAAACAGTTCAAGCATGTATACACTCACTCGCACCTGAGCCAGGAGCTGGGAAGGCAGGAGTGCTCTGACAGAGCTTTCTGCCATGAGTCTATATGTACGTGTAACACAACACACACACACACACACACACACACACACACACACACACGTGGGTGAGTTCAGAAGAAGCAGGAACAATTAAGATCCTAGTCTTGGCTGCAAGAAACAACACACCTAACCAAACTGGACAAGTTCAAAAGGGATCATAGGTACTCCCCGCAAGGGACAGGGAAGGCACCTGATGTTCCATCCTCAGGGCACACAGTGCACAGATAGCCTCTGGGGAATTTGGGGGGGTCCCTCCACCAGGACTCCCACTTCTGGATTCCCAAAAGGTCAAAGGCAGGAGGTCCCTCAAGAACCAGGTGCTCCCTTCCTCCCCCAGGACCTGAAGCTCCAAGGGGAGCATGATCTTTGCTCCAAGGAACCCACAGATCTGGGAAAGAGGGAGGGTGAGGAGGGGAGAGGGTAAACAAATGGGGAGAGGAGGGAGGCCTGGTGTCCCATTGGGAAGATGGGAAAACAGGAAACGGGCTGACCTGAGTAGGGAACACTGGGATCAGCAGGTGGCGGCGAAAGCAGAAAAGACCTCAACACTAAATAGAAGGACTGGCAGCTGCTGAAGAAGGAGTCACCCTGGGATACAGGAATGCAGACGGGACTCTCCAAAAGCAAGAGATGCTGGGAGGTAAGGGGATACCAGACATGGACAGAAAGGAGGATGGTAACCTAAGGTAAGAAACAGACCTTCCAGACTGAGCAAGAGGAGTCTCAGTTTCTAGTTCTGATTCTGCCTCTGGCTGACGTGGGGGCCCTGGACAAGTTCCTGTCCTTCTCCCAGCCTCAATGTTCCCAATCTCCAAAATGGGAAGAACCGAAGAGTCTCCGCGGCGCTGACACTGAGAAGGCAAAAAGGGAAAGGTGGAGGAAGGAACCGAAGGCTCCAAGTGAATACGGGGAGACAGTGTTCCCAACCTCACGCAACTGGGGGACTCACCAGTCCGGCCGCCGGGACCACCGCCGCCCCCGATCCCCCCGGGGTGCCGTCGGGCTGCCGCTCGCGGTACAGCGCCCAGAGCCCCACGTTGGGCAGAAGGACCAGGGCCGCCAGCACCAGCGCCACCGCCTGCAGAAGCCGCTTCTCCTTCCGCCTCATCGGGGCCGGTCAGCCCCGCCGCGCCCCGCCGGCCTCGCCGCGCGGCCCCCAGCTCCGCGCGTCCGCCCGTCCGCCCGGCGGCGGCAGCAGCTCGGCGAGGAGAAGCTGCCGCGGCGCCGGCCCCGCTCCAACTCCGCTGCACTTCCGCCGCTCGCCGGCCGGGGAGCCGGCCTCTGCCACCGCGCCGCCGCCACGGGGGGGGGATGTCGTCGCCGCTTCCGCCCCTGAGCCGGCCGAGCCGCGCTCCCCGCGCCGCCCTCCTCTGGCTCGGCGGCCGACCTCTGTGCGCCGCGGGCCCCGGCCTTCTCGCGGCTCTTGTCCGTCCGGCCCGGCGAGGCGGGGGCCCCGGAGCTGAGCTCTTCCCCCTCTCGGGCCGCGATGGTGCGGTCCGCTCCTCGGCGGCTGCCCCGCCCGTGGCAGCTTTGCGAAAGTCCCGGAGTTGGCGAGTTGGGCGCTAACTGGTGCAGGTTGAGCGAAGGTGTCTGTCCGCGCGCTCCGACGCGCGGGGAACACCCCCCCCCTCAAAGTTCTGCCCGCAAGCTCTGCCCCGGACTGCCCCAGGAGTTTGCAAGCTCCACGGGGATGTGCAAATAGTGCTGGAGCCCGGCGGGACGCTCGGGACTGTGGCTGCCCACCCCCCGCGGCTCCGCTCTGAGGACCAACTTTGTCCGGGGGACTTGGTAGTCCCAGGCGTGAAATGGAGCCTCAGCTGTGCTCCCTGCGCCGGGGTCTGCGGCGGGGCCCTAGTTTTCTTCCTCTCCTGAGTTCCTGGCGTTAGTTGTGAACGCCCTCTGTAAACTGTGGAGTCCTGCGCCCGCCTGCCACCCGTCTGTTGTCCCTGCACGGCGGCGGGAGGGGACCGGAGCTTCCCTGCAGGAGCTTTTCCCACGCAAGCCCAGTCTCCTTGGAGTTGGAATGCCCAATGAATACTTCTGGGGGGTTAGCTCACGGAGCCCTTTCTCGAAAACTCTTGTCGGTTTCTATCTCCTGTTCAGCTACTCAGCAAGCCGCTAGTCGTGAATGTCTTCTGTGTGCCAGACACGGTGCCAGGCACCGGGATGAAATGAAAACAGACTCGAGCCCTGTCGTCTGGGAGCTGAAACATTAAAGGAATAATTGCATTAGGCGAGGGAGTGTGTCGATGACCGTGAGGAGGGCTCTGAGGAAGTCGAGCTGCCCGGGCTCTGTGAAGGGCTGCGGAGCTGACTCCACCGCGATGCCTGTGGCTCCTCAGGGCTCTCCACTTAATTGCCTCCTCTCTGATGGCGAGGGATGACACGCCCTCTCGGTTGCCTTCCTCCTTGCCACCTCCACCTGCCTCCTCTGGATTCTCTGCGTCTCCCGCCCAACCACGAACCCCCATGCCTAGCCCTCCAGCCTTGGACAGCCATCCCGACGTCCTCCCCGTTCTTCCAGCTCCAGGCTGAGCGATGGGGATTCAACTTTGCTGAAATTATAGCTTGGATCTGGACATTTCCAAAACCTTAAAGACTCCCATCCCCTAGGCACCAGAGTTCACACTCCTTGCTTTATCTCCTCTGTCCTGCCCTGTTGCTGGCTGTTTTCCTTTATGTGCCGTTGTCCACGAAGTTCCTTCCACCCTGAAAGCTCTCTCCTCTAACACATCTATATTGATGGAAATCTTTGTTCATCCTTTCACATCTAGTTGAACTGCTACCTCCTCCATGAACTCCTCCAAAACTCCTCCATAGAGGGCTGCCGTCGTTCTTTGGATTTCTGGCACAGTAATGCTGACCTTTTATTGAAGGCTTACTTTGTGCCACGCACCATGTTAAACCCTTGACACACATTATCTCTTTCAATGCTCACAGTTAGCTACCCTGTGAAGTAAGTGCTTTTCTTATCCTCCTTTGCAAAGGAGACTCATTAAAGAAAGCCACTTACCAGGGTTTTAACAAAGGGTAGATAGCATCACCCCTCTGCTCAGATCCCTCCAGTGGTTTCCCATCTTCTGGATTTCTAGAAGGAGCTACAAGGAACGATGCAAGGCCATATATAAACAGCCCTCACCTTTTCTTTCTTCATTGTGCCCCAGCCCATTTGCCTTCTTGCTGTCATCAGAGGTTCTTTCCTGCCTCCGGGCCTTTGTACTTACTGTTGCCTCTGCCTAGAAGGCTCACTCTTCTACCCCTGGATCTTAGCTCTATACCTTAAAAAATGTTTTTTAAAAATTATTTTAGTGATAATATATACATAACATAAAACTTACAATTTAAACCATTCAGTGGCATTAGTACATTTGCATTGTTGTCCATCATCATCACTATTCATCTCCAGAACGTCTTCATCATCTCTAATTAAAACTGTACCCGTTAAACCTTTCCTCTCAACCCCTTGTAACAACCACCATTCTACTCTCTGTCTTTATGAATTTAACTATATACTTTATATAAGTGGAATCATACGATATTTGTCCTTTTATGTTTGGCTTATTTCACTCAGCATAATGTTTCTGAGGTCCATCCATGTGGTGGCGTGTATCAGAATTTCATCCCTTTTGAAGATTTAGTTATATTCCATGGTCTGTATATATCACACTTTGTCTATCCATTCATCCACGCATGGACATTTGCATTATTTCCACCTTTTGGCTATCGTTATTAATGCTTCTGTGAAGAGCACTTTGCTTTTTATACTGCAGATGATAACACAGTATTTATGTAATTGAATTTCCATCTGTCTCTGACAAAGGTGGAAGCTCCTAGAGGTGAAGATGATGTTGCAAAATTCTTTTATGTGCCTTCACAGCAGAAGCACAATGCTAGGAACAGAGTAGTTAGAGCGATCCTTTTATAAACACAAGGCTCACTCTGCTCCTGGGAACTTGCCTGGGACTTCCCTGTGTGTTAGAATAATCTGTGAGAATCCTTACCATAGGTCATGAGGCTCTACATGATCTGACCCAATTTCTAGACTTTGTTCTCTGTCCTTCCCTTCTAGTTACACTAGTCTTCTTAATGTATGCCTCAAACGCACCAAGTTGATGATGGCCTCAAAGGCTTTGCACATTTGCTGTGCCATTGTCTAGCAATCTTGTTCTCTAAACCTCTGCTTGGTTCTCTCCCTCCCATCTCTCAGGAACCAGACCAAATTTTCTGCCTTGGAGAAAGCCTCCCTGACCAGCTGATCTAAAATATCAAAGCACACCCCACTTCCATTTGCTTTATTTTTCTTTAGAGCAGGTATCCTTTACAGAATGTTCTGCCGCTGCTAGGACATACTTCTCTTTTTTTGGAAATCAGAAAACTGGTGCTCCTTCCAAGCAGAGGAATCTGCAAAAAAGTCCCCCCTCTTCCTGAGCCCAAGCAACAGGAGCTGAGCCAGGGCACATGGATTTCAGATCACCCAAAGCTAAGCTATGGCCCCTCCCAGGCCTGGAACACAATAGGTGCTCAATAATTACAGGATGAGTAAAGTATAGCAGCTAAAGTCATGTACTGGAAAATCTTCAGTGTCTCTCTCCTCCCCACCCCTTCTTCCAGCTCCCTAGAGGAGTCTGTACAAAATTGGATTTGAGCTTTTTCTTGTGTCTTACCGAGTGACTTGTTGATCAAAGCTGCACAGCAGCTCAGTCAGCCTTCAATGGAAACTCTAACCCATGAACCCAGCTTTAATCCCAGGGCTCTTTGATCACCTTCTACAGTGTGGGGATGCTGGGGGGAGCTCCTAGGGCTTTATCCCACTCATTGAGACCATACCATTTGAGACATGTAGGCAGCCTATTAGCTCTGGCTGTTTTTCTGGGAAAACTGATCTGGTCACTGACTAAAATTGAACAAAATATGTTACTTTCAGACTGACCTGTCCTAGGCCTATTGTGGGCATTAAATGAGATGATATGCATAAAGGGCTTACTGCAGACTCCTGTGTGATGAAATAGTAACTTTGGCTGAAATAAAAGTCCCTCACCACTAGGAACACTGAGGAGGGATGAACAGGATTTCAGCTCCATGGCAGGAATCTTCACCAGTGGCCTGGGCCTCTTCAATCTCATCTCCTATCATTCTCCCATCACTCCAAACCAGCCACACCCACCTTCTTCCCAGTTCTGGCCCCACTCTGCCCAATCCAGCCCCAGGGCCTTTGAATTAGCCCTTGTCTCTGCCAGGAGCATTGGTTCCCCGATCTTCCTCCACTATTCCTCCCTCTCATCCTTCAGCTCTTAGCTTAAATGTCACCTCCTCACAAGACCCTCCCTGACCGCCCCCCTGAAGTACTGTTGCCTACTTTACATCTTGCTATGTTTTCTTCATAGTGCATATCCCTCTTGGCCATAATCTTCTTTATTTGCTTATTTACTTGTTTGTTATTGAGCTCCTCCAGATAACACATCAGCTGCATGGAGCAGAGGCCTTGGCTGCTCCTTCCCTGCTATATCCCCAAATCCTGCACCATGCATGCCTGACACATGGAAAGGATTTCATACCAATATTTGATGAATGGTAAGTATCTCCTCTCTTCCCCCAACTTCCCATCTTTCCTTCCTTTTCTTCTTTCTCTCTCTCTCTCTTTCTCCTTTTTCTTCTTCTCCTCCTTCTTCTTCTTCTTCTTCTTCTTCTTCTTCTTCTTCTTCTTCTTCTTCTTCTTCAATGAGCTGCTTATTCTCTTGCTTACTTTTCAGTGTTCCATCCTGTCATCAGTAACAGGCAGATCTTTTGGAATCCCCTGAGACTTACTTCAGCAAGAAGGGTCAACCGGAAGAGAAGTGATAGGGGCAGGTCCTCATCCTTCCTGACAAAGATATGAAAACCTTTTTAACCAGATGTCTTCACCTTGGCTTTCTTAGGGTCCTTTGTTGCTGACCCCATTTGTTCAGGACTATACCCTCAGCCTGGTCTGGCCTAGACCTGAGCTGAGGGGGTGTGAAAATGGAATAGAGCAGCAAGCCGGGGGTATGGGTCTGCAACTCAGTCTACCTCAGACACTCTTTAACCTTGGCCAAGTCACTTAGCTGTTCTGAGTCTGTGAAATGAGGGTAACCATGACTCCAATGATGTAATTTTCAAGCTGGTAAGACAGTGGTCTGCCTGACCCTAAGCAAAAGCTAAGATGCTCTGCGTGTTGGACTTCTATGCCTGCTGCAAACCTAAAGCCTTCCTGCTCTTTCTCTCCTTGGAGATCGTCAAGATCAGCGTACATTCTCGAAGAGCCCTGCCTAGCTTTCTCAACAAACTAAGCTCCCCAGTTGGGTGACCTCTTAGCAACGCCTTTCCTTAACAGTCACAATGTTTACGGTTCCTGGATGATTGTTTGATATCTACCTCCTCCACTGGACTGTTAGCCCAATGAGGACTGAGATCATGTTGTTGTTTGTCTGTTTTGCTCCCCAAGATACTTTCACTGTTAGTACCATACATGGCCCCAAATAGGTTCTCAGCAAACACTTGGGAAATGAATGAATGAATCAATTAAATCAATCAAGCATTCACCTCTTTAAAACCTGCACTCAGGAAACTCATTAACACTGGTGTCAATGACCCAAATTGCTATCTCTATCAGGCTGGTCATTTAACAAGGCTCCAACTTCTAATATAGAGGAAGAGAACAAAAGTCCTGAGCTGAAATTTCTCCAGCTGGCTCTCAGCCTGGATCAGTCCAGACTTTGCTCTTAACTTCCTGTGTGGCTCAGACAGGCTGCTCAAATTCTCTGAGCATCAGGTTTATGATGTATGGGCCCGTGAGTATATGTGATAGCAGGAATTAGAAAGGTCTTGATAAATATAGAATATGGCTGCATTAAATAAAGCATCAAACCAGAGCTCTTTGAGGTCTTTTTAAATTCTAAAATTCGGGGACTCAATCTTGCAAGGTAGGGTGGGAAAAGGGGAGCCAGACATGGAACACCACTCAGGTGGTTCAGTCCAGAGTGTACATTTAGTGGCATTTCAGCTCTAGTTTGAATAAAAAGAAAGGGTGTGCAGGATGCCTATTTGAAATGACCTCTAGACAGAAAATCGTCTGTCTCTCTCTTGGAGTCTACTTTGTCATTTCCATAATGAGATGCCAATTAAACCAGTCCTGCCAACTGTAAAGAAATGCTGCTGAATCGAGGCAGCAGATGCAGAAGGTGCTTCACGTAGGATATGTTTTGAAAGAGCAAACAGAGAATGCCATAAATCTCAAAAAGTAAATAGACTACGTCATTAGTTGGGTACATCTCAAACAGAGTATTAGTCGGGAGTGTCAGATGCAAATATCAGGTGTATAGGGAGTCATCCTCCTCCTGGCACTGCCACTAAACTAAATATCAGGGTTTGGGGAATGAGAGTGCTTCCTGTTTAATTATTTTTCATTTTTGCGCGAAGGGAAAAAGTTGTACAAAAACACAGATGGAGAGGTGATGGGGGGCAGGAGAAAGGGGCTGCGTCGGAGTCTGAGACTCTTGGAGAAGTGGCTCCCCTCTGTGGAGACCTCTGTAAGGTAAAGGGCTGGTTGCTCTATAACCCGATGGTTTCCACCTTGGTGGTGCCTAGAATCACCGGGGGATGCCCGCCCCGCACCCCACACAAATGAAGCCAGAACCCCTGGGAGTAGGACTTGGCCATCCCCAGGTGATTGCAATCTGCAGTCCAGTTTGAGAGAACCGTTGCTCAATGGCTTTCAGGCCTCGAAAACCCTCCTAAGGGTTCTTTTTGTCTAAGCGGCAGGTCATCTGATGTTCCACTAGGTGGCACCTTCCAGCAAACTTCAGTGGGTCCAGAGAGGTCTCGTCTAGGTCTAACTGCAAAGAGAGAATTCAGAAAACAAGCCTTAGTGGTCTTTACTGGCTACAAAGGGTCTGCACTGTTGGTGAGAGGGCTTAATTTGTTGGTTAACAACTCTCTGATGAGTGTTGGAGCCACAGAATATTAAGATGTATCCCTGCTAGGAAACTGAGGCCTTGGGAGGGGCAGCTCCATCCCTTAGGGCTGGGCTCACCCATTCACCCATTGTATCTTACGCCCAATCTGTCCAGCAGGAACAAAAAAAAATCTCCCCCGGGGCGCCTGGGTGGCACAGCGGTTAAGCGTCTGCCTTCGGCTCAGGCGTGATCCCGGCGTTCGGGGATCGAGTCCCACATCGGGCTCCTCCGCTGGGAGTCTGCTTCTTCCTCTCCCACTCCCCCTGCTTGTGTTCCCTCTCTCGCTGGCTGTCTCTGTCGAATAAATAAATAAAATTAAAAAAAAAAATCTCCCCCAAAGTCCTCAACGAGCCCCATTATGGGCAGTAGTGGACATCTGTTCTTTTTATCAGGTTAGCTAACCGCACCCTGAATTTCCTTGGGGATTTACCTTTCTCCATATCAGCTGGGAGCTTAGATCAGTGCTGACCCCAGTCTTAGCTTCTGGCTTAGCCCATCAGAGCACGCCATCCCTTTCCCCTGTAATGACTGGTTCAAGGATGGATCCCTGCTTTGCCTAAGGCAAATTAGAACAACCGCATTTCAGTTCTGTGGTTTCCATGTAGAGGCTCTCGGGAAGTTGTGGCCACTTCCAGTTCCGAGTGCTGAGAGAATTGGCTGTGGGCCCCACCCTGAGGAAGGAATGTAGGAGGCATCCTAACGTTTGCTCCTCCCAGCTCCCTGCCCCAGAGTGGCTCTAGACAATACAAGGGTGGACTTCCTTGCTCACTGTTTTCCTGTTGGGGTTAGATCTTGGCCAGGATTTCAGAGGGAGAGAGAAGAACCAAGGCAGGGGGTTTCTTTGGCCAGCTTCCTTCCTGGGACACGGGGCTGGATGTGTCCGCAGTAAAGGCCGCACAGCTGCGGTCAGGCGGGCCTCCCTCCCTGCATTCCGGTAACTGCGGCTCCCTCACGGCCTCCAGCTGGACAGCACAGCGTGGCTTCCTGCCCTGGGGTACTGCACTCTCCCTTGGGGTTCTCCTGTCCCGCTGTCCTCTTACTAAACTCTCCTCACGCTGCCCAGGATGAGAGAGCCAGAGACCCTGACTGAGTCAAGTGGAGAAGCTTCCTGAGAAGCTGAGAACAGCACCAACATAGAGGAGAGCGGAGCTGAGAGGTCACCCAGTGACCCAAGCCAGCCCCTGACATCATCCTTGCCTCCACTCCGGCTCACCTCCCGCACTCAAACAATTACCTAATAATGCTGATTTTATTGCCTAATAAATTTTAAATGTATCCCTTCCCCTCTGGGCCTCCTATATGAGACATATTTCAGGGGCCTGCAAGAAGAATCCCTATCAGAACCCTGCAACCTCAAATGGCCGAATTCCCTGCCTTGTGAACCAGTCCCCGGCCATATCTCTGGGTGGGCCCTTGGCCGAGGATTGGCCTGACCCTGATGGAAAGGATCAGTTGAGCCGTTCAGAGTCTGTCTCAGAAATTGGAATCCAGGGGCGCCTGGGTGGCTCAGTCAGGTAAGCATCTGCCTTCGGATCAGGTCGTGATCCTCAAATGAATAAATTAAAAAAAGAAAGAAAGAAAGAAATTGGAATCAAGTGCCACAGAGGGAAGAAGGCAGCTGCTGGCTCTCCCTGAAGGTTGCAAGTTCAGGTAACATCAGGGTGGAGATGACTCCTGGGCCACACGCAAAGAGAAGGTACGGGAAAGCAGAAGCCTGGAGTAACACAGGAAGTGCATCAGTCAGAAGAAGACAATGGAGCAGAAATGAAAGGAACAGAGGTGCTGAGAGAGAAAACTATGCAAGAGAACTACCCTGGCTCCTGGTTTTCTAGCTCCAGTGCTGGTTTCTTTTCAGGCGAGGTTTCCTGCTCTATTCCCTTTCCTGAAGTTGTGAGTGATCTTCTGTCCCTTCTGATCAAAGGAGCCCTAGCCTTGGCACTGTCATCTTGAAGTCCAGGTCAAAGCCTTTATCATCTCCCACGTGCGTTGTTGCAAGAGTCTCCTAACTCCACTGTCACTGCAGTCCTGTATCCCTTAAACGTCACCCTCCCCACTGCTGTGCTTATTTGCATGGTTTGCAAACTTGCCATGTGGTTTTCCGTGTGTGGGGAACTTAACCATGTTGCCTCTCCACAGCCTTTTGTGGATGAGTTCTTACTTAGATGTCAGCTCTTCCTGCCTCACTTACTCACTGACTCCTTACTCCTCCCATCCATTGGAGCTAAGAGCCCCTTCCTCTTTTTCCCATACTGCTTGTGCAATTTCTGCTTTAGTATTTACATATTCATAAAGATGATGATGGTGATGTCAGCTAACATTTATGGATATCTTACTACATACCAAACCCTAAGCTAGCACTTTACAAACATTCTTTCTTTTTCTTTGTTTGAGATTTATTTATTTATTTGGGTGGGGAGGGGCAGAGGGAGAGGGAGAATCCGGAAGCAGACTCCCTGCTGAGCTCGGGAGCCCCTGTTGCAGCACCCTGACCCCAGCACCCCAAGATCATGACCTGAGCCAAACTCAAGAGTCAGCTGCTTATCCGACTGAGCCACCCAGGCACCCCCAAACATTATTTCTTTTAATCCACACCAAAACCCTATGAGGAAGTTTCTGTTATTATTCCTATTTTCTGGGAGAGAAAACCTTAACAGAGAAGTAATATGACTTGCCCAAAGTCACAAAGGTAAGAAGCAGTAGACTCAGGTTTATTGTTCATTTCTTCCTTTTTTTTTTTCTAAAGAGCAGCTTTATTGAGATATAATTCACATGTCCTACAATTCACTCACCCACTTAAAGTGTAAGTTCAATGGTTTGTAGTATATTCACAGAGTTGTGTGCAACCACTGCCACAATTTTAGAACACGTTCATCACCCCCAAAAGAAACTCATCATCATTAATTGCTCATTTCTTGATGCTGCACTTAGCAGTTGGCATGGTACCCAGCATGTAGTATCCGTCAGCCAGCACTTGTTGAAGAAGTTAGAGGACAGGGGAAGGCGGAAGACAGCCTCTTTGTGCAACGCTCTTGGCTCTTTGCATCAAATAAGGGTTTGCCTGAGTCTTCTGTTTATTTCTAATCATAGCCACCACTTATTATCTCTTATGTGCCAAGCCATACACTGAGTGACTGGTATATGTTATCTTATCAACGCTCACAATGACACCTAGAAGTAGGTATTATTGGCTCTGTGATACAGATGAGGAAACCGAGCCTCAGGGATTTCATTCATTTCTCTAAAGTTACACACCTTGTAATCACCTGTATCTTAACATTAAGTGAACTGCTACTCACTGTAATAGAATACTTAACCATGTCAATGCATTATGCTAAGTTCCTTATGTACATCAACCATTTATTCATTTTAGTCATTTATTATGCAGGTATTAAGAACCTACTGATGTAGGAAAGACGTTAGGGTTCTAAGCCCATGGCCAAGAAAGAATTCTTGAGATATCTTTGGTGCAAAAGGGGATTTTATTAAAGCATGAGGACAGGACCCGTGGGCAGAAAGAGCTGCACCGGAGTCATGAGGAGTGGCCCATCATATACATTCAAGTTGGGAGGGGGTTAGGGTTAGCCTAAGTGCCTAAGGAATTTTGGAAGCAAGGTTTCCAAGACCTTGAGGGGGCTAACTGTTGTTGGGAAAAGGTCATTTATTACCATCTAATAAAACCCTAGTCATGAGACCCTTTAGATGTATACTGGTGGGCCATATGCTTGGAAGATGATTGCCAACACGTATCTTGGGGCATTTAGAGATAAAGGAAGTTTCCAAAGGAATTTTGCTATGTTAAAGTACACTTACAGGATCCTGGTTGGGGGAGGGGGTCGGGCTAGCATTGCCTTTTGCCCTTCGCAAAGTAAGGAAATTTAATAATTTTTCTTCTTCCTTTGTTTCCAAATCACCTACCACATACCAGGCACTATTGGCGAGTGCTAGAGATTCTGTGATGGACAAACAGTTAAATCCACAGTCTTGCAGCACTCACGGTCTAGTGGCAGAAAAGGCATTATAACCATGAACACACAAATAACAATTGTATCAGGTGGGAAGGAGGAGAAAGGTCCTCATGGCTGTTAGATACAGATCTGGTATTAGAATCTAATACTATTAAAATCTAAGTCGGAGCAAGTCCAAGACTCTTTCTGCCAAGTTACACCAGTGTGACTCCCTTAGGCTGATCTAATGAGACATTGGGTTTGCCAATGGTCCTCTGGGCAGTCCTTGTCCCTGTAGGAAGTCTGCCACTTACTGTGGGAGACCTAAATGCACTACACAACAAAGACTCACACACACACACACACACACACACACACACACACACACACACACAGCTGCCCCATACCTCCAGCTGCAGAGAGAGCTAGGAAGGAAGCAGTGCATTGCATTTTGCAAATGCCTTCTTTCAGCTGGGGGACTCAAGTTTGAAGAGCATTTTTCTATTCACTGTGTTGCACTTTGCTTTTATCATGTAAATGATTCTGGAGATCACTCATTTTAATACATAGAGATTGTCCCATTCTGTTTTCCACTTGCAAAGTACTGCATGGTGTGAATAAAGCGGAGTTCAAACTGTCCCCTATGGGTGGACATTTGGAGTTATTTGCATTGGAGGCTAGTAATGTGATGCCTTAATGAATAATCTGGTGTAGGTCTTTGTTAACATGGAGGTAAATCTTGAGGGAAAATTCTTAGAGATAAGATTGACTGGATCAAAGGTAATCACTCCTTTAGTTCAAAAAATATTGCCTAGTTCCCTCCCGCAAGGGTTGAATCCTTTTGCACTCCTACCAACAATGTATGAGAGTGCCTGACTCTTCACATCCCAGGCCCACAGGATATTTTTTCTTAAACACGCATTTTAAATAAAAAATCTATACTCCCAGTTGTTCTTAAAAATCTCAAGATCTGGCAAACCCTGGGCCTGTTTTCCCACATGGCCATAACAAGCTGGAGCTGAGGGGTCACTGAGACCAAGTTGTCACTATGGCCTTTTTGATTCTTGGAAATTTCAACTCCTGATGTGGTCCAGCCCCTTCATTATAAAGATGAGGAGACTCCACAAACTCATAGAGGAAAGTGAGCAGGGACTACCCAGTTCTCCTACTGATGTGGGAAATACAGGCAAAAGAAAAATGGAATTTCCTTACTACACAGCCCACTGATAAGTCCTTGGAACAGGCAGAGTGACATTCCTCTAGGAACTCGGCTGCCTTGATGTTAATGCTTTGCTAAGGGCAAAACCCCCAGGATCCTGTAAGTGTACTTTAACATAGTAAAATTCCTTTGGAAACTTGCTTTACCTCTAACACCCAAGATATATGTTGGCAATCATCCCCAAGTATATGACCCACCGATATACATCTGAAGGGTCACATGACTAAGGTTTTATTAAACAGTAGTAAATTACCAGCTGGCCCCCTCTAGGTCCTGGAGACCTTGCTTCCAAAATTCCTTAGAGACTTACATTATCCCTAACCCCCTCCCAACTTGAAAGTATATAATGGACCACTCCTCATGACCCCAGTGCAGCTCTTTCTGCTCACAGGTCCTGTCCCCATGCTTTGCCTTTTTGCACCAAAGACATCTCAAGAATTCTTTCTTGGCCGTTGGCTCTGGACCCCAACATCTTTCCTACATCACTATTCTCAGTCCAGTGCACCATCTGGTCTCCAGAGTAAGCCCAAGATTTGAGGTGGGCTAAGTGTATAAAAGCACTGACAATTTAGCATTAAAACTGGAATTGCTTTTAGCATTTACTTTGCTCAATAAATAGATCACACTATCCTGTAGTTGATTAAACTGTGACTAGTCGGCATAGAGCAGGGTGACAAATTGGTTTCTGTTTCTTCCGAGCAACCAAAAAAAGGGCTGATGCCACAGCAGAAAGATTCAGTTACTCATTCATTCGCTTATTCACTGAACACAAACTGTGGGCCAGCCCCTGATCCAGGCACCAGGGGTTCAAAGATGACTAATAAGCATTTAAACATTGAACAGACAAGTATGCAAAATCTTGATAGAACACTAGAAGTGTTTTTTTGGAGGAACGCACAGGCTGCATGAGAGCCCAGAGGAGTGATTGTAATTCTGCGGAGGGGTATATAGGAGAGGCCACAGAGGATGTGTACAAGCTTGCTAAGAAAATGAAGGGACATGGGAAAGAATTTCAGAATGTGACTGTATTTGGAGATAGGGTCTTTAAGGAGGTAATTAAGTTAGAATGAGGCCCTTGGGGTGTGCCCTAATCCAGTATGACTGGAGCCCTTATAAGAAAAAGAAATTTGGACGCAGAGAGACATCAGGAATTCACTCACATAAGAAAGACCACATGAGGACACAGCAAGAAGGTGGAGATCTGCAGGCTGAGGAAAGAGGCCTCCGAAGAAGCCAAACTTACAGACACCTGATCTTGGACTTCTAGCTTCCGGAACTATGAGAAAATCATTTTCTATGTTCAAACTACCTAATCCCTGGTATTTGGTTATGGCAGCCCTAACAAACTAATACAGACACCAAGCCCTACTGAGAGCAGTTAAGAGTGGATAACAGTCAAGACAAACAAAAAGAAAGGGAAGAGGTAGGGTCAGGGGAAACGGAGGATGAAAAGGGGACAGGAAAGAGGAGGAGGTTGAATGTGGCAAAAACAGAGATACTCAAACCAGAGAAGTTCAGTCAGCCTCCAGTTTTCTATTGTCATTACCCAGTTTGTAGATATACTTTAAAATTTTATTTTTAGCAATGCAATGTGTGCATATGGCTACAAAATTAAATAATTCAGAGACCTTATAATAAAAAGCAACTGCCCCTCTCCCACCATGTCCTGTTCTCCCAGAGCAACATTTTTAAACTGTTTCTGTTCTTAGCTTTGGCTAAAACAGAGGCTTGTCATGTGCCAAGCCCTGTGCTAAACCTTTTCTGTACATCGTTTCCATGAGGGCTCACCACAACCCCATGAGGTAGCTACCATTATTATGCCCATTGTACAGACGGGGTAACTAAGGCATAGAGAAAATAAGTGATCTGTCCAGGGTCCTACACAGCTGGTAAGCAATAGAAATGGGATTTCAACACAGGTCTGGACTCCAGATACCTAAATACTCTTAATCACCATACTCTGATGGCTCCTGTCAAAGCCTTATTACCTGTGTTCCTTGATTTATCAACTCTGGACATTATCCATTGACTTCTTAGTATGATTGATGAGGATTTAGCTCACTTAATCCTCCTGCCTCCTGCCTTCCAATTTTAGACAGATACATTGCAGCATTTAGTTCTGTTGTGGGTACCTTTGGGGCTTTAAATAATACAAACTTCAATTCCTTGCTTGTACTCTACAAACACTTGTTAATTGGTTGTGAGGAATCACCTGTGAGTGGGTGATCCTAAGTGTTCTTCTTATCCATCCCCATCCTCCATAACACCCAGCTCTGTGATGGGCAGCCAGCAGGTGCTTGATAAATATCTGGGTACCAGAGTCAAAGCAGAGAAACATAACGGCGCCAAAAGTGGGAGATGATCAAGAAATCTCAGCCAGGCGAAGGGCATGGTAATTGCAGCCCGCAATGTCAGACTGACTTCTTTGGAGACACAGCCTCCCGCTGAGGAGGGAACAAGGAGCTATAAAATGGAAATTGAAGGAGAATCGCTTCAGAGCAGCTGTCCGGAAGCACTTCCCCCAGCGGAGACAGCAGATGACCCGGCTGCAAGGTTGTCTGGGCTCACACACCTGGGCCTGTCCTGCCAACCTAAGGGAGGCCGCTGGGGAACTCCCCACGGGCCCCTGGCCATCTCCCCATCGTGGGAAATGGGGTGGGAAAGGGGGTATTCTGCCGGCACCTATTCCACAAGGGGTTTTCTGAAAGGGGTGTCCGGGGCACCTCCCTGGGGAGGTTTCTCGCACAGACTGGACAACCTGGGCCTGCATACCTGTGAAGAGCCCAATAACGTGAAGATAGAGGTCATCTGCGTACAGTCTTTGTTCATGTCACCCTGCTGCCTACAGCACCCTCCCCACTGGCAGCCAAGGGAATTCTTACTTATCCTTGTGCTTCTGGTCAGATGACACAGTCTTTGAAGGGAATTCCAGAACTTCCAGCCTGGGTCACATCCCCTCTTCCATGTCCGCTAAGTATTTTCCCTTGGTGACAGCACAGTGGTGCGTTTACATTTATTAGTCATTGCATGTGCAAAGTCTCCCCCACGAGATTGGGAACATCTCTGCTTTTGCTCACCACCGAATCCCTGCAGCTAGCCCAGCACCTAGAAGGTGCTCCGCGAAAATTTCCTGAGTGAATGAAGAAGTGAATGAGTGAGTCTGAATTCAATCCCTTTCATCAAATGGTTCATTTATGTGAGGCTTTGCCCCCTCAAAACCCAGTATCTTTGTACCTAAAGAGAAGAGGATAAAGCTTTCAGACCCTGACAGCCCCAGTCCAGGCTCATGATTCACCTTCTGAAATACAGTGACTGGCATCTCGAATGACTCATACAGACTCCTGGGGGAACCCCCCCCCATACACACACGTTCTTTCTTCCCTTCGCTCTTGTCCTCCCCCATCAATCTGTCAGCAGGCTGGGTCTCTTAACCTCCTACTCAGTGGTTCTCAGCCCTGGCTTCAGCTGACTGACCCAGACAGCTTTTAAACATACAGATGCTTGAGTTTCTGATTCAGGGGCTCCTGGGTACGTGTTTGTTTAAAGATTCTTCCCAGTGACTCTGATGTGTGGCCCACTCTCTAAATCGACGTTCCCTACTCCAGCTCCCTGTCTCCCTCATTTGCAGCTTGGACGAATGAGCAAGACTTCATTGCCTGGCCCCATGCTTCATTTGCTGTGGGAGAGGCTGCCTCCCAGGCACCGCTGTCACCCCTCTTCTTCCCTGCAGACAGTCCTCTCAGGGCTCCAGGCTCGGGCTCCCGAACCCATACCCTGTGAAGCAGCCCGCCAGAGAGATCTTTCCAGAGTGAAAGCCTCTAGAATGTCACTTTTCTGCTTAAAATGTCCCCCTTCATCCCACTGCCTACAGGACAAACCCCAAACTCCTGGAGAGCCTCACAGGCACTGTTTACTTCTCCAGGTTCACCTCCTTGTTTGACCCTCAGCGAACTCACTCACACTCTCCCCTAACATGTGAGCCATGCTAAGTGCCAGAATGAGCAGGTCCTTGTTTTCTCCTTCTTCTAAGTCTGTGTACAACGGCTCCCCTTATCCAATGTTAAAGAAAAATCTATCTGGAACTTGTTAAACTGGCAAGGAAGATTATTCAGGACCATTGTAATGGGAGTTTGCAGTAAGGGAGAGAGGTAGGGCTCAACCCTCAGTACAACAAAGACAGCTGGGGATTTATAGGCAAAGAGCACAGGGAAGGGGTCAACGGATAGAAAATTACTAAGAGGAAGTGTCCAGGGTAGCGGGATCTTGCTACACTGACCTAACAGGGTTCTTGCTAAAGTCCAGGGGTTAGACATCAAGGGTAAGGGACAAAGAATTTGCTCAGGTATTAAAGGTGATCAGATCTCCTGGGTGAGGGGTTGACCTGGCAGGATTCTTTGCTAAGACTGGGCTGGGCAGCCCAAAGGCAGGACAGCCCAGTTGAGAAGAGGGCACAGAGGAGCCCCAGGAAAGTTTGATCAAGGGGGGAGTGTCCCCAGGAACACTTGACTGTGCTCCGCTCTTCATCCGGACAATGCCTGCTCTCCCAGGTTCTGGTGGAGGCGGAGCTGCCCCTGGGCGGCCCTACCTGACACCTCTCCACGGCCCGGTGCCCCTCACCCATCCCATGTTAGCATTTGTCACATCCTCGTGTTGTGATCTGTTTACTTGCCTGCTCCTGAGTTTGGCTGTGAGCAACGTGAGGGCAGAACTCGACCTTGAACTCCCAGTGCCTAACTCAGTGTTTGGTTCTCAATAAGTATTTGCTACCTGAATACATACTGACGAACACAGCTCTCCCGGAATCGTGACTCCGCTTGGAATGATTCTAGATCATCTGCATCAGTGCTTCTTGGACTTCATTGAGCATCAGAATCATCAGGAGGGCTTGTTAAACACTGAGTGCTCGGTCCCCCTCCAGAGTTTCTGGTTCAGTAGTTTGGACGGGGCCTAAGAATCTGCATGTGTAACAACAGGTGAAGCTGGTCCAGATGGCACTTTGATCATCACTGATATGCACGATTGCAGCTGATATCATCCTCCAGCGAGATGCTTCATACTATTTTAAAAATCCAAAGATAATAAGATTTAATAGGCAAATTTCAGGTGAGGTGTGAAGCTTGATATGATCTCATGATCTAGGTGACCTCCTTCCCTGCCTGAAGTTTAAGATTCTCTTTCTCTCTCTCCCTGTCTCCCTCATTTGCAGCCTGGACGAATGAGCAAGACTTCATTGCCTGGCCCCATGCTTCATTTGCTGTGGGACAGGCTGCCTCCCAGGCACCGCTGTCAGGCCTGGTGCCAGGCTGAGAGCAGGGACTGCGGGCCCCGGGGCGGCTGAGCAGCATACTAATGCACATGGCCCAAGGAGCTGCAGTGCCCCAAGCCCTCGACCACCTCCGTCCCCATGATTAGCTTCTGCTGCAAGCGCATGGGGAGGGCAGAGAGAGAGGGACAGGGGTCATGTCTGCACCAGGCAGGGCAAGACAGAGCTCCCCTAGATGAATCTGCTTGGCCCGAGGCACAGCTGTTTCCAGGGCACGTAGATGGAGCTGGGATGTGAAGGCTGTGGTGTTCACACATGATGTGAGGCTTTCGGGGTGCAAGGCAGAGTCGGGGGTGGAAGGGGGTCGCGCCAGGAGCTGGGGCTGGGGGGCAGCTTTCTCCACATTGCTATGTTCCAAGGAGGCGAGGAGCTCTTTCAAATTTCAAATTTGAGCTTGGCCTGCCAGACCAAAATGAAAGAATATTTGTCAAGATAGTAAGACAGAACATGTATTTTTCTTCCTTCCCCCCCCCTTTTTTTTTTTACTGTTTGTTACCTCAGTTTGTAACTTCTAACTATTCAGACGTGTGAGATACTCTTGCTCAGGCCCTGCAAATATTTGGCCTGCGGCTGCCTGCAGATGAACAGGACTGCTCCCTGAGGGGCTGCTCTTCCCCAGGGCCAGAATCATCCCCCCCAGAAGCCGCCTGTAGTCCTGCCTCTCTGGGGACTGACCGGGTTCCTCCAAAGAGCCGGCAGGGCTCTCTCTCTTCCTGGGTCTTCCTGGGTGAAAACTGACCCGCAGTTAAATGACAGCAACTTTGTCTGCTTACCGAGATAAAGGAAGAGGCTGGGGCCTCAGGAGGCTTAGATCTGGGGTTCCCATCAAGCTGTTGGATGGTGGTCAGGGGTGTGGAGTCAAACCTCTCGCTGTCACTTCCCAGATGTATTTCTTGGGGTAAGTCACCCCTCTGAACCTCAGTTTCCTTGTTTGTTAAGTGGGAATCAGTGTAATGGCTGCACACGGAGGGGTGATGCCAAAGCCTCTGGATTGGGCAAGCGCGGGTGGGTACCTCTAAGCACTAGCTGTCATTGGTGACTTCCTGGTTAGTTCATCCGTGTCTGAGGGGGCTTCCTCCCCAAGCAGCCCCTCCCTTGGCAGAGTTTGTCAAGTTGGAGGAGGCTGTCCTCCAGGTTCTCTGCTTTCTCTTTGGACGTTCTTTGCTCGTGGGCGCCCTTCCAATTCATTTCCGGGACCCACAAGTCTCATGTTGCAGAGCAAGCACCCTTACCAATGCAGATTCCTAGGCCCCTGCCTCAGATATTCTGAGTTGACAGGTTGGGGTTGGGCCCAGGTATCTGCATTTTAATGAGTCCCTCAGAGGGTTCTCGCAGAAGAGCCAGCTCTTGGAGAGACACTGTGGTTGAGAAAGTGGACTGAAAGTCTGAACTAAGAGCCACAGCTAGAGGCAGATTCCTGTTCCATCTGAAGCATTTTTCTAAGAGTCAAAGGGGCCCAAGCATGGAATAAGCTGTCTTAAGAAGTAGTGAGCCCCCTGTCAGTGGAGGTATGCAAGCAAATGACAGATAAATACCTGACAGAGACAGGCCAGAACTCCAGCCTTAGCTCCGGAGTTGCAGTTCACGGCCAAGACAATCTCTGTGGTTCCGTCTTCTTTTCCTCTGCCCTTCATCTCGGGAAACGTTGTCAACCTTCCAACACCATCACCGTACTCGTACTCTTTTTCCCAGGGACGTCTTGGTTTGAGTCTCATGCTTGAGAAAGGAGCGAATGCTCTCCTGTCCTAGGACAGAAGTCTGGTGATGAAGAAGATCATTCTGGATTGCCCCATTCAGTTGTGCCACCAGAGGAAGCCCCCATCTCGGACCGTGGGAAAAAGAAGCCCTTCCTTGGGCCTTCTGTGCCCCCCACTTCTCCTTCTCTATCCCCACACATAATTTATAAAAGGAGTTGGGAGCAAGGAATTTGAGACTGCGCTCCAGAGAGGACTTGGGAGTGCCGCGTTGCAGTAACTGTGCCTAACGCCGCATGTAATCACCGCCGTGTGTCTCCATCAAGAACTCCACTACGCTTCAGCGCGGTCCCTGGAAACTCCCCTGCCAGGACCCTCTGAGCAGAAGACAGATGGACAAGTTAGGGCAGTGATAAATCCTGCTGTGCTTCTGTTGTCAGCAGCCCCTGCAGCAAATCAGCTCAGCAGGGGGAAAGGGAAGGGCACACCTGGCGGCCAAGTTCTGGGGGGACTGGGGTGTGTGGTCGCTCCAAAGTACATTCTCTCAAAGTGAGGCCTGGCCAATAGTTTGTTTTGAGGGGATGAACTGACGTGCCTGTTGCTAAGGATGTGAGAAAGGAGTCGGGGGGGCAGTAGTTTTTTATCTGCTCGTCGCGCCACCAATCCACAACGAAAGCCCCATATCCCAGCCTTGTCTGGCCCTAGACTTGCTCCCCCAGATGGCTGAACCTGGCTAGGTGTCCCCTCACCCGTGTTCTAAAAGCCAGCAGTGGAAAAAAGACAGTCTCTTCAATAAATGGTGCTGGGAAAATTGGACAGCTACATGCAAAAGAATGAAACTTGACCACTCTCTCACACCATACACAAAGATAAACTCCAAATGGATGAAAGACCTAAATGTGAGACAGGAATCCATCAAAATCCTAAAGGAGAGCATAGGCAGCAACCTCTATGACATCAGCCACAGCAAACTTTTTCATGACACATCTCCAAAGGCAAGAGAAACAAAAGATAAAATGAACTTGTGGGGCTTCATCAAGATAAAAAGCTTCTGCACAGCCAAGGAAACAGTCAAAAAAACTAAGAGGCAGCCCACGGAATGGGAGAATATATTTGCAAATGATACTACAGATAAAAGACTGTTATCCAAGATCTACAAAGAACTTCTTAAACTCAATACACGAGAAACAAATAAACAAATCAATAAATGGGCAGAAGATATGAATAGACACTTTTCCAATGAAGACATACAAATGGCTAACAGACACATAAAAAAAATGTTCAAAATCACTAGCTATCTGGGAAATTCAAATCAAAACCACACTGAGATACCACCTTACACCAGTTAGAATGGCAAAAATTGACAAGGCAGGAAACAACAATTGTTGGAGAGGATGTGGAGAAAGGGAATCCCTCCTACATTGTTGGTGGGAATGCAACTATGGAAAACAGTGTGGCGGTCCCTTAAAAAGTTAAAAATTGAGCTACCCTATGATCCAGCCATTGCACTACTGGGTATTTACCCCAAAGATACAGACGTAGTGAAGAGAAGGGCCATATGCACCCCAATGTTCAAAGCAGCTCTGTCCACAATAGCTAAATTGTGGAAGGAGCCGAGATGCCCTTCAACAGATGACTGGATTAAGAAGATGTGGTCCATATATACAATGGAATATTACTCAGCCATCAGAAAGAACGAGTTCTCAACATTTGCTGCAACATGGACGGCACTGGAGGAGATAACGCTAAGTGAAATAAGTCAAGCAGAGAAAGACAATTATCATATGGTTCCTCTCATCTATGGAACATAAGAAATAGGAAGATCGGTAGGAGAAGAAAGGGAGGGTAATCAGAAGGGAGAATGAAGCATGAGACACTATGGACTCTGAGAAACAAACTGAGGGCTTCAGAGGGGAGGGGGGTGGGGGAATGGGATAGACTGGTGATGGGTAGTAAAGAGGACACGTATTGCATGTTGCACTGGGCATTATACGCAACTAATGAATCATCGAACTTTACATCAGAAACCGGGGATGTACTGTATGGTGACTAACATAATATAATAAAAAAATATTAAAAAAAAAAAAAAAGCCAGCAGAAAACCCCCAGCTCACCCAGCGCTCCACAGCTGTCCTTGGAAACCTAACTCCTCTGAGCCAAAGCTGAGCATTTCCTCCTTGGCCTGGACACCCCGCCTCCCACCCCCTGCAAGGGCATTATATCTGTCTCCAGGCCCCTGCCATCTTTATACCTTGAATAACAGTTTTAGGGATGGTAGCCACCTATATTGACCACCTACTATGTGCTAGGGGTGCCACATGCAGAACCGCAAATGTTCATTAACACAAAATTATTAGCTCCATTTTGCAGATGGCAAAAGTGAGGCACAGGATAGTTAAGTGACTTGCCCGTGTCTGGGTGACTTGAAAATCCATAATTATTTGGGTTGACAGGGACAATTACAGTGAATACTAATAACAGTGGATCAGAACCCCTGAATATGAATCAAAGCTCTGGCTCTTCCTTGTTATCAGGAGGGTTACTTCAAGTAACCCTCTAAGCGTTAGTCTTTCTCTGTGTAAAATGGAGTTAATCATAATTATCATCATACCTACTTCTTTGTATTTGTGGTAGGCAGAGTAATGGTCCCCCAAAGATGCTGACATGGAGAGATTAACCTCAATTATCTAGATGGGCTCAATAAAATTACAAGTGTTCTCATAGGAGGAAGACAGGAGTGTTAGAGTTAGAAGAGTGCGAGCACACGAGAGAGAGAGAGAGAGAGATTTAAAGATGCTAAGATACTGGTTTTGAACATAGAGGAAGGGGCCATGAGCCAAGGAATGCAGGCAGTCTCTAGAAGCTGGGAAGGGCAGGGAAACAGATTCTCTTCTAAAGTCTTCGGAAGGAATACAGCCCTGCTGACACCTTGATTTTAGTTCAGTGGAGCCTGTTTCCATCATCCAGAACTATATTGTGTGTTTTATTTTTTAAATTTTTTAAACGATTTTTATTTACTTATTTGAGAGAGAGAGAGTGAGAGAGCATGCGAATGCATGGGAGAGGGGCAGAGGGAGAGACTCTTCAAGCAGACTCTCCATTGAGCATGGAGCCCAATGCAGGGCTTGATCTCACAACACTGAGATCATGACCTGAGCTGAAACCAAGAGTTGGACACTTAACCTATTGAGCCACCCAGGCTTCCCGTATTATATGTTTTAAACCACTAAATTTGTGGTAGTTCATTACCGCAGCAATAGGAAACTAATACAGGGTTTTGACTTTTAAAAAATCAGTAAAACAGCAGGCACATTGAGATGGTTATATAAAAGTTCGCTACAAATGCTCCGGTTTTGTTTTAATGCAAGTTACTTAATATCTTAGATATCTCTGGTTAAATTTCCCTCTAGTTAAGGCATTGATGGCTCTGGTTAAGACCCTAATGGTTCACCCTCTGTATGGAGTGACATATTCAATAATTAACAGTCTTTACTAAGGACTTTACTAGGTATATCTTGATACAGAGAAGAGTGCAGCTCCAGGCTTACCTTCTATAGGAAAGCTTCTGTCCCCAGTCCAGCACATTGCGATCGGTGTGTTTGGAATTCTTGGTTACAGGTGGTAGCAATCCAAGTCAAATGTATGTGAGAAATACACACATACATAACTACATGATAAATACAAAAATTTAAAAAAACGACCTGACGTAACTGACAAACTGTAGCTGTAGATCTAACTTCAGGTACTGCTGGATCCAGGCATTCTTTTTTTTTTTTTTTTTAAAGATTATTTATTTATTTATTTGACAGAGACAGCCAGCGAGAGAGGGAACACAAGCAGGGGGAGTGGGATAGGAAGAAGCAAGCTCCTAGCGGAGGATCCTGATGTGGGGCTTGATCCCAGAACACTGGGATCACGCCCTGAGCCGAAGGCAGACGCTTAACGACTGCGCCACCCAGGCGCCCCTGGATCCAGGCATTCGAATGATGTCATCAGGATTTGTTCTCACCACCTCTTAGCTTTGCTCTCCTCTGTGTTGATGTCATTTTAAGGCAGGCTCTGCCCACGTGGTAGACTCAGAAAATCCAGGCTTGCATGTTACCAGCTCAGAAACTCTGGGAAAAGAGCATCTCTTTCTCAACAAATGTAGCAAAAGTCTTGAGATGGATTCTGATTGGTCCACCTTGAATCAGATGCCCGTTCCTGAACCAATTCCGGTAGCCGGGGAAATGGAGCACCTACCTCACAGTTAGACTTGGGTCATGGGCTGAACGTGGAGATGAGACAATCTCAGTAGAGCCACACGGACTGAGAGAAGGGGAGGAGTGGTCCCCAACAATGGAAATGAAGGAAGTGTTACCAGAGAAAGGGAGTTGGTGCTGGGCAGGTATAAACTACAGAACTTTCTTTCCCCAGATCACTTAGAGAGTAGGATGCAGAAATAGTACTAGAATTCAGCCTCTTGAATCACCCAAAGTCTGGTTCTTTAGTCAAATTGGCTGGAGTGTGGGGGCTGGATCTGCAAGTAAAACTCTCAAGCCTCATGGGATTTCCTGGAAAAATAATGAGGCGTATGAGGGCGGAGGGCTGGCAGAAATAGACACTTCCTGTTCATACAAGAAACTCAGACTCTCCGAATTGGAAGGCCACCAAGTCTGACTTCTCCATTCCCTTTACAACATCCTCTCCAGGTGGCTGGCAGCCTCTGCATGTATGCTGCCAGGGACAGGAAACACACTCCTTTTCTGAGACAGTCATTTTTTGATACCTCTGACCATTAAAAATAAATATCCCTATTTTGAGTCCAAATCTGTCTTCCTGTAGCTTCCACCTCCTTGTCCTGGGAATCACAGAGAATAAGTTAAACTCCTTTGGAATGGCCCAGAATAAAAGTGCACAGAGATGGAGAGTCAGAAGAATATGGCTCTGATGTAGGTCCTCTGCTAGAAAAGCAAGGAAAATGAGATGAAATGCAAACATGAATGTGAAAGTACTTTGTATGTCGCAGGTCGTCACCACCACCACCACCACCATCAGCCAGGCACTTAAATGTCAGACACTGCTCGAAGTTATTACCTAAATTTATTTTTTCTTGTTGTTGTTGTTGTTTTAGAGAGAGAGAGAGCGTGAGTGCACGCACAAGCGGGGACGGAGAAGGGTAGGGGGAGAGGGAGAGAGAGAATCTTAAGCAAGCTCCATGCTCAACGTGGAACCTGATGTGGGACTCAATCTCACGACCCTGAGATCATGACCTGAGCCGAAATCACGAGTCGGATGCATAACCAACTGAGCTACCCAGGTGCCCCCCCCTAAATTTATTCTTATAATAAGCATTTGAGATAAATTCTATGATTATTCCCATTCCATGGATGAGAAAACTGATGGCACCGGAGCTCAAGTCACATAGTTAATTTAAGTGGCAGAGTTGGGACAGGAACCCATCTGGCTGGATGCCTACATGTGTGTCCTTGTCCAACACAGCACCTATAAAGAAGATACAACAGTGGGCAGTGTTTTAATTGATTGCTTCAGCCTAATGGCCCTTGAGTTGGTGGGGACATTTGGTTCTTCAGTCTTTTCTAAGGTTGCTGAGTGGTTCTTGGCTTCCCTGCTCTCTTGGTAGGACAGGGAGAGCGACTGAAGGTGCCAGAATCAGCCAAGAGCTGGCCCTCCAGCCAAGGGCAAGTTTCCCGTGGATGATGTTTTCCCAAACAAGTCCTTCCCTCTTCCCTGGTCCAGAGATTAAATAACCCACAGGCAGCTCTCCAGGCAGAGAGAAAAATGAAAGAGAAGGCGGTACGTATTACAAGAACATAGAAAGGACCGGGCTCTGTTTACTCAGATCGGGAAACGGATTCCAGGAACAATGTGTCTGCTCCAGTGTAATTATCTTGAAAGTGGTCGGCATTTTACTCAGCTCCAAAACTCATAAAGAGGCTTCAAAGAGACGGGTACTCGGGGGACTGTTTTATCAAAAGGGACTTAAGAGGTAAGGTTTCTAGATCAAACTCAGCTCTTAATTGAATCAGCAAAACTGAAAAAAAAATTAAACAGGGAGTTTTATGAAACAGCAGGAAAACATTTTGGATATGCAGATTGAAAAGAAAGGGTAGAAACTGACCCAGATACCCAGTAGAATATCTCAGCACTGCCGGCTGGTGTTAGTGAGAGTGGAAAGAAAGGAAGTTATTGCGATCAAAACCCCTCGCATGGAAGAAACCTGGAGCTTCCATCTGTTCTATCTTTTTCACTTAATTCATTTACATTTAATTCAACTTATCCATTCATTCATTTTCCTGTAAATAACAATTAGGCGCCTACTGTGCGCCAGGGAGTGTTAAAGGCTGGAGATACTATGGAGAACACACAGGTTCCTTTCTTCAAAGAGCTGAGCATCCCCAAAAGATGCCCCAGGGCAGGAGGCTCAAGGCCTATTTCCCTAGTGCCCCCACTCCCATACTCCTCTTTGTTCTTCTGGGAAATCTCATGGGGCTTGATAGTTTGGGTAACAGTCAACTTTCACATTCCAGTATATTTGACTTTAGAACTGGCTTAGTTTAGGATTCAGGAGGCTGGATTCTAGTTCTGTTTCTGCGTCCTGTTCTGTATGTGATTTTTGGAAAGAAAATTCTATTCGTACAGGAAGAAAACTGAGCCTCCGGGAAGGCTTTTCCCTTCTTGCTCCCCCAATCCCTGTGTTCTGTTTAAATCTTGGCCCTCCTGCTCACAAACTCTGTGCCCGTGAGCAAGTTGTCTAATCACTCTGTTCCTTAGCTTTATTGTGTGTAAAGTGGGATTGTGGAAGTTTTTGTTAAGAAAAATGTATGGGAAATTCTTGCAATTGTTCCCCTTATTTAATAAACACTCAATAGACCTTAACTATTATTATTATTATTATTATTATTATTATTATTATTAGAGCACTGTGGACCATTTCTTCATAGTATTGATCACCATTTGTTATTATATGTTTAAGTGGCTATTAGATTTATATCTGTCTCCCCCATTAGACTGTAAACTCCGTATGGGCTGTTTTATCTACTGCCGTATTTTCAGTGTCCACCTCAGTGACTGGTATACAATAGGAGCTCAGTAAATATTTGTTTAATGGGTTAATGAATGAATGAATTTCTTCCCAAATCCGTCTCAGCTTGCAGAGTAAAGAAGGATCTGAGCTGCTGCCAGAACATCTGTTCCCAGAGGTTTTCTCGAAGATGCTCCGACAGCTGTTTGCGCTAGAAGCCACCATAAAAAGCATTTTTAAAAGAGAGAGGGAGAGAAGAGTGGTAAATAGGAGATCTATGGCCCAGCTGGGATCCTGGACCTCTGGCTGCAGCGAGACTCAAGGGAGGGAAGGGGAGAAGGGCAGGAAGGAAGATGGGGGTACTGAAGAAAGAAAGACAGAGGCATAATTTTGAATCAGAGACAGAGAGCTACTCAGAGAGAAAGACACTCGCTGAGGCAGAGACAGTCATCGAGAAAGGTACTCCGTGGTTGACAGAGACAAAGACATAGTGGGAGAAGGAAAGGAGGGAAGACAAGTGTTTGAACTGGCAGCTAATTCCCCAAATCCTTGAGGGTTTTTGAGAGCTAGAGAGTAAGGCAGGCTTCAGCCTTGGCTGGTTGATTTATGACCAGTGAGAGTTGGACCACACTGGAGCTAAGAACATTAGGCAGCTGTGTGGCTTGGAGCTTCTCAAAGCCAAGCCTGGGACTTCCCCGGAGAGCAGGATGGTGAGCAGATCAAAGGGTAGAGAGACTGTCTGCTCTAATGGGATGAGAACTCCCAGTCAAGGAAATCATGGTATGGAGGGCTTAGAATGCTTTTGTCATCACTCTCACTTCTAACTGGTAGCCACGCAAGAAGTTTTGACTCAAAACAGTGATCTTTCCTCCCTTCTCCCCTCCCGTCTTCCCTCCTTCTTTCCCCACCTTCTCTGCCTTCTTTCCCTCCCTCCTTCTCCACCCTCCCCTCTTCCTCCTGTCCTTCCTCCCTCTCTCCCTTCCTTCCTTCCTGATTTGCTGACCATTCAGAACACACCAAGCCACCAGGATTAAATAAGACGTGATTCTCAACTTTTAAAGAGCTCTCAGTGGTGTAGCATAAAGAAAGGAAAAGCAGGAAATGGAATGATAGGTACAGCATGGTACCATTTATACAAATTCCATTTTTAATTTTTATTTGTTCATGATACGTGTACTTAACACATACTTATAGGTATAAATATCAAATAGATTAGGCAGAAATAATCTAAATTTATGACCGAGGGTGCTGGGGGATGAGACGGGAAGGAAATGAAATCTAGAATGGCAAACCAAGGGGGTTTCATCTCTAGATGAGCAACATGTTGCTTATTTTATTTTTAAGAAATTGAAAAAATTTGACAAATGGTTTTTGAATGGTCGTTTTTCGAGGGCAGATATTTGACTATTTGGTAGATGCTGTTCTTTTAAAATTTCCCAGAATTAAGAGAAAAGCTCAAGAAATTGAAAAACTGATCGTAATTCAGTGAGACAAGTCACTTCGATGCTTCTCTTTTTCCACATTAGCCCCCGGAGATGGGAGTAGCAGGGATGCTTAGAGGCATTCTCTCTCTCCCGTCCATCTATCCTGCAGTCCGGCCCCCCCTTCTCCCCCCCCGCCCCGTCCATCTATAGCTATCTATCCTGCAGTACCCCCCTCGTCCCCCGCCCCCCTCACCTTTCCTGCAGTCCATATTCTCAGGAACGAATTCCCCAGGATTAAATCAAGTAAGCTACTGCATGCTAAGTACAATAAAATAATCCCCTTTCCAAGAAATACGTGCGCCTTCCAGAGTGTTTCAGGAGTCTGGAACATGGTAGTTGAGGCAGGAAGGGTGTGACACATGGGAGCCAAAGTGAGCAGAATCCTTTGGGTATCTGTGGGAAAGAGGCACTGGCCATTGATGGTCCCTCTCTTCAAAGAAACTCTACTCTGTGGGCAAGTGATGGTGAAAAGAACCCAGGCTTTGGAGCCAGACAGACCCAGGTTAGCGGCCCCTTACAAGCTGTGTGACCTTGGGGAAATTATTAAGTCTCTGAGCGTGAGTTCCCTATTTTGTGTAACATGGGGACGATAACGCTGCCCATGGCGGTCGTAGAAGTGAGGTGTCCAGCAAGCGCAGCACGGTACCCAGAAAACAATAGATCCTTTGCGCATAGTAATCTTTTCTTTCCGCGGGGTAGGGTTTTTTAGTGTGATACCTGGAATGTGGCTCCAAGAGCCAACTTCGTACTGGCCGCAGTTGCCAGGACTTCCTCCGTCTTAAAATCTTCCCTCAAGGAGAACACAGCATTGTAAGTGGGAAAGAGGATGGAGACACTGAGCCTAAAGACGTCCTGGATCCAGGAGGGCAACGGAGCTGGAAGAGACACTGCCGGTCCCCAGGCCACTAGCTCCCCAAGCTCGCCTCCCACCTCCTGGGAAGGCGGTCAACCACGCAGGGTCTCGAGTCTCAGCTCAGAATAGCTGATATTGGGACTCAGGAATCTCTTTTTCTGAGAAAGCTCCCCACAAAATGCAAATTAAAACAATGCCGTGCCATTTTTAATTCAACCGACGGCAAAACAAAGTTTGATGATGTCAAATGTCAGTGAGGGTGTGGGGAAGCGTGTGCTCTCGACCACTGCTGGTGGGTGCGGCCCCTTCAGAGGGCGCTTAAGCTTGTGTGGGCCAGCAGGGGATGGGGGAGGCACAGGGCCAGGTCGGCCTGGGTGCTGGTCCCAGCTCTGTCACTCCCCTGCTCTGTGACCTCGAAGGTACTCTTCAACTTCTCTGAGCCTGACGTTCTTCACCTGTCAAATGGGGCTGCTATGGCTTGCAAAGAGGCTATGAACTTGAAAGCTGAACTTTAAAGCGCTCTGTGGGCAGAAGAGGAATATATCTAGATGTGTATGAATGAACCTGCATATGTTATGTGTGATTCAGCTTGTGTGTGTGTGTGTGTGTGTAGATATGAATGCGTGTGTGTAGGAGGTAGACACGTAGGACATATGTGTTATGTCTGATTGTGTGTTAGTTAATGTGTGAGAGGGAGGGAGAAAGGAAGGAAGAAAAGGAGGAAGAAAGGAAGTAGGAAGGAAGGGTAAGGGACTGGTAAGAAAGGAACGACTAGAGGAAGGAAAGAGGGAAAGACGGAAATGAGACAGCACAAGACCAGATCTTGCTGTTCTTTCCAGAAGCCCCTGCCAGCTCCAGGGAGGCAGACTGGAATTGGTTCAGAAACCTCAGGGACTCTCGCTGGAGCCAGTCCCTCAGCTGGCTTCTCTGTCCCAGAATCACCTCTCAGCATTTGAGGACATTTTCCAGGAGGCTGGGACCGAGGACAGGTGTATTCAGAGGCGCCAGGTGTGTTGCATCGGCCCATCAATGGGTAAGGGACTGCTCAGTCTCTGGGGGCTTTGCTTCCGCTGCACCTGACCACCTGAGCCACCCCCAGAGCCACCACCTCTTTACCACCTGGCCACCTGAGCCACCCGCAGAGCCACCACCTCTTTACCACCTGGCCACCTGAGCCACCCCCAGAGCCAGGCCCACCTCCATTTGCTCCCGCACAATTTCCACAGCAGCGGCACCTTGCCCCCTCTCTTCCTCCAGGCCACCCTGTGCACTGCCACCAGGCCTGTGTTCATAAGACGTAGGGTGCCCGTGGCCTCTGACTGAAAGGGTTGTACGTGGCTCCGGGCGTGGCTGGCCCCTCTGATTATTCAAGCTGGGCTCAGAGAGCCCCTCCTCAGAGAAGCACCCTCTGACCCTCCAGTCTACGGTAACACTCTTCTCCTCCCCATGTTGTTCCATTAAAATCACTTCACTTCTAGTTGTGAGAAATAACACACATACACAGCAAAGCACATAGAACCCAGGTGTGCAGCATGGTGGGGTATGATAAACCAAACACCCGCGTAGCCACCCCTCCACATTAAGAGAATATTGCCTGCACCCTAGAAAGAGGCTCTTCGTCCCTAAATGGTTCCCCCCAGGTGCACCCCTCCCTTCCTCCTCAAGGCAGCCACTACCCGCACCTTTGGTAATCATGTCTGTGTGGATTCATAAGCGACGGTCTCCTTGCCCCCAGCCCACCCTGGTAACCTCTGCCAAGGCCGGGACCTGCAAGCCACTTTTGTCCTCTAGAGCTAGCTTCTTCTTGGATGCTGCCCACCGCGGGTACCGGGGGGAGGGGACAGCAGAGCCTGGAGGAGGGAGAAAGGACTGGCTTTGTCCTGTTGCCCTTCTGGACCTGTCAGCTTCACCACAGCAAGGCCCTGTGTTTCCGCAGCAGGAGTGGGGTCCGACTCCCAGTTTCCCAGCGCTCCCAGAACCAGTCTCATGGTGGCCCTGAGAGCATTGACACCTGCCAGCCTGCCAGCAGCCTCCTCCGAGGAGCCGGTCCAGCTCCAAGATGTGAAGTTTCCGTCCGTCCAACCTCTTTTCTCTGTTGGCCCAGCACTGCGTCCCACTGTTATCACCTCTGTGAACTGTTTTGTTTTTTTTTTTAAAGATTTTATTTATTTATTTGACAGAGAGAGAGACAGCCAGTGAGAGAGGGAACACAAGCAGGGGGAGTGGGAGAGGGAGAAGGAGGCTCCCAGCAGAGGAACCTGACGTGGGGCTCGATCCCAGATCACGCCCTGAGCTGAAGGCAGACGCTTAACGACTGAGCCACCCAGGCGCCCCTGCCCTTTCAGGTCTTGAATATGGATGATTCTTGACGTTCTCTCATTAAAATACCTTGTGTGATGACGTCTCTCTCATGAGTGGACCCTGACGGACACGATTTCTTTGCAATAAAAAAAGAATACTTTTCCTACCTAAGGATGCACCCCTAAACCCTAAAATGCGGTTCTGTCCAATAGTAACAGAATCGCCCAGTGCGCCCTCACTGGTGGTCCACTTCACTCATCACGGGTGTTGCAGCTTACCCGCCCCCGTGGCTGTAAGCTGTAAGCCGTGGCTGTGTAATATGCCGCTGTATGAACATGCCACAGCTTCTTTACCCACTCTTCTCCTGGCAGATGTTTGGATCGTTTCCATGTTTCTGGCTCTTACAAATAATAAATACTACCATAAACATTATACTTAGATTTATTGGTGCAGCTACATACAAATTCTAACACACATATATTTGGGACAGAAAGAGCCAGAACTTGCATTTTCTGGGGAATAATGAAGTTGGGAAGTTTGTCTTATGTTTTTTGGTCGTTCAGATCAACTTTTTTTTTTTTTTTTGTAAGATTCCTATTCAAAGCTCAGGTCTTCTTTTCTAGTGAGTTGTCTTTAATTTATTGATTTGTAGCAGTTCTTTATATATTCAGACTATGACCTGGGGGTCAGTAACGGTTTTTGAAGATATCTTATCCTCTTGTGCGGATCTTGGCTTTTTCCTTCCTTAATGATATGATTATAATAAACAGAGTTTCTAAATTTTAGTGGAGTCAAATTCGTGGTTCCCCCCCCCTTTACGATTAGTGCTTTTCAAATACAATATAAAAAAATTTCTCCTTCACAGGAAAATGTCTGTTATCTTTTAAAAGCTCTGTTGTTTTCCCTTTCAGGTTCAGCAACCCAACTGATACTGATTTTTATGTATGGGTGATTTATCAATACAGTCTCATGAAGTTTTTCTCTGTATGATCGGATCAAGTACAAATTACGATAATTTTATTTTTTGCTGTCCAGTCCTTATGCCTTAAATTTTTTTGTTACCTTACCACACTGGCCAAAATGTTCGGTATACTTTTGAGTAGAAGTGGGGATAGCAGGCATCCTTGACACATTCCACATCTCCCAAGAAAATCTCTTAGCTTTTTACCATTACGTAGGATGTTTGCACTAAGATGTTTTTTGAGATACTTTCTATTAAACCAAAATTCCTTTATTACTGGTTTTCTAAAAGCTTTGTATCATGACTAGGTATTGAATTTTATTATATGCATTTTATGAGCCTATTGAGATTATCATTTGATTTTTCTCCTTTATTCAATTAATATAGTGAATTATATTGACTAATTTTTAAATATGATACCAATCTTGCATGTAGGAATAAACCCAATTTGGTTGGCAAGTATATCCTAATTATATATCACTAGAATCATTTTCCTAATATTTTAATGAGTGTTTTTGCATTTATGTTCATGAATGAGATTGGTCTGTAATTCCCCTTTCTTGTATTATCCTTGTCAAGGTTTGGTATCAAAATTATATATCATAAAATCAATTGAAAAGCATTTTGTTTCAAAAAAATGAGTTGAGAACCATTTCCTCTTTTTTCTTTTGCTAGAAGAGTTGGTATAATGCATATAATAGCATTTGCCTGTGCAGCCATCTATGCCTAAAATTTTCTTTGCGAGACAGTTTTAAATATGAATTACGAATAGCCCTATCCAGATTTTCTATTTCTTCTTGTGTCTGTTTTGGTAAGTAGTGCTTTGCCAGAAATGTGTTCATTTTACCTAATTTATTTAAAATTTATTGGTATAAAATAGTTTATACTACTATTTTATTGTATTGTATTTTTAATACAGTAGAATAGGTAGTGATAGCCCCTCTTTTTGTTGTTTTTTTGTTTCTACTTGCTTTTAGTTTGATCAGACTTTCCAGCTCTTTATCGATGTTATCAGTCTCTTCACAGGACAAACTTCTGGCTTTATTGATCCTGCCTACTATATGGTTGTTCTCTTATTTTATTAATTTCTGTTCTTCTTTTAATTTTTTAAAGTTTATTTTGGATTTAATCTGTTGGTTTTTTTTTTCTATTGTTTTGAGATGAATAAAGAATTTATTTTCAGCCTTTTCTGTTTTCTGATGTGTATTTGAAGCTATATATTTCTAAGTAAAATTTAACTGTATCTCAATGTTCTAAACATGTCACTTTATGGGGCGCCTGGGTGGCTTGGTCATTAAGCATCTGCCTTTGGCTCAGGGGGTGATCCCAGAGTCCTGGGATCGAGCCCCACATTGGGCTTCTCCACTGGGAGCCTGCTTCTTCCTCTCCCACTCCCCCTGCTTGTGTTCCCTCTCTAGCTGGCTGTCTCTCTGTCAAATAAATAAGGAAAATCTTAAAAAAAAATGTCATTTTTATTAAAATACAGGACGAAATGCATCCTAATTTACATTGTGATTACTTCTTGTTTCTATAGAATATTTAGCAACGTATTTGGTATTCTCAAAATATATGGAGATTCCTAGTAATGCATTTGTTATTGATTTATAACTTAACTGCGATTATGATCAGAGAATATGCTCTATATAATTTCTCACCTTCGAGCCTAGTTGAGACTTGCCTTATAGCCCAAATATGGCCAATTTTTGTAATTGTTCTGTGTGTGCTTGAAAAGATGTTTGTTCTGTCGTTTTTTTTTTTTTTTTAAGATTTATTTATTTATTTATTCGACAGAGATAGAGACAGCCAGCGAGAGAGGGAACACAAGCAGGGGGAGTGGGAGAGGAAGAAGCAGGCTCATAGCGGAAGAGCCTGATGTGGGGCTCGATCCCATAACGCCAGGATCACGCCCTGAGCCGAAGGCAGATGCTTAACCGCTGTGCCACCCAGGCGCCCCTGTTCTGTCGTTTTGAATTTTATTTATGTCCTCTAGGTAGATATTGCTAATTGTCTTGTTAAGTCTTCTACACTCGTGCTTTTTTTGGTCTGCCTTTTAAAAAGTCATTTACTGATAAAATCTTCCACTATAATTATGGCTTGTCTAGTAAAAAAAAATAAAAAATATATACACACATTAAATATATATATTTAAGGCCATGGAATCAGACACATATGAATTTAAATTTGTTACACTTTTCTCTGATTGAGTGTTTTATTATCATTAAGAAAAGTGCCTCTTTATCTCTATAGTGCTTTCTTTAAAAAAGATTTTAAACAATCTTCACACCCAATGTGGGGCTTGAACCCACAACCCTGAGATCAAGAGTGGTATGCTCCACTGACTGAGCCAGCCAGGCGCCTCTATAGTGCTTTTTTGACTTGGCGTCTACTTGATATTAACATAGCTGTGCCAGTTTTCTTTTGATTAGTATTTGCACGGTATGTCTTTATTAATATTTTTCTATCCCTTTACTCTCAGCCTTTATGTATTCTTAAGTTTTGGATGTGTCTTTTTTTTATATAATAATTTTTTATTGTGTTATGTTAGTCACCATACAGTACATACCTAGATTTTGATGTAAAGTTCCATGATTCATTACTTGTGTATAACACCCAGTGCACCATGCAATACGTGCCCTCCTTAATACCCATCACCGGCCTATGCCAATCCCCCACCCCCCTCCCCTCTGAAGCCCTCAGTTTGTTTCTCAGAGTCCATAGTCTCTCCTGGTTCATTCTCCCTTCTGTTTACCCCCCCTTCATTCTTCCCTTCCTTCTCCTACTGATCTCCCTGCTATTTCTTATGTTCCGTAAATGAGTGAAACCATATGATAATTGTCTTTCTCTGCTTGACTTATTTCACTTAGCGTTATCTCCTCCAGTCCCGTCCATGTTGCTGCAAATGTTGTGAAATCGTTCTTTTTGATGGCTGAGTAATATTCCATTGTATATATGGACCACATCTTCTTAATCCAGTCATCTGTTGAAGGGCATCTTGGCTCCTTCCACGATTTAGCTATTGTGGACAATGCTGCTATAACATTGGGGTGCATATGGCCCTTCTCTTCACTGAGTCTGTATCTTTGGGGTAAATACGCAGTAGTGCAGTTGCTGGATCATGGGGTAGCTCAATTTTTACCTTTTTAAGGGACCTTCACACTGTTTTCCAGAGTGGCTGTACCAACTTGTATTCCCACCAACAGTGTAAGAGGGATCCCCGTTTCTCCACTGGATGTGTCTCTTATAAACCATATGCCTCTGTTGTTGGTTTTTAAACCCAGGCTGATAATCTTTGTTTTAACTGGAGCATGTAGACTCTATCTAATGTCTGTATCAATATCTATATCTAAATTTATGTATATTTATTCCTGACCCTACAAGAAACTCAGGGCGCTTTAACTCTTTCCAACTTACATGTAATTAATCTCCTATATTTTAATTCCACGTGTATTTTAAACACCATAGGAATATCAAACTTTTTAAACAGCTTAATTAAGGTATAATTCACAAACTATGCAATTTGCCCGTTCAAGTGTACAATTCAGTGGTTGTTGGTACATTCACAAATACGTGCAACTATCACTACAGTCAATTTTAGAACATTTCCATCACTTTAAAAAGACACCCAAACCATTTAGTTATTCCCTGCCTCTGCCCCTCATCTCCAACCCCAGCCCTAAGAATCCATTAATCTACTTTCTGTCTATAGATTTCCCTATCGTGGACTTCCATATGAATAGAAGCCTCATTACCTTTGTAAAGTAATTAACCATTTAGATTTATTCACACATGTACCGTTTTCATCCCTTCTGACTTGTCTTACCTTCTATGTGGAATATCTTCCTTCTGCCCAAGAAAACAGAAGTTACTATTTCCTTTAGTGTAAGTCTGCCAGCAATAAATTCTCTCAGGCAAAATATAGTTTGTATGAAATGCCTTTATTTTATATTTTTGTCTGAAGGATATTCTTGCTACATTTAGAATTTTACTTGAGGTATATTCTTTTTTTGGCTTAAAGATATTATCCCATTGTTTTTTGTCTTCCATTGTTTCTCTTGAGAAGTGAGCAGTTGGTCTAATTTCTGCTCCTTTGAAAGTAATGTGTCATTTAGGCTGCTGTTAGCCAGAGGGCTGGTTTGCTTTTGGTTTACCTTTATTCATACTGTAATATGGCTATTTTGAGTTTCTGCTCAGACACGATGGGTCATAGACATCAATTTTTGTCCTCTCAGCCCTTGATAGACTGTCAAAGGAGCGCTTCTCAGACTCTCAGATGACTCATTTGAATGGGCAGAGTTCTCCGGGACAAAATTCTGAACTCACACCTCCAATTCTTCCCGAGTTTTGGTTCAGTGATTCTTCACTACCCTCATTAGCATTATGATACACTTAAGGAGATTTTTAAAAAAATTGTCCATCTTTTCTTATTGTTCTCAGCTGGAGGGCTGGAGAGTTGGTCTGAATTACTTAGTTTAACATTACCAACTGTATATCACCTCATTTTACTTTTTCATAGCTTGCATTGCCATTTGGAAAGGTCTTGTTTCATCATTTGTCTGTGTTTTAATTGTCCTGCGAGGCTGTAAGTCCATAAGAGAACGGTCCTTATCTTACTCACTGTAGCTTCTACCCCTTACGAAGCAGAGATCAAACTTCTCTCTTCACTGTCACCTGATACCACATTCTTCTCTCCCTCTTTGCTTCTTGCCCTCAAGTTGTTTTTCTAGCGCTTGTACTTTCCTCATACCTTCTCACCACAGGGCCTTTGCACATGCCATTACCTCTACTTGGAAAGTCCTTGCCTTCCTATTTTACTTAGTTAACTCCTCAGCTCAAACATAACTTCTCAAGGAATCCATCCTTAACTGCCTTTTCTTGGTCAATTTTCACTATTATATACTTTTATACAACTATATGCATACCATTCATGGCACTTTTTGTAATATAGACACTATACATATATGCGTAATAATTTCATTTGTAAGCTCCATGAAAGAAGATACTTGTCTGTTTTTCCCACTATGAAATCTCTAGCACTTAGAACAGTGCCTAGTTCTCCAAAAATATTTCCCATATGATAAATGAATGTACCAATCCTTATACCTTGTATTATCCTTATCTTATAGATGAGGCCATTGGAGAATTGGGGAGTTTTAAGTTAGATATCTGTCAGCCATACAGAGACACATAAGTGTCCTTTCTCTGTATTTGTGTGACATGAAGCAAAGCTTTAACCTAAGGCCCAATTTCCTTGACTGTAAAACAGAAATGCGCTGTTCTCTTGATTGTCATAAGTATTAAGTGAGATCACGTGCACAAGGAGCCTAGCACGTCGTGCGTGATAAGTGATCGTATCATGGAACTCCTGTTACTGCTCCTGTTGCTGTGAGTAGGTCCTGTCCCCACAGAAGAACTCCTTCAGCGGGCCCAGCTGTCACAAGGAAGGAGCAAGTCACTCGGCTCCACAGCCTTGGAGCATTGGTCAGTGAGTGGGTAGGGGCAATGACTGGCCTGACCCATAATCAGAGGCAGATGAGGAACCTGAGAATCAGGAAGAGAGACCAAGAAGCAGAGTGACAGTGAGAAGACAGGCCCAGAAGCTCTCTCTGCCCCAGGCTCCACTACATACTAGCTACCCAGCATCTGCCACAAAGGTTCTCTAAGAAAGTCCCTCCACCCTTTCCCTGGGGCCCTCCGACATGTTTTCAGAAGGCTCCATGGAGCCCTTCAGCTAACTCTCAGGACCTAGTCACATTCAATATACTGGAACTTTCTCAGAGTGCCAGTCAGCAGTGTTCTTGGTAAGCAGAGGCCAGTGAGGTCTTGCCTTGTGATCCTGTCTCACTGTCTATTGGTGACTCCAGGTGAACTTGGAACATCTGATAACCTTGTAGAGCCACTGCTGAACCTGCAGAGTCTTGTCAAAGCCATGCAGAGTCTGGCCGGAGCAGCATGAGAAGTTTCTGTTGCCGTTCAGACCGCAAAAAAGCAGCAGTAAATGCCCACACAGGACTGTACCTTATGGTGGCCTGCTTTGATTGACTGACCTGAGCAGACCTGAAAGCCAAGACTATGTGGGACAGTCCAGGTGTGGGCTGTGACTGAAAGCCAGTCTCGTCCAAAGGCTAACCTGTGGTGATCAATGGCATCCTCTTGCCTTTGGGAGGATTATGGATCAATACACCCATGATTACTCCCTCACCTGGATCACTGCACTGCATTTATTGGGTAGAGGAAATTGTCCATTAATAATGACAACAACTTATACTCAGCAAACAGTTATTTTACCACATGTTGATTTCATTAGGCTGAATCACAGTTATCATCATAATAACAGTGTGCGCTTCCCACTTTTCCTCCTAAGGGTGAAAGGTTTGAGAGTACCTCCCTTGTTTGATGGGCTGAGGCTGACATCGAATTCTGAGCAATTAGCTTATCCCTAGGAGAAAGAAAGGAAAAATAGCTGGGCAAGTGTTGGATTCAAAGGACTTAATGTCATCATACTGATTAATTAATTAAATCATTTATTTGCCAAATACTTTCGAGCACCTATGATGTGTCATGCACTGTACTAGACACCAAGAATGTAGTAGTTGAATGAAATAGGTTCAGTGTATTTGTTTTCTGTTGCCATGTAACAATATTACCACAAACTTAGCAGCTTAAGATAACACATTTGTGATCTCGGAGCTTCTGTGGATCAGAATTACAGGCACAGCTTAGCTGGGTCCTCTACAAGGTTGCAATCAAAGTGTCAGCTGGGGCTGGGTTCTCATCTGAAGGTTTGGTTGGGGAAAGATCCACTTCCAAGTCCATGTAGTTGTTAGCGGGGCTCAGATGCTTGCAGGCTAAGACTAAGAGCCTTAGTTCTCAGTTAGTTGTTGGCTGGAGGTCACCCTCAGTTCCTTGCCATATGGCCCTCTGCAAAACAGCCACTTGCTTCATCAAAACCAGCAAGAGAGGGAGTTTCCTAGCACTATAGATATTGCAATTTTATGTAACTTAATCAGAATTGACATCCCATCACCTTTGCCATATTGCCTGGATTAGAAGCAAGTCGTGGGTCCTTCCCACACTCAAGGTGGCAGGGGCGGAGGAAGGGGGACCACACATGAGTGTGGATATAGGAGATGAGGGTAATTGGGGCGATTTTAGAGTCTGTGCACTATCTTTAGTCTCCACTGTGACTCAGTTTACAGAGAAGATCGCCAGAAAATATAATTACTATGTTGTGTGACTCGGGCTATGAAAGGGAAGAACTCAGGTAATGCCTCCCTTCCTTAGTTTTTATAATGAAGGGATATTTAAGCTAGGACTTGAGGTATGAGAAGGAATTGCTCAGATCAATTGTGGGGTAGGTGTGTGGGGTGGGGAGGGACATGGGAGCGTGTGGTGCACAGAGGGTTCCAGGCAGAGAAATTCTAAACTCGTAAAATGTTAGAGCAAAAGAGAGACTTAGCGATTATCTAGTCTACCGGTTCTCACTCCTGGATACACACTGGAATCACGTGAAGAGTTTTATAAAACACTCGTGTCCAGGGCTCACTCCAGGGCCTCTGAGGAATTGGTCTCAGGTAAGCCTAGACAATGGGATTTTTTTTAAGAAAGATTTTATTTATTTATTTGACAGAGAGATAGAGACAGCCAGCGAGAGAGAACACAAGCAGGGGGAGTGGGAGAGGAAGAAGCAGGCTCCCAGAAGAGGAGCCTGATGTGGGGCTCGATCCCAGAATGCTGGGATCACGCCCTGAGCCGAAGGCAGACACTTAACGACTGCGCCACCCAGGTGCCCCGTAGACACTGGGATTTTTAAGAGCTCCCCAGATGTTTTGAGTGTGTGGTCAAGGTTGAGACCACTGCTCTAGTCCAGCCCCTTCAGTAATATAGATCAGGAATTTGAAGCTCAGAGAGGAAATGGATTTGGTCAAGGTTACACAGCTACTAGTTGGCAAAGCCAGGGCGACGAGTGAAAAGGGCACTGGGCTGGGAGGTAGGAGACCTGGGTCCCTTCTACTGACAGGTCTCTTTCCATGCCTCTCTCTAGGACTCAGTCTCCCCTCTGTAAGATGACATGGACCAGATGATCTCCAGAGCCCCTTCAAATGCTGACGATGCTGATTCTATCTGGCTAAGCATCAGCCCATTTCAGCAGCTGGTCCGGGACTGGCATCCAGCGGTCTCCACTCTGAGCTACATCTTTGGAAGCCTGGAGTCAGTGATGTTGGGGACCATGGCCAAGGCCCTTCTTTGAGTGAGGATGCCTGGTAGACTGGATGTTCCCAAACAAGCCCTTTTACTGGAGACAATTTTGTTTAGTGAAGCATGTGAGAAGTTCACCCAGCAGGAATCTGCTCTGGCTGGGTTTAATCTCTGGTGTGTTTATTAGGATTAGGGTTTTAATTAAATTTGGCATTTCAAAGACTACATGTTGAGGGAGCACTGCTTTAATGAAAAACACATCATGGTGACATGGGTGACCCTCCCACGAGGTCACGCAGGAGTCTGTGGAATTCAAGTAGAAGCAGCCAGTTCTCTCCTTCTCTGCTACCTTAGTTCATATCTGCTGGTGGTGGTGGGCCCACCCATGTCAAGGCACTGGTGATGGGGGGGGGGACAACACAGTGCTGGCCTGGCCCTCTGGGGACCAGAACTCCCTTCCAGCGCTGGATGAGTGTGTTAACCCTTTGGGGCTCAGTTTCCTCAAGTGTAAAACAGGCTGCTTAATTATACACCTTTTCAGAAAATATTTGCCGAACACACATCCTGCGTTAGCCCTGCTGGTGTTTCTCCTCCAGGAATTCACAAGAGGAGGGGAGCAGAGACAAGATAATCAACGTAGGATAAGGCCCTTAGCTTGGTACCTGGCTCATAGGAAGGTCTTCCAATAATTCTTCTGTCCAGGTGCTGTGGGAGCCCATACACAGGTTCTCGAAATCACATGGCAGAGAGAATAAGCCATGCTTCCAGGAAATACGATCATTAATTGATTCTCCAAATATTTATTGAGCATTGACAATATGCCAGGCACTGTCCTAGGTGATGAGGACAGAATGGTGAACAAGGCAGACAGTGACCTTGTTCTCACGGGGCTTACCTTCTCATGGATTTTATAATGACAGCAATAATAGCAATGATTTCTATTTGAAGAGTGCTTACCATCTGCTTGGTACTTTATTTATGTGTTTTATTTCATTTAATCCTTACCAACAATCTTATCATGGAGGTACTATTGTTTTTCCCTTTTCCACGAAGGACCTAAAACTCCTAGAGGGTTGAGAATCTTGTTCAAGGTTGCCCGGGCAGAACTGGGATTCCTACCCAGGGGCCAGATCACTTAGAGCCCGAACCCTTCCCTACTATCTTATTCTGCTTTAAGGTCGAGGTCATGCACAACTAGTGGAGGGGTTAACCAGTCGTAAGAATGAATGTGTGTCTGTGTGTGTGTGTGTGTGTGAGAGAGAGAGAGAGAGAAAGAGAGAGAGAGAGAGAAAGAGAGAGAGAAAGAGAGAGAGAGAGAGAGACAGGGAGGGAGAAAGTACACTAAGCGGTGGCAGGGCTGTGCTTGACCTCGTCTCCCTCCCTGCAGTCCCAGGAGACACCCTTTTCTCACTTCACTTGCTCTCACTTCACATGTATTTGTTGGTCACAGGAAAGAAGCAGTCTCCTGAAACATTTGAAGGAAAAGCCACTGTCCTCTTTTATTTGAGGGACCCCAAAAATTAATGATAGCTTATTAAAGTGAAATCCAGAAACAGAGAGGGATTAAGAGGGTTCCCCTTGAAGTTCCCTCTCTCAAAATATTTATCCCTCTGGGTCCAGTGGTCTTTGGTGTGATGCATATGTTATTGGCCAGGGCCACCATCCCAACTTATACTTGAGGAGGAAATGGGAAGAATCAGCCTTCAGAGGTTTCCTCCAGAGGGATCCTCCCAGGCCTGGGGCAGGAGACGGTGTTCCATCAGTAGACTGGATGAAAAATCCAGGCACTGAGGCCCCAACACTGGTCCCCAGATGAGTCAAGAGACTCGTCACAGGTAGGATTAGCAGCTGGACAGCCTGAGGCAGGACTCATCTGAGAGCCTGAGGTAGGACCCAGTCTTCAGGGGTGAGTCCCGCGATGCCAGCTTTGGGAACCAGTCCCCACAGTAACTCTGGGGGGAGGTGTTATTACCCAAACAGTACATATGAAGAACAGAGATGTTAAGTTCCGGAAGTCCCACAGCTAAAGGATTCTGGAACTCGGATTCCAATCCAGGAACTAGTATGCCCAGATAAATGAATAAAAACTCTCTCTGAGGTCAGAGGGGTTAAAGTTGTTGCCGGTCACACAGCTTGTAAGTGGTGGCATAGCTCCAGAGACCATACTGTTTCTATGGTGCAAGACCCATGGAAAGTTCTAGAGGTTCTGTGGGACTGCGAATGAGAAGGAAGGAGAGGTCATGGAGCTCATCAGGAATCCCCAGGGGCCTGGTGGCCTTCCTCAGCCCCCAGTAACCTTGTCTAGGAAAGAGGCAAAGCTGGGTTGGCTGTGGCCTGGAGGAAGCCAAAGGGCGGTGGGCATCCCCAGAATCACCAAGGTTGTTGGTGAGGATTAAATGAAATAAATTCGTAAGTGACAGAACTGGAACCAAGGCCCCCTCACTCCCCTAATCCAGAGTCAGGGATCTTTCCCATGGTTCCAGGCCACCATGTCCCCAGAGGAGGTAAATATTTATCAGGAACATCAGGGGTCACCCAGCAAGACATCAGGGCTGATGATTATTGAATTTCCCCCTGAACTTAATAAATTAATTCACTCACTAAGTATTGATTATTCCTCAGTCACCCTGCCAAGCATTTTTTCTGACATTATTCAGTTTACGAACAAGAACCGGATGCAGGGTGGACAGCAGAAAACAAGACAGACAAGGCCCTCACCACACAACCATCCCCACAGGTGGTTATGATGCTTCCCATTTTATAGATGGGGAAACTGAGGCCCACAGGGATTAAGGAACTCACCAGAGTCACAGAGCTAGTAGGCTCCAGAGCTGACCTGTGAACCCAAGTCCGCCTTCACCACACCAGTGTCTGGCCTCTCCATGCAGCCTCCCGAATTTATTCAGTGATTTGGTTTGGCTCCTTACTCCCCAAGCCAGACTCCCTGGTGGGCTCTTCCCATGTTCCCATTACCAGCCAAATATCACCTTCCTGCCACCACTGCAGCCTAAATTAGCAAATTTTCCAGATCCTCTTTTCCTCCTGCCAGAATATCTCTGCAGTTCGCTCCAGCCGCTGTGAAAAAACATGCCTTTTCTCTGTTCCCGTTAGCACCTGTTTCTCCTGCCGAAGTCCCCTTCCCTTCTCTTCCCTTGACTCAGCATGTCTGGTCATCCTTCAAGGTCAGGGCAGCTGCCCCTCCCCTGCAAGGCCTCCTGCCTTGACACCCTGAGGCAGAGACCGTCCTCCATGCTCCCCAACACCCACCCCCTTCGGGGCATTTTCATGGGCCTCTTGGTGGATTCATGCACATGTCTGTCTCTCCCGCTGGCCTGTGAATTCTCTGGGGTTAGGACTACCCGTCTGGTTCCAGGAACCCTTACTAACCGTTACTAAGTGCTCAGCAAATGTTTGTGAAATGAATGCCTGAGGACAGCATGGCCTCCGTCTCCTCTGGTCGGCATCCCAGCTACAGGCTCCCTTCAGCCCAGCTCTGTCCTCATTCTTTATCCCAGCTGCTGACTGTGGGCTTAGGCCTTAGATGCTTCATTAACTAATAATAATGAGTCACTGTACTAGCCTCAGGAGCATTGTAAATGATACAGTGTCAGGAGAAGGCAGTGGGATGTGGAATTTCAATGAGGCTTGCATGGTTTTTGAAACAGAGAAAAGGCCACGTACAATCTTTTCCTCCCTTACAGCTCCCATATGCCAGGCCTCACACACTAACTTAGAATTATTCCATTATTCCATTCCAGTTCTAATTCTAGGCTGATGGTAGGGACTGCAATTTAGTGCCATGGGGCAGGTGTGGCAGGCGGAATAACGGGCCCCCAGAAGATAGCATGTCCTAATCCCCACAGCCAGTGACTGTGTTCCCTTATACGGGATAAGGGACTTTGCAGATGCCAGTAAGCTATGGGTCTGGAGATGCAGTGATGATCCTGGATTATCTGGGAGCTGGGCCTTAATGTAATCATAGTTTTATAAGAAGGTAGAGGGAGATTTAACCAAGAGGAGAAGATGATTTGATGATGGAGACAAAGATTGGCTGGTGTGCTTTGAAGATGGGGGAAGGGGCCACAGGCCAAGAAAAACACAGGTGGGCCACCAGAAACTGAAAACGGCAAGGGAAGAGATTCTCTCCTCAAAGCCTCCAGCGGGAACCAGGCCTTCTAATTCCTTGAGGTTAGCCCAGTGAAACTGATTTCAGACTTCTGACCTCCACAACTGTAGGAGAGGACATTCATGTTGTTTTAAGCCACAACGTGTAGGTAATCTGTTACAGCAGCAACAGGAGGCTACTACGAGAGGCTACTCCCGTTTCTGGGGAAACTGGGAGAATGCTGGCCTGTTTTCTGGAGGCAGCCTCAGAGTCATTCTTAACACAAGACACGTGACCATCACTAACGACTGATCAGAGTCGGAAAGGGGAGATGGAACCCATTCGTTGTTTGTTATTTTGTAACTGAACTGGTCCAAATTGCTCCTTCCAAGGAGAGGGAAATGGAAGCCTAGAGAGATCCAGTCTTTTCCAGGGACATGCAACCCATTAGTCGCAGGACAATCTTCTGCACGCCAAGATTCTCTGCCCTGTGTCAGCCCTCTAAAAGCCGAGCTTGGTAGCTGACGTATCAATGGTGAGAGAACATTCTGGCTTGGACTGTGCATTCCTCGGGAACCATGAGCTTCCCCCTGCAGCCAGTGCTGGGTACAAAAATTGTCCTGGTGGGGCCTTTCTTGGGCTCCACTCATGGTCCCCTCCTGGAAGGTCAGGCTCTGTGGCACAAACTGGGAGAGATCCCGGGAACCTCATGACAGGTTTTGCCAAGGACTGGTCTCTCAGGACAGATTTATTCATCAAAGCCCTCCAAAGAGATTCCAGCCACCCCACTAATGACTTACCTGGGGGATCTGTGCTTTGCTCAAATCTGTCCTCAGGAAATCCGAGCCTGTGAAATGAGAGTTGTTAGGGGAGATAACTGTCACCTGAGAGGTAGAGCAACTGGGACATTAGCCTCCCCAGCAGGTGGCTAAGGTTACAACCTCATAAGCAATGATCACTTCTCTACCTAGGTTTATTAGCCAAATGTTCCCTGAGGGCTCCGCTGTGGCCGAGCAGGCCCTCTCCTGCTCAAAGGACTTTTGAGGCTCCCCATGGCTTTCGAAACAAGGTTTCCCTCACCCGGACGTTCCCAGCTCTCCTTGATTGGGCTGCACCCTTTCTTTCCAGCCTTATTTCCCACTATTCTTCCTCTAATGCTACAGTCAGATCCACTGTTCTCTACGGAGAGCAGTGGGGAAATGGCTTGCCTAAATGGCAGGGTTGAAGCCAGAGCAGGAACACCCAAGTCCTCCCCCAGCTTTTTATCCTTGTTCCCAAACACAACGGGGCAGGAGGCATAACATTAACGACACACAAAACCCTCAACTCAAGGCGTAGTCTTGATTTTTAGGATTGTAAAATCCCATCCAAACAAGTCTCATTATTTGGCTTGGTCTGTACCATGGGCTAAATGCAGAGAAAACATTTTGCATGTTGAGTTGAGAATCCTGGGTTTTGTTCCAGTCTCTACCCGAAACAGACTGCCCCTGGACAGTGTCCCTGACCAGGGCCCCAATTCACCTCAGGTCCATATAATCCAAGAGCTGGACTACGTGATCTGTAAGTCCCTTCCGGGAAGGCATTTCTTTTTCTCCACCAAAAGCCTGGAAAAACTATGTGAGTTAGCAAGGAATACTCTTCCCAGGGTTGGTGGGAACTGGCTGGCCTGGTGAGGAAGAGCCAAAACCAGGAGCTTGGCTCAAAAGGAGGAAGGGATTGCTAACAGGGTTGTGGACTGGACCGGAAAGAGAAAGCAGAACTGTAGGGCCTGGTAGAATGTTAGTCAGCCTAGACAGCAGGCCATGCTCTCAAGTGTCACTGAGCCCTACTCTGGCTGGGCCAGACACTGAGTGAAGTGTGGGGGCAATGGAAGACATTCTTGGTTTTTTTTTTTTTTTTTTTTTTTCGAGAGGGAGAGTGAGGGAGGAGAAGGGGCAGAGGGAGAGGAAGAATCTTAAGCAGGCTCCACACCCAACATGGAGCCCAACATGAGGCTCAATTCATGACACTGAGGTAATGACCAGAGCCAGAATCAAGAGTCAGATGCCCAACCAACTGAGCCACCAGGTGCCCCAAAATGTTCTTGGTCTTAAATAAGATCTTCGAGTCAGCATGGGGGAAGGGGGGAGGCAGCAGTTAAATGGGCAATAAGAACACAGTGATGGTGGGGGTCGACGTAGAGAGCCACAGGAACAGAAGGAAGGCCCTATCATGGTGCAGGAAGGTTCAGAGAAGGATACCTAGAGGATGCCACCCCTCACCTGAGATATCTAGTCATTTGCAAGCCACGAAGACAGGAAGGGTGTTCCAAGCAAAGGTTCAGTCTAGGCAGAAAATGTGCAAGTCTTAGAAGTCAGTAACTAGCTAGAGTGATGGAGGGAGGAGGAGACTGCAGTGAGGGCTGGAACAGAGGCAGCTGCTTTGTAGCCGGTGAGACGGATGGAGCAGGGGAAACGGGCATCCATGTCTGGCCCTTACGCTTCCCTGTCTGGATGTGAGTACAGGCTGCACACTGCAGCCTTAGCGGAGGGACGAGACCCAGGCTGCAGTTGCTGAGGAGCTGAGGGTTGAGTGAGGGAGACAGAGCCAGCAACGGAGGAGAGGGAGAAAGTTCTGTGTGCCGGGGGAGGGAAGGGAATAAATTCTAATTGAAAACTTGCTGTGAAGCTTGGGGCTTACCCGGGAAGCGGGGGGAGCTAGCAGGACTATGGTAAGAATTAAATAAGAAATGTGTGTAAGTGCTTGGCACGCAGCCGGCCACACAGGCTGGTGAGTCAATCACAGCCACTGTTATGACTACTACCTGATTGTTCATTCAGCAACTATTTACTGAGTGCCTACTACATGCCAGGCACTGTTTTAGGGGCTGGGATACACCCGTGAACAAAACAGACAGAAACCCTGGTTCTCGTGGGGTCACATTTGAGGGCTTACTCCTTTCATATTCACAACCTGTGAGGAGGGTCTGATTACCCCTCTTCTGTAGATGAAGACTGGACACTGAGAGGCTAAGAACTTGTCGAAGGCCATGAAGCTAGCAAGTGGCAGAGGCAGGATTTGAACCCAAGTCTGTGTGATGGCATGCCCAAGCCTCCCTCCACGGCCCCACCTTACCTCTCCATAAAAAGCAACACTGAATTAACTCTCGCTTGTATGCTGTCAATTGTCTTTTCAACGTGGATTTTCTGTGATGGTCCACATTTTAAGCCCTCTGTCTCATCATTGCTACAAATCATGAATACCCACCAGACCATGTCTGGGGTTTGGGCTGGCGAAGATGTGATTGCTTTACTCACTGAAGCTGTAAGAGCTGCAGGGAGAAGAGAGGCCATTGTAGCCAGAGTAGTGGGGAGGGTTTCCCCTAGGAGGCTGCACCTGGAACCACAAGGAAGGAAAAGGACAGGCGAGGGAGTAGAAACTGGTTGAGCAATCATCCAGAGGGAGGGTATGCACAGTGTGCTTCTGTGTGGAGGAATCACACACGTGTGTGTATGTATTGATTGCTTCAACAAATATTTATTGAACACCTAACATGTCAAGTACGGCTCTAGGTGCTGGGAATCACAGCAAAGAAGCTGTGCTGGGTTCCCGCCCTCATTAGAGCTTACAGTGTGTGCATGTGTGTGTGGGTGCGTGCATGTGTGTATATGTGTGTGCACTGGGGGGGGGGGTAAAGGATGGGGATGGGAGGCACCGGCAGAAGCTACATGCAGTCAAGAGCGTTCATCCCGATGGAGACTCCTTCCCCTGAATTGTGCTGCCCTAGCTTCGCTTCTTGATTTGTCCCCTCACTCCCACCCCAGCCGTACTTTTGCCAGCTAGAGGGAGAGGCACAGACTCCTGGAAGCTTCTCCGGAGGCCCCAGATGCCAGTGCGGAGGCTGCACTGAGAGAGAGGCACTGAGCCTCATACTTGCAGGCTGATGTTCCCATTCGGTTGCTGCTTTTATCTACTAGCTCAGTGCAGACAATCGATGCTAATCCAATCTTTGGGGACCAAATGAAACAGCCGGCATTTAAAGGGCTCGAGCTCTCTTTCTGATTACCAAGCGACCTACGTAATCGCTCTGGCCCCAGTCTGCCTGGGGGGGCACTGCCATTGACAGAGCCCAGGCAGGCACTCTCTGCTGGGAACTGGCTATGACTTCTTCTGAGCTTGCCAAGCACAGAGGAGACTGGGGTAGCAGGAGCCTGGCCAAGGGTCCCAGAGGCCTGTTCCTGCCCCAGATCTATAATTAATTCCCTATGTGGCTCTGGGAATGTCTATTCCCACTGTCACCACCTCCTGGGCCTCAGTCTCCCCATTTGTAACATGAGGAGTGAAACCAGACCGTCTCAGAGGTCCCTCCTCACTCCAAGATTCTAGGTCATTCATGATGCTAGGTCACACTTACTACTCTAGTTTCCAGGACTTCTCTGGGACCCACATGGTGGGTATGAAGACTAGTAACGTAGGTATTTGTGTGCGTGTCGGTATATATACTGATTTGAACATTTCCAAGTCATATTAAGTGAAAAAAATTAAGTTGCAGAATGGTTTCTATGAGGTGATACCACACACACATATTACATACATGCTCGTACAAGCACACACATGCATAGAACATTTGAATATCTCTGGAAGGACACATAAGAGCCCTATAATCTTAAAGGAAGGACAGTGGGTATTTAGGAAGGAGATTTAAATTTCTCCATACCTTTTTTGCCCTTCTCGATTTTTTTTAACTGTGAGCATTGTCACTTTGAAAATTAATACACAATTTTTAAAATAGAGTGTGAACTTTGCCATCAATTCATTTATTCACTTAATAATATTTATTGAGCATTGATTATGTGCCAGGTACTGATTTAGGAAATAGTGAGCAAGTCAGTCCCTGCCCTCAGGGAGCCCACATTCTAGATTGGTAATATCTAAATCGATCAGTGTGTAATATAAGGCCCACTGGGGAGAAGGGGTGTGAAATACATGAGATAACCATGAGTACAAGGCATGGCTTTCTACCTGCAAACCGTTTGATCCTGGGTAGGTCACTTTACCTTACTGATCCTCAGTTTCCTCATCTATAAAATGGTAGAATAATATGACCTACTCCATGGGGTTCTTGTGAGAACTAAGGAAAATGAGTACCTAGGGTACTCTTGAATAAGTAACAGTACTTAGGACATATTAAGTTCTTCATACATGTTGATTATTGTTGTGGGAAGGGGGTCTAGAGGGGAGTGGACATGGCCAAGCTCTGTGGGGCCTGAGGAAGGTAGGGGTGGGGAGACAGCTAGGAGGCAGAGCAGGTGGAAAGGTAGGAAGAGGTGAATAAACTGGGCTGAATGTGGGTGGGGTTGGGTGATATAGAAGGAGAGGAGGGGTGTGAGGGGTGTGAGGGGTGCTTGTGGGCTGTTGGGAAGGTCCATTCAAAGCTTCGATCCCATCCCCTGTGATGATGCCAGACTCTTTACAATTAGAGTCACTCCCCATGCCCAGGGTGGGTGACAATGTCTGAGCGATGCTGTGTCCAAAGGTCTTTTCCAAGAATCTAGACTCAATCCAGGAACGGAGAGAGAGGGTCTTTCTCAGGGGTTTCCAAACTAGTTGACCTTCGGACTCTCCTGAGATTCCAGTATAGATCCTGGGGCCTCAGTCCCTGCGTGTTGGCCATCCCACCATGCCCAAGCCAATGGCAGGTGCTTCTCAGGCAAATGGGGCTGGGAGCTTTTCCTTTGAACCCCAGACAGACTCTAATACAGGCCAGAGTCAAACTCCAGGGTTCGTGTGTGTATGAGAAACCACATAGCCATTTGTCCAGTGACTTAAAGCTTACTGGATGCATGTGCGTGTGCACTTGTGTGTTTGTGTGTGCGTGTGTCTGTGTGACATGTAGGAATAAGGAAAAGGAAGGGAGTACAGGTCTAGTTGGGGGAGAAAGCCAGAGAAGTGAAATGTTTACTTCCCAAGAGAAAATGAAATCCAAAGAAAGAAAAATCATTGCCCTGGGGGACTCTGTGAGTCTCACCTGCGTTCAGTGAATCTCAGTGAATAATCTCATTCAGTGAAGCTTTTTATGCAAATCCACATAAACAAATTCTGGGCCCTGCTTGGAGTCCTGGGAGGGCTGACTCCATTTCAGGAGCTCCAAGGGGGGAAGGGAATTTAGCAGGAGGCCGCCCCTCCTGGAAGCTGAAGATAAGAGGCTGGCCATGGCCCAGAGGACTCATTTGACAGTTCCCGCTGATAGCTTCTTAGCTGCACGCACAATATATATCTATGGCTTTTTGACACAAACTCAAAATATCAAATTTTTTCAAATTATTTTTGAGCAGCAAAATCCCCTTTGGCCCAAAGGAGGTTTTAAATGGAACCCTGACATAAAAAAGAGAAGAAGGCCAGCTGGTCTGGTCCCAGTATGGAAACGGGGACGGGGCACAGTGCCCCACCCATTCAGGTTATGCCCACCGCCCTCCACGCAGGCCTGGCCTCAGGCAGCCAAGGTCTCAGCTCGGATTTAAAATGCTTATGCTCCGGGACGCCTGGGTGGCTCAGTCGGTTAAGTCGGTTAAGCGTCTATCTTCAGCTCAGATCATGATCCCAGGGTCCTGGGATAGAGTCCTGTGTTGGGCTCCCTGCTCAGTGGGGAGCCTGCTTCTCCCTTGGCCCCTCCTCCCGCTCATGCGTGCTCTCTCTCTCTCTGACAAATAAATAAAATCTTGAAAAAATAAAAAGCTTTGAGAAATAAAATAAAATAAAATAAAATAAAATAAAATAAAATAAAACAAAATACTTATGCTCCTTCACCTGCTCCACTTCATAGAAGAAGAATCCTCCCGGCACCCCGCTGCCATGCCTGTATCCCCCTATACTCAACAAGGGTCACCTGGCCACCACCCGGGGCTCAGTGCTATCCTGGGTGGGAGGACCTGTTCTTTCTAGAAAAACAAACCTTAAAGGGACCATGGCCAGAAGCTTGGGAGATGACTCAGCAGTTCCTGATTCTGTGACTTTGGCCACTGACAAGGGCTCAGGCTCTGAAATCAAATGTTCAAATCCTGGCTCTGCCACTGAACGTTGTGTGATCTTGGGCAAGTCTCTGAGCCTCTCTAAGTCTGTCTTCTCTGCCATAAAATGGACATGGCTCCTAGATCATAGGTTTGTGTAAGGAGTAAAGAAGCTCTTCACGTCAGGGGTAGCAAAGGCATGTGTGCGTGGCCGGAAAGGAACAGAGGTGAGCGGGTGGTGTCTGGTGGCCAGCAGGAGGGCACAGGCCTGCAGGGGAAGCTGCTACCCAGTGCTGGCTGATCGTTCTCCTGTGGGAAGGCAGGCCCACAGACAGCATTTTCCCATTTTTCCAAGAAAAAACAAAAAATATAAATTAGATTTTTATGTAAACCCCCCAAATTTTAGACATTGGCAATGAATTCAGTTTTTAAGCACTGCGAGTCAAACAAAACACGTCTGGAGGCCAGGAGCTTGTAACTACCCAGAATGCCAAGTGACAATAACTGGCAGCTAGGAGCCACTCTCTAGGCTCCACAGGGACAGACGAGCTTGCCTCTTCCACCTTCTCCCCTTCTCTTTCTGTCCCGACCATCCTGTTTCCAGGCGAGCTCTGAGTGTCCTTCGGAGAGGATCCAGAAATCTTCACAAGCTCACCCAGCTGAGCTCGCATCTCAAGATGGCAGGTGTCCTGCCGTGCTGTCCGTGCTCTGGTTTGTTGCCGCCCCGACACTTCCCTCCTGCCCGTGGATGTCGTGGCAGCTCTCTACACGTGGTCATGGGCACGTTGGTGGCCTCAGAATGTATGTGTGTCGAGGGGAGGGGAGCCCTTCAAAGGCACCATCTCTGCTTCCTGCCTCTTAAATTCAAAGCCGGCCTCTCAAGGAGTGAAGGATCTTTGCTCTGGGCGCCTGAGCCCCGTTGTAGCAGGATTAATCATCCTCTCGGAGAGGAACTCTCCAGGGTTCTGGTGATGTCCTTGGAAGATACACATCTGGAGCCGGTCCTTCAGTCCTGGGGTGTGTGTGTGTGTGTGTAAGGGTTAGGGGTACGGAGGGGGTGGTCTTTAATTTTCTTTATTTTTCTCCTTTCTTTCCTTCCTTTCCTCTTCCTTCTCCTCCCCCTCCTTTTTTCCCCACAAAAGTAAATAGGCTTTTGTATGAATGATACACACATACTAAAAAATTTTTATCTCAGAGAAGTTCAAAGTACGAAATAAAAAAAAAGAAACCAAACAAATGCAAAACGTTGTTTTTCAGAAAAATCACCGATAACTCAGTATCTTCCCAGATGTCTCTTTATAGTTGATAAACTGATATAGAAATGAGTATTTAATTTTACATAGGTGGGCTCATAAAATGAGCAGTTGTACAACTTGCTTTTTTCTCTGAAACAGCATGTCGGGGATGTCCTTTCCTGGCAATGTCTTCGGATCTACACCATGGCTGTGGCTGCAGAATGATTCAAGGATATGCCATAAATTATTCATCAGGTTCCTATTAGGAAGCTGCACAGACGCCCCTTGTCAAGGTCCCCAGAGCTTCTCCCGACCCACCGTCCCATGCATGGACACTGGGGCAGCCTCCTCACTGGCCCTCCTACTTTCCGACCTTCCTCTGACAACGCATTCCCACAGGGCCCCCTAAGCCGGTTTGTAACCATGGCCAACAGATCATGTCACACCTGTTTAGAACACTTGAATCTCCTCCCATCACTCAGAATAAATTCCAAACCTCTTACTATGGTCTAACAAGACTAACATTTTCATGATCTGGCTCTGCCTACCTGGCTTTCGCCGGCCTGCAAGATCATTCTTTCTATTCTCAACCTCTGCCCCAAAGACTTTCCCCCTACCCCCGATCAAGGCTGCTCTCCTTGCCCCTGCCAGTCATTGTCCCATTACTCTGCTTTTTTATTTATTTTTTTTTTAATTTTTTTTAAAGATTTTATTTATTTATGTGACAGAGAGACAGCCAGCGAGAGAGGGAACACAAGCAGGGGGAGTGGGAGAGGAAGAAGCAGGCTCCCAGCGGAGGAGCCCGATGTGGGACTCGATCCCGGTATGCCGGGATCACGCCCTGAGCCGAAGGCAGACGCTTTAACGACTGCGCTACCCAGGTGCCCCCATTACTCTGCTTTTTATTGTCTTTATAATACTTATCACTAAGTGAAATGATCTTATTGACTTGTTTCCATGTTTATTATTGACCCGCAAGGACAGGGACCTTGATCCCATCCAGCAGAACCCTGCCAGGTACCCAGTGGTTAAGACTGAGCAATTCTTTGTTAAGTAAATGAGCCAACCACTCAGCATCCACAAAACCCAACACTCCTAAATTCTAATTTCCCCCTTTCTCTGCATTTTCCTATATCTCTCCCTAAAATAATTTTGCTTTTATTTATTTTTTTAAGTTTCATTTATTTGAGAGAGAGAGAGAAAGAGAAAGAGAGAGAGCCCACGAGCAAGCAGGGGGAGGGGGAGGGGCAGAGAGACTCAGGGTTCAATCCCAGAACCAAAATCAAGAGTCGGCCACTCAATGGACTGAGCCACCCAGGTGCCCTAAATAATTTTGCTTTAAAAAAGTGAGCTTCAGTGTCTCTCTGTGCTCCTTGCATGCAAAAGAGCCCAATCCCGACGCCAGCTCCAGCTCTTCTTAGCTTTATCTCCCACACTCTCATCTCGGACCATACTCTTCAGCCAAATGGGGTTCTTAACCTCCTTCAAACACGCCTGCCTCTGCCAGGAAGCCTCCTCATGCTTCTACCTTCTCTCTGTTGCTCTTGCCATCTGGACTCTGGGGCCCAAACTTTACCCATCCTCAGTCCAGCTAGCATGTCCCCACTCCCGGGAGCTGGTCCTGCCCTTGGCAGCAAGAATGATCTTTTCCTCTCTTCCATACTCACGTGACACTTTATCTTTTCCACCCTTGAGACATTAGCACCTTATGCCTTCCAATATTGCCATTTCTATCCCTAGCTTAATCTTTCCCACCAGATTGTGAGTTCCTTGCCAGCAGACATTATGGCTTGTTCACTTTTTATAACAGTTAACGCGGAGAAAATGCCTTGCATACATTCGGTTTTTTCATCCTTACCAGGACACTCTGAGTTGGGAACTCTAAGGAACCTCATTTTACAGATGAGGAGGCTCCGCGAGTTTAAGAGACTTGCCGAAGTTTACACAGCTAGGAAGTACAGGAGCTAGGATTTGAACCCACAGTCTGAGGCCTCAAACTTGAAGCCAAAGCAGTTCATCTTGGTGCCCGTGGCAAAAGCCCCTTTCCGTTGTTTTTCTTCTCTCTGTGCAGTCGCTGCAGGCCCTCAGCTCCCGAACCCTCGGGCCTGTGAAGTGCAGGACCTGCGGGGATACTGTTAGTGTTAACGAAAACAAATCAAAGGACTGAACCGCTTGAATCAAAATCTGAGTGTCTGCCTGCGGGGTTCTGCATTGTTACTGATAATTCAAGAGTCTGGCTGGAGGAGCCAGGCGGGGATGGGTGATTTCTGTGACACAGTTGCACTCAAGTGTGTCTCTAAATTAGGGCCATGCCTCCATCTCTCTGTCCTTGTCCAGCTGGGAACACACTCAGCCACTTCTGTTAGTTTCTGTTACTCCCGCCCTTGCCCCTTGCCCACCTCCCTGCCCCCCTCCCCACCACCTTCCGTACCCCTGTTTTCCTTTGCTGTTCCTTTTCTCTTCCATTAGCCCTCCCCTCTTTCCCAAAGCTTACTGCTCAGTGATCTGTCAATGAAAAATGTCCTTGACAAAATGTGTGACTTTGGGCAAGCCCTTTGCACTGCCCCGCTGAGTAGCCATTTCTGCCTCTTCTGTAGACGAGGAGGTTGGGCCACTGATGAGGAAGGGGTGGCCCAGAGAGGGGACAGACTCTGCCTAAGGTCACACAGCAAGCGGACGGCAGGCCCTGAACCTACACACAGGTACGAAGACTATCAGTGAGCCCACACGGAGCCCCCCCCCCAAACTCAACAATCAGGAGAGTGGTCCTCTCATTTCATTACTCTCACCCCCTTCCCCTCCCAGCCCCCGCCCCCACCCCCGTGACTCTGAAAAATGTCAGAAATCAGGTATTGTTCTATATTGTTTAAATGAGCCAAAGATGACCTCTGTGCACCATTGTTTATTTCTTCCCTGCAGGCTGAGACTCAGTAGCTTAAAAGCCCGCAGGAGCCAAACGCAAATTTCTACACATCTAATTGTTTTCAAAACATCCCAAACAAGCAGATTTTTAGAGTCAGCCTGCTTTGCACACCTGCGATACCTCACCCGGCATCTGCTGACTGTTGATAAGATGGAGCCTCGTGGTTATGAGACCCCAAGCTGCCTCTCCGAGTTCTCTGACCCAGAGACTCCCCGCGGTACTGATGAGTGACAGATCTGGACACCTAGGCCTCCGTCTGATCTCTCACTCCCCACAATGTTCCCTTGCCCCCTCCCTGCCCTAAGGGATGGTCTTGTGCTGACGTGGACTTACCCCTCTTGCCAATAAGCCTTGTTGTATGTTGAAGCTTCTCATGCTCCTATGTTTTTCCTTGATCAGTCCTCAAAGCCCTTAACTCTGCCACAATTATGTCTTACTCTCCCTCTCTGTCTGGCCTTGCAGTTTGCCGACGAAATGAGTTGTGCTGGAGAGTTTCCCATAGATAAATGAAGTTTACAGATTGTGCCCCCATGGTGTTGTGTAACACGTTCCTCTGTCCTTTGAAGTTCCATCCAGAGGCTTGATCAGATTCAGTTTCAATCTTTTTCAGCAAGCCTGTTTCATAGCTGGTGCCTCATTCTCCTACTAGCAGCTTCAGCATGTCTGAGTGACTCGCTCGTGATGTTCAGAGTTGTTGCCCATCGACAGGCTCGGAAATTCACTAGGGATGGCAAAGTGGTAACATTCTTCTCCATTTATTAGCTGGAATGTTTCTAGAAAGAGAAATTTCCCCTTGTTTACTATTAGGTTTCCAGTGATATCTTTTGAATAGAGAGGGCAGGATCAATGCTTGATTCTTTCCATTTCTTCACCAATTTTCAACTTTCAAAAGTTGATTATCTTGCATCCTCTGTGGTATTCAAATATCTTATTTTGTCCTAACGTCATAATGAATTCATGGATTTATTTATTTTTTTTAAAGATTTTATTTATTTATTTGAATAGAAAGAGAGAGAGAGAGAGCACAAGCTGGGGGACAGAGGGAGAGGGAGAAGCAGGCTCCCCACTGAGCAGGGAGCCTGACGTGGGGCTCAATCCCAGGACCCTGGGATCATGACCTGAGCCGAAGGCAGATCTTAACTGACTGAGCCACCCAGGTGCCCCGAATTCATGGATTTAAACATATTGAATGTGTTTTAATCTATTGCAGTTATTGTCCTTATTAATGCCCCAATCATCCCATGTTTGGCCGGTGGGAATATTTTCTTCAAGTGGATTATTGGTCCTTTTGACATGTCTTCGGTAGTTGTTGATAGTCCTCTTATTATCAGGAATAAGATTTTCAAGGCTCAACTTGTACATTTTTAAAATTTATCCCTGACCTGAATCAACCACTTCTCCAAGAATCCCTGGTTCCTTTTGGTGGGAAATGATATTTCAAGATCACACTATGGTTATTAAGGGAGCTTATTGGCACTGGTTGGCTATGATTTTTAGGCCTTTTCAGTAGATAGAGCTTGAAAATTTTTTTAAGGATAAAGTATGTCTTGTGTTCAATAGCAATGTTTTCTATTTAAATTCAGTACTTCAGGATTTTCTTACTTAACCTTTTAAAAATTTTCCACCAGTGTGTCCTTTCTCCTAAGTTGAGAATCCAGGTCCTCAATGACAATGACAATGACAATGATAGCATTAGAATATCACTTAACTACTCATCTTCTTTGTCCCACAGTACAGTCTGAAAATGACAATACCAACAGTACCACCAACAATGTGATCACCGGAGAGAGCTTGTGATTCTTCTCTCGCAATTATTTTTGTCTTGGTGCGTATACTACTAAGGATGGACAGTCAAATTATGGTATTTTAAAGTCACTTGGAATATTTCTATATATATGGTTATGCCACCAAATACATATATAATTAAGTTCATTTAAAATTTTTATTTCTAATTTTTAATTTGAGGTGTAAGTCACACAGATCTTCAAGTTTTTACTTTGCAAATGGTTTTATGTTTGACGACCTTGGACAAATGCATATACCTGTATAACTTGTACCCCTAGCAAGATGTAAATTGTCCACAGCTCAGAAAGTTCCTTTCTTTCTGTGAAATAACATATATGGTCTCTGCCTCCCGTTCCTGAGACAGAGCTCTTAAAATCCTTCTAAATAGGGGTGCTAGGAGCCCTTTTGTTCTAATATTTCGTCTTCAACCCCAGTTCCTGACACGGAGCTCCTAAATCCCTTGGGATTTCCTGGGTGGTAGGAGCAGCTTTGTTCTGGGGCAACTCTTGGTGGGCTCCTGGATGGGGGTGGGTCACCAGAAAGACCAACCCATAATTAGAAGCTTAATACTTTCAGCCCCCCCCATTCTCCAGTGGGGGGGGGGGTTCTGGAAACTGAGTTAATAACTTATCAGACCTATGTGATGAAGCCTCCATAAAAATCCCAAAAGTATGGGGTTCAGAGAGCTCCCAGGCTGATGAACACTTCTATGTCCTAGGAGGGTGACACCCCAACTCCACAGAGACAGAAGCTTCTGGACCTTGCCCTGTGCATCTCCTCATCTGGCTATTCATCCCCATCGTTTATAGGGAACTGGTAATTGGAGCTAGCTGTTTCCCTGAGTTCTGCTAGCCATTCTAGCAAATTGTTCAACTCTCACCCAACGAGAGGGCTGTGGGAATTCCAATCATAGGTGTACTGTCAGAAGTACAGGGGAAAGCCTAGGACTTGGGATTGGCATCTGAAGTGGGGGCAGCCTTGTGGGATCAGCTGACACTGAGTCCAGGTAGACAGTGTCAGAACCGAATTGAGTCGTAGGGTATCCAGATAGTGTTGAAGAATTGGTCCATGTGAGGAGAACCCCACACATCTTGTGTCAGATATAGTGTGTGAGAATAAAGGAAAACACAGTGTGTTTTCCCTAGACGTTGTCTGTCATTCCCCTACCCTACGCCCACCCCAAGGCAGCCATTGCTCAGGTATCTTTCACCATTGATCAGTTTGCCTGTGGAATCTTACATACATGGATTCGTTCAGTGTGATCTCTTCTGTGTTCGACTCCTTTCACTCAGCATAATGTTTTTGAAATTCATCCATGTTGTATGTTTCAGTAGTGTGCTCCTTTGTATTACCGAAGAGTCTTCCGTTTATGAAAATTCATCACTTGTTTCGCATGCTCCTGTTGACAGGCTGTTGAATTACTTCCCCGGTTTGGTTATTACAGATGAAGTTGCGAGGACAATCTCACGCCTAGGCTTTTGTGAGCACTCTTAGGTAGATACCTGAGAGTGGAATTGCTGGGTAGGTATATATTCCATCCTTATGAAAAACTGCCAAACCATTTTCCCAAGTGGTTGACCAATTTTACAGTGTTGTCAGCAAAACATGGTAGTTCTTGCTAACTCCACATCCTTGCTGACATTTGAAGTTGTTGATCTTTTCGATTTTACCTGCTTGACAGACTTACATCTCATTATGATTTAAATGCACATTCCCCTAATTAATAATACAAACACTTTTTCAGTTGCTTCTCAGTCATTTGTATATCTTCCCTTTGAAAGTGTCTGTCCCATTGTTTTGCCCTCTAAAAACAAAAGGAATTGTTCTGGCTGTTGGGTTATAAGACTTCCTAATATATTCTAGAGAAAGATCCTTTGTTAGACATTTGTATTGTGAACATTTTCTCCTAGTTGTGGCTTGCTTTTTCATTCTCTTGACGGTGTCTTTTGATGAGCAGAAGTTTTTGATTTTGAGAAAGACAAATGTATCAATATTTTATGATTAGTGCTTCCTGTGTCCTGTCCAAGAAATCTCTGACTACCCGAACTTGATTACACTTACTATTTGCATGGCATGTCTTTTCAGATTTCGTTACTTTCAATCTTGTCTTTGCCTATTTATTTATTTATTTTTGCTTTTATATTTAAAGAGCATTTCTTGACAGTATGTAGTTGGGTTTTGCTTTTTTTATCTGGTCTGAACACTTCTGTCTTTGAACTGGAGTGCCCGGTCTCCCTTAAACATAATGTAAAGTCAATGCAATTATTGATACGGTCAGCTTAGAGTCTGTCATCTTGCTGTTTGTTTTATATTTGTTCATATGTCCTACCTTCCTTTTTCTCCCCTGCATTCTTTTCTCCCCTGCGTTCTTTTAAATTAATTATTTTTAGTATTCTGTCTTATCTCCTCTGTTGGCTTTCTAGCTAGACTTCTCTGTTTTATATTTAATGGTCGCTTTGCAAAAACAAGATGCGTCCTTAACCTATCATAGTCACCTTAAAGTTAATATTGTAACTCACAGGTGATACAAGAATTCACAACAGTCTGTTTGCATTTACATATACTTCACTCCCACAGACGTTACAAACTCCGCAATACATTATCGCTTTTGCTTTAAACCACCATTCTATTTTTAAGAATTAGAAAACAAGGAGGGAAAGGCCTTTTCTATCTCCCTACACATTTATGGTTTTCAGTTCTCTTTGTTTCTTCGGCAAGGCCCACGTTTCACCGGAAGAACCTTAGTATTTCTCCCAGTGCAGATCTACTGATGACAAATCCTCTCAGCTTTTGTTCTTCCGAAAATGTCTTGATTTTGCTCTCTTTTCTGAAGGTTATTTCCCTGGGTATAGACTTCTAAATGAACAGAGTTGGTTTTTTCCCCTTTCTCTCAGCACTTTCAATATGTCATTACATTTTTTCCTCTGACTTACATTGTTTTTAGTAAAAAGTGGGTGGTTTTCCGTTTTTATCCAGTATATAATATATCTTCGGGCCTCGGCTGCTTTTAAGATGTTCTTTGTATCTTTGGTTTAAGTAGTTTGAGCCATAATATGCCTACAAGCTCCCTGTGTTGATCCTGCTTGAGGTTCATGGAGCTTTCTGAAGGAAACTGGTATTTGACAAATTTGGGGAAAATAAATTGGCCCTTATTTCTTCAAATATTTTTTCTTTCTTAATCTCTCTCTCCTCTATTCCTGGAGCTCTAATTACATGTATGTTAGAGAGTTTGATATTATCCCAATAGTCGGTGAGACTCTGTTTCTTCTTTTCTTTTTTTTTCTTTTTAAGCCTTTTAGCTTTAGTTTGGGTTGTTTCTATTGTCTTAAATTCAAGTCCCTTGACCTTTTCTCCTTCACTGCCCAATGTAGCTTATCCAACTGAATTTTTAAAATTTCAGATATTTTGCTTTTTGGTTCTAGAATTTCCATTTTTTTATAGTTTCCATTTCTATACTGATATTCTTCCATAGTTTCACCTGTTCTATCTTTTCCTTGAAATTAAAAATATATATATTTATAATTATCTTAAAGATTTGTCTACTATTTATAATACCTCTGCCATCTCTGGATCTGTTTCTCTTGATTACTATTCATTATTTTTCCTAGTTATAGTCTCCTTTTCTTGTATTTTCACCTGTTTTATAACTTTTGATCCTGTGATGGATATTGTGGAGGCTATGATGTTGAATGTGGGATTTGGGGTCCTCATTTAAACAGGTGGACTTTTTTTTCTGGCAGGCAGTTAATTTACTAGTGGATCAGCTTGATCGTTTCTGTAAAGGTATGTTTAGCGTAGTCCTTACTCCGGAGCTATAGCAGCCCCAGACTCCGGGGGGCGGCTTTGCCAGTATCTCCGTTGAACGCGGAGAGTGTTCGGTAGGTCTCTCTGCTCTGAATGATCAGACCTACTATGCCTCCCAGAGCTATGACTTCTGGAATCTGCGTTCAGATCACTGTTCCTTTGTAGCTGTTTCTCTGCCAGGCTTTCCAGAATCTAGTCCTGTACATTTACTCTTTGTATTCAGCTAGGACTTAAGGGGACCCCTGTGTAGATTTCAAAGCTCTTTCTTTTTTTTTTAAGATTTTATTTTTATTTATTTATTTGAGAGAGAGAAAGAGAGAGCATGCACTGGGGGTGGGGGGAGGAGTGAGAGAAAGGGACAAGCAGACTCTGTGCTGAGCCTGGAGCCTGACGTGGGGCTCAATCCTAGGACCCTGAGATCGTGACCTGAGCTGAAATCAAGAGTCAGACGCTTAAACAACTGAACCACCCAGGTGCCCCTCAAAGCCCTTCCTATGCACAAGTCCCTCCTGTCTGGTACCTAGTCCTGCAATTCCAACTGCCTCAGTAGCTGGAACTCTATTTACCCCCTCCCAGCAAAACTGCTTTGCTCTGCTTGGGGTCCACTTCGCTGTGCTGCATGGTTGAGAGCAGTACCCCAAGCAGAGAGCCAGGGTAATTTCACTAATGGGTCACAGTCCTCAACTGCCTGTTGTACAACATCTAAAAACAGTTACTTTATATGCCTTCCCGTGGTGGTCCAGTCTCACTTACTCTGTCATTGCCTGAAGCAGACGGCCTTTTAAAAAAAATTTTTGGAGTTTCTTTTTGTAATTCAATTTGTTTTATAATTACATGGAATATTTACATGATTACAAATCAAACATACAAAGCAAGACTTATTCATAGAAGTCTAGTTGGTATTTCTGTACCTTCTGCCCTATCTCCTCCATTCTACTTTATGTAACAAAAATAATATGAGTATGGTTTATTTTCTGTTCTTTCTTTTGATAACATCAGCAGGTGTGTGTGTGTGTGTAGGTTTGTGTACGTGTATTTTGTATTCACCCCTTATTTAGATAAATAGTAATATGCTCTACATTGCTCCACTTTGCCTTTTTTCATTAACTGTGTATTCTGATGGCCACTCCCGACTAGTATCAAGAGGTATGGTTCTTCCTTCATTACGGTTGCATAATTCTCAATTGTAAGAGTGACTAACTTGTCCCTCTTTACCCAGGACCTTCCAGGTCTTAGCACTGAGAGTTCCATGTATCCCAAACCAGGTTGGCTGGTCATCCTGTCATCGTATGAGTATTCTATAGTTTTTCAACCAGTAGTGGGTGGCTATGTGGCTTGTTTCTTTTTTTTTTTTTTTTTAAAGATTTTATTTATTTATGTGACAGAGAGACAGCCAGCGAGAGAGGGAACACAGCAGGGGGAGTGGGAGAGGAAGAAGCAGGCTCCCAGCGGAGGAGCCTGATGTGGGACTCGATCCCGGATCGCCAGGATCACGCCCTGAGCTGAAGGCAGACGCTTTAACGACTGCGCTACCCAGGCGCCCCCTATGTGGCTTGTTTCTAATCTTTGACGACTACAGATAGTTCTCACTGAGTAGCCTTGTGCACGTATCTCTTCCTAGTTCTTGCCGGGGGTATATTTGAGTTTTATTTTTAGAAATGGGCTTGCTGCTTCAAAGGTAAATGCATATGTAATTTTTCCAGGTATTTTGAAATTCTCTCCTATAGGGATTGTACAATATGTGTTTCCACCAGCAAAGCTTGAGATCCTGTTTCTCCAGAGATTCTCCAACAGAGAATTTGTCAAACTTTAATTTTTCCAACTGAATAGGTGAGAAATTATACCTCAGTCTAGCTTTAATTTACATTTCTCTCATAATGAACACACCTGAGCACCTTTCCAAAGGTTGAGAGCCACTCGCATTTCTTTCTCTGGGGACTTTGGTATAATTCTGTAGTCTATTTTCTATAGGTTCGCTGGTCTTTTCTCTCATTTTAGAAGTTCATGTGCATTTAGATACATGAACTCTTTGTGATGTAAGTTGCAATTATTCCCATTTTGTTGTTTATCTTTTCACTTTGTTCGTCACAGCTTATGCCATGGGAAGAACATGTTTTGAATGTCATCAGTAGATCAATATTTTCCTATTGCTTATGGATTTTGAGTCATAGCTAGGAACGATTTCCCCATCCCCAGGCTACAGAGGAATTCAACAACATTTTCTTTTGGTACTTGTATGGCTACCTTTTTCACATTTACATTTCTGATCCATTTCGGATTTATCCTGATGTTCGACATGAGGAATGAATCCAGTGTTATCTTTTTTCTATATGGCACTCCAATTATCTGGATATAATTTCAAAGTCCATGATTTTTCCTCTGATTTGAGCTGTTGTCTTTACTGCATATTAAATTTGTGTATGAATGGGTCTTTTCCTGAATTTCCTGTTCTGTTTCATTTCAATTATAGAGGCTTCACTGCGTGGTTCAGTGTCTAGTACGGCTAGATCCCCACTCTCTTCTTTTTTTTCAGGATTTTCCTCACTATTCTTATTTGTTTTCCTCCCAAATGAAAGAATCAACTTATAATTAACTTGTTTAGCTGCAGAAAAAAATCTGAAGATATTTTTATTGGGACTACCTAGGTTTTATAAATTAAGTTAGCGAGAATTGTTGTCTTCATGACCTTGAGACTTCCTATCCAAAAACACAGTATCAGAGATGTTTTTCTTTCTTTCTTTCTTTCTTTCTTTCTTTCTTTCTTTCTTTCTTTCTTGCTTTCTTGCTTTCTTGCTTGCTTGCTTGCTTGCTTGCTTGCTTGCTTTCTTGCTTGCTTGCTTTCTTGCTTGCTTTCTTGCTTTCTTTTTTAAGATTTATTTATTTGGGAGAGAGAGAGAGAAAGAGCATGTGGGTGGGAGGAGGTCAAGAGAGGAAGAGAGAGAATCCCAAGCAGACTCCCCACTGAGCATGGAGCCCGATGTGGGGTTTGATCCCATGACCATGAGATCACAACTTGAGCCAAAACCAAGAGTCCGATGCTCAACTGACTGCACCCCCCCCCCAGGTGCCCCGAGGATGTTTCTGGTCACTTCATCAGATTAAGGAGTTGGTGAGATGCTCTGTGTGGTTATGTGGCTGAGGACCACAGTGTCTCACAAGTCTTCCTCAGTCCAGCCCATGCCACCTCTTCCAGGAAGCCTGCCTTCTTTTCTAGGGATATGACCTCTTCATCCTCTGCAGATATCTTGTGATTCACGTTAAAACTCTTGAATATAGGTTCTACCCATACATTTGTGTATCCTCTTTCATCTTCTGGGCTAAGAGATTTCTGGGAGCTTGGTATGTATTATAAATCACAGTAATACTGATAAAAGATAAGCTAGAAGTGGAGACCCTGAGCTGGGTCCCTCACATCAGCTATGTCATAGCTTTTCCTCGGGGTCTAGCCTCTGGCAAGCCAAACCTGGCCCATGTGTTTGACCTGCATGGGAATTTTTAAAATTTTGCCTTAGTTGCCAACATCTAAAAATGATAAGATTTTGCATAAAAATACAAATTTTCAGATGCTCTAAAAGTAACAGAAGCCCTGGCCCTGCTCGGCCACATTCCCAGAGGGCGACGGCCTGCTGGAGTGGAGCAGCTGCTTTCCCCTTCCCACCAGACACCAACACTCCAGTTTTCCCCCTCTCTCTCATTTCTGTTACTGGCCTGGGGCCTGGAAGCATCCGAATCAGTATTTCTTCTCAAAACCACTGGCAAAGGAAGGAATGAAATCCCTGGCCCTGGCACAGAGTGGGAGCTCAGCAAATATTTGTGGAATGAATGAATGCCCGTGTCCCGATCTGGTGCTGAGAGCTGAGCTGACTTAGCAAAGGTCTCCTGACCAGTGGGTAGCAGAGGAAGGACTCTGCTTTGCTGTGTAGCCCAGCGGTGTTTGACAGCCATCCAAGTGCTGGCCCACGCATTCTTTCTCACCTATTAGCTGGTTAATGGCCATGGACTTGGTCTCAAGCCCTTAACTATCTTGGCTGTTCTCAGATGGAACGTTAGTAACCGCTCCATTAACACAGATCCTAGGGAGGGAGGCTTTGGACCTTCAGGGAGAAATGGGCCCTGGTAACTTTATAGCTTCCTAGAATTGGGTTTGAGTCTCTTTTTCTTTTTATTCCTCTTTCCCCCTATCTCTCCCAGGCCTTATGAAATCTGCTGACAGCTGGCATTCTGGGGGAGTGCTGTGGGAGGCAGAGTGAGGTTTGCCCGGGGCTAGGGGAGCCCACACCCTCTGCTAGGGGTTGCTTTGCCTCTTTGGAGGGAAGAGCAGAGGGCTCCAAGCTCCCCAAGTCTTAGGTCTCCTGATCCCCTGGGATACCAGAGCTTCACCAGACTGTGGCCTTTAACAAGAACTGCTAATTGGGTTTTTCTCATTCAACAAACAGGTATTGGGCTCCTCTTCTGTACCAACCACTGCTCCACTGGTGAAGGCCTGGGGGAGGGGTGCTCGATAGACATGTGCCTGCTTTCCAGTGGGAGAAGCCGAAAAATAAGCCTATGAGGAAGGGCAGGTGCCCTGGGAAGCCCTGCGTGTGAGCACCTGACTCATGCAGGGATGGCCGGCAAGGACCCCCTGAGATCTTCCGGCTGAGACCTGAGTGACCAAGAGAAGTGAGGTAGGGGAAGAGGGAATTGCAGAAGCATTCCCTGGGGTGACGGGATGCAGTGTGAAGAGACCCAGGGGGCAGATTTGGGGAGCTGAAAGGAGCTCAGTGGGCTGGAGCATGACAGGCAAGGGGTAGTGCAGAGGCTGGGGCAAGCGGCGAACAGCTAAACTGAGGTCTCGACCACTATTTGCCACGTTAACTTAACCTTTGGGTTAAGCCCTTTGGGGGATGTTAGGGGAATTGAAACCTTACCCTAGGACAGGTGATAAGGTCCAGAGCAGAGGTGCTGCTTTCTCCCTATTCTGATGAGGACCCCCTCCCCAGAGAAGGCAGCAGATTAGTCCGGCCACCTCCACGCCGCCCCCAGTTCCCCTTCTGCTGTGTAATTGAAAACCAAGGAGAGAGGCCGAAATGGCGGGGAGCAGTGTTCTAGTGAGGGTTTCCTCTCCCCCACCCAAAGCCCCTACCACATCCCTCCCCAGAGGCCAGTCAAAGGGCGCGGTGGGGGGTGGCCCCCAAGGGAATCCCTCCTGAAGTCTGGAGGGTCCTGCACAAAGGATCAGCTGGGCATTTGCCGAGTGGCAGAGCCTGTAGGCCCGGTCCACGCTGCCCTGGGGACGGAGGGTGCTGAGCCCGGGGCCCAGGAGTTTGGGGGCGAACATGAACACGGAGCGCATAGAGCCTGGTGCTGAGGAAGGCAGTGGCGACAGCCGGAGCTGTCTGGGCCAGCTGGGTGACGATGGGGTTCAGGACACGCTACCCCGAAGTACGGCACCCTGGCATATTCAATATTTGAAGTCGAAGGCATGTGAGAAAACAGCAGGAGTGGGAAGGTCACTCTCACTCCCACCCCTCACCTTGAGGCAGGTCCTAAACCCCTCCTGTGAAGGTCCTCTCAGGGGCACCGAGCTCTGGCCGCCAGCTGCAGCCCCATTTGGAAGCGATCGCCACAATTTACAACTGAGACGGCAGTAAGAGCTGGCCACAGTTCAGCTGGGAGCTGCTGGAGCTGGCCTCCGCCTGCCTGTACCTGGAGGAAGGGAGCGTTCTCATCTCTGAAGACAAAGAGACATGGAGAGGGATCCGTGTGAACAGGCCTTGCTGAGCTTCCTCCAGTTAACTCGCTTCCTTTATGCTCCCTGACCTTTACATTGCTCTGGGACTGGCCACCCCTCATCACACCCGGCATAAAAACATGCAGGTTTAGCCATTTCTTCCTGTCCTTATGAAGGCTTGCATGTCACATAGAACTTATGTTACAAACATTTGTATGCTTTTCTCCTGTTAATCTCTGTCAGCTTAATTTTCAGACCCAGCCAGGGACCCTACGAGGAAAACTTTGTCCTCTCCTACAGTGAGGAGGGAGCTGGTGTGTCATGTGTAATATGCGCCTCAAGACCCAAGGGGCTCCCACAGCTCCATGTGAAGGAGCCTGGAGGCTTCCAAAAGGGCTGCGGCTGGCAAGAGAGGGGAAGGGCCACCATGGAAGGTTGAGTGGGCTGCCCCTCTCTGAGCGGTGCTCATAGCTGCTGTTAAACTACGTGAATGCCACCCTGGGGGAAGCAGGCATACCATGGACACAAAGACCACCGTATCAGCAGAGACCACCAGCACCTCGTGGAAAGTCACTGACCCTCTCAGAGGCAAGGAACGCCTCCCCCCGACCTCCTGGAGCTCAGATGGGTAACACATCAGCTCCTTGCGTTGGACACTGGATGTCAGCGGAGGAAGGAGAGGCCTAGAATCGGAGAGGGAGGGAGGTGGATATCATTCTGAGGTGCAGGGAAGAGGGGGTGTGAATGAGCAGGCCGAGCCCCTGTCCCACTTCTGGTCTTTTCTTTCTTTCTTTCTTTCTTTCTTTCTTTCTTTCTTTCTTTCTTTCTTTCTTTCTTTCAAGATTTTATTTATTTATTTGACAGAGATAGAGGCAGCGAGAGAGGGAACACAAGCAGGGGGAGTGGGAGAGGAAGAAGCAGGCTTCCCGTTGAGCAGGGAGCCTGATGCAGGGCTCGATCCCAGAATGCTGGGATCATGACCTGAATCGAAGGCAGACACTTAACCACTGAGCCACCCAGGGGCCCCCTGGTCCTGTTTCTTGAGCTATCGGTCCAACCCACATGAGGAGGAGGAAAGAAATGAGATTTAAACTGGACTGGACTTCAAGTGGCATCTGCTGAAGCGGTCATTACCGAATGGGCAAGGTGGTGGATTTGACTGGGTACAGGCAGAGGCCGGAAGAGGAAAACAAGCCATTTCATGTCAGTGGCTCAATAAATCCCTTATTTGCCTATAATATCACTGAATTCCCCAAACACCCATATAAGGCAGGTGCTGTTATGATTGTAGTCTAAGAGATGAGGGAACCAGGATCCGAGATTAAGAAACTTAAAACCACACAGCTGATCAGTAGCTGAGCTGGGATCTGAACTCTGTTGGATTCTGAGGCTGAATCTCTGAACAGCACCGCCTGCCCAGAGGACAGCCGACTATCTGCATAAACCCAGTGATGGGGAGCTCACCACCCGTCCAGAAATCGTACTGCATTTTCAGATGGCTGTTGAAATCACAGCTTACATTTTTAAAGGGTTTTGTGGTTCATACAAACGACAGTCATTCAGGATGTATCTATGAGGCACCTGCCACTGTGCTGAGCACTTCCCAGCTTTTCTGAGAGGAGGGCTCAGCAGGCCGTTCTTACGCGTGTCTCCTGCCTCTGAGGGAAGGAAGACACAGACTGCGTGACTTGCCTAAGGTCACTCAGACCTAGGAACCCTGCCACCAGTGAACACTTCTTCTTCTTATTTTTTTTTTTAAGATTTTATTTATTGAGAGAGAGAGAGAATGAGTGAGCGAGCAAGAGAGAGAGAGGAGCGGGGGGAAGGACAGAGGGAGAGGGAGAAGGAGACTCCCCGCCCAGCGGGGACCCCAACATGCAGGGAGCAGGCAGCCCGACACGCAGGACTCTGGGATCATGACCTGAGCTGAAAGGAGATGCTTAACCGACTGAGCCACCCAGGTGCCCCCCAACAAACATTTCTTGAGTGCCCGCTATGTGCCAGGCACTAAGTGCTCTGCACTGTCCTCTGGGGCTTGGAAACTCCTGTCCAGTAGCCTTCCCACTGCCCCAGCTGGTTTTCCCACACTCCTGCTCCCATTCTTCGCTTATCCTGCGTGGAGCCCACATTTCTCTGGCCAAAGGATTGATTCCCTGGCGTGGCGAAGGCACAGTGCTGGGGAGCCTGGGAGTCTTAGAAGCAGAGTTTGACTGCCTCCGCCAGCACCAGCTCATCGCACCTGCAGACCTGCTGCTGTAGAAGAAGGTGCCGATGGTTCAAAGGATGGGCCCTTGATTAATAACTCATCCTCTATAAATAAGTGAATAAAGGCACGCTCTGCTCACACTGCCTCGCTGCCTCCTCTGCCCCCTTCGTCGCTCTCCGTGCCTCGTTCTTGCGGGATAGCAGCCTTCAAACTCGCAGCCAGACGGTGGGACTCCTTAGCTCAGCAGTGGTGGCCATGTGCCATGTGCCATCCCTGCATAGGTCCTGCTGAGACGTCTTCTCTCTGGACTCCCCCGGTGCCTGCACAGCCCCGCCTCCCAGGCAGCCCATCAGATAACAAAGTGGCTAAGCACACAGGCTTGTGTGTGTTCAAATCCCAGCTCTGTCCCTTCTTGGCTTTGTGATGGTGGGCAAGTTCCCTAATGTCTCCAATCCTCAGTTTCTTGATGTAGAGCATGGGGGTGATGAAAATAGTGTATGTCCTGGAGTTGGCGTCCTCAGTAGGGTAGCAGTCACACATAGAGGAACTTCGGTCAGTGGTGAGTAATAATGGGAAGTGATTGAGAGTGGCCAAGGACAGCTGCTCTGAAGAGGTGACATTTGAGCTAAGACATTAATGATGAGAAAGAGCTGATTCAAGGAGAATCTAAGGGCAGTTGGCTCCAGGCAGAGAAGGAACAGGGAGTGTGACTCTGGGCAAACTCTCTGAGGAGGGCCTGGCGAGGGGGTGGATACTGGCTAGGGGATGGGCGGGAAGGTTGGCCAGGCCTCTCCAAAGGGGTATATTGAGGGAAGACGGGGTGTGAAAGGCCAGGTTGGCAGTAATAAATGGTTAAAGCCCAGGGATGAGAGAAGAAAGAGAGGTTGGTGGGGGGCTCTGATGCTGCCATGAGGCCTACAGGTAAGTCTCTAGGTGCTCGCCCTTTGCAGCAGCTCTGGTCTTCTAGGTCCACTGCTGAGTGGAGGGGGCGGGTCCTTCTTTCCTCCCACAAGGTCCTGTGTCCTCTCTCCCCCTTTTCTGAAGTAAAACACCCTCCAGAGAGGGGCCGACTTCAACTGTCTATACAGTGGTACGCTGGTCAGTGCAGAACCTGCGCATCCTTGCCTTCCTGGGCTTTGGGTAGATACAAAATGAAGAGCTAGGCCAGATGGTCCATCTCACAGGGGCCTCCCTGCCTTCACTTTCTCTGATTCCATACATAAGCCTTAGGCTTGGGTTCTATCCAGCCACTCTTTTTATCTGTGTGTGCCCATTTCTTCCCCCCTGCAGGGTAAAGGGAACAGGCTTTCCGAGAAGACCCGGAAGCCTGCAGCAGATTCCCCAGTGTCCACTCCCTTTCTCTTCTACCGTTTGGCCTCTGGGCCTTTCATCCAGAATGACTTTGAAACCCTGCTATTGATTTTCCTGTCACCTCAGGTCATACCTTCCCACGCTCCATTTTCCTTTAAGTGGAGGTTTGAAAACCCAATTTGGGGGGAAAAAAATAAAAAGATTGCCCGCGTGATTTCAGGGGCTGGGCTGAAAGAGTAGCTCTTCCAGGAGACTGAGTGTGAAGTGCTTGGAAGGAAGTAATAAGGATGCCCTTATATACCCACTTCTGATAAGAGCTGGTCTGTCCTTTCATTGGTGGTTGGTGGCTGTTCCAGCCACGGACTGCCAGCAGTCAATGAAAAGAGAAACTGGGAAACCAAGTAATTTTCTTTTTGGCCGAACAGGAAGCCTACTTTGTTGAAAGCGAACCAGCTGCCTGTTGGGCCCGCAGATAATGTGCTAGCCAAGCATTTGGTCTTTCCCAGCTGGTGTCTTGCGGCTGATCACGACCTCCATCTATTCTCTCATTGGTGTAATCATTTATTGGCACCTGCTTTTCCCGCTGTGCATGGTAGTTCGTGCAGGTCACATGTTTCGAAGTCACATGTTTATTCAGTCAAAAAATGCCTGCTTTGTAGTGGGCACTTGGCTAGACACTGGGGACAAAATGACAAGCAAAACAGGTAAGGGTCCTGTCCTCAGGGAACTTATACTATTGGAGGAGACAGATGGTAATCGTATAACCCCACAAACTATGGAACCACCATGTTTTTATTATAATATGTCATTTATGCAATTTAAAAACACAAGCAAGCAAACCTCATTGTTTCTGTTTGTTCGTGAGTTCTGATATACCGATGCTCATTAATCTCCCCAGTTTTTAAAGTTTTGTTTCTTTATTTTTAGAGAGCGAGAGAGAGAGCAGGGGGAGGAGGGGCAGAGTGAGCGGGACAGAGAGACTTAAGCAGCCTCCACACTGAGCATGTAGCCTGATGCAGGGCTCGATCTCATGACCCTGAGATCATGACCGGAGCCGAAACCAAGAGTTGACGGTGGCACCCAGGTGCCTCAACAAACAAAACTCACTTCACAAGGCTGTATGCATGCGTCCTTGACGACCTGCGTCAAATACACTACAGAGGAGGCCCATGACAAAGGCTGGGGACAGGAAAGGGTGCAGGCAGCACGCTTGAAGGACAAAGCGGAAAAAGTAAAAGTGACAAGAAATAGTAAATAGAGGAGCCTTGTCTAGCCCAACAAGAGTGTGCTGTGTACCGAAGAATAACTTACATCTGAGATCCCCTGAAAAATTAGAAGTCAACCCTAAAAGAGTCTGGGCAGACCCACAGCTCACCAGGCATCATGCAGTCTGTCTCCCACGGCTGGGGTGGGTGACAGGGGGATTGATTAGCACTGGAAGAGGTAAATGCCATGAACAAAAGGTTGGGGAAGCTCTGAGAGCTAATTACAGGAGGGCCGGCCTACTTTGGGGGTTTGGAGAGGGCATCTTGGAGGAAACATTTGAGTCAAGAATTAACTGGGGGAAAGAAGGGGTGTGATGTAGACAGAGAAATCTGTTCAGATAAAGCCTGAGGCAGGAGGAAGTTGTGTGTCTGAGGGCCTTGAGGAAACGTTGAGGGTGAAGGGAGAGGGGAAAGAGAAGCAGTCCATGGGGAGTTTTGAATTTACTAACGCTGCAATAAAAACTGTGAACAAGTTAACTTCCAGTGTCCCCATCCATGAAATGGGTATAGTAATACTTTCCTTGCAGAGTGGCTTTGAGGATTCATTGAGCTAAAGTATGCCAAGTGCTTAGCCCAGACCTTGGTCTCTTATAATCCCAGCATAAATGGCAGCAACTATTTTTATGACTATAAGGTGCATGATTCCTGGGAGCTGGCAGGGAAAAGATGAATGAGATTTGGTCCCTTCCTTGGAGCAGCTTCTCACATAGTTGAGGAGATCAGCAATGGTTAGTGTCCAGGTATGTCATACAGTTGCTCTCTGACACTGCTGGGGGCATAAGCCCAGAGGTGAGAGCACTGATTCTGGCAGGTAGTCAGGGAAGTCTGCTTGGAGGGGGAGGCATCTACATGCAAAATCAATGTGAAGTACACATAATTCTAATCAAGGGGGAAAGCAAGGAACAGCTCCGCTTCCCTGGGAGCATCTGGGATGCAGAGAGAGACACAGCTGTGTTTCTCACCCTCCTGTCAGAAAGAAGGAACTTGAAGGTGTTGCTTCTCTTATTAATCCAGCTGCGAGTGTTTTTAGACCAGCTGTCCTCCCCATCCTGAGACCCTGAGGAATGAGGCACGGAGCCTCTGAACAACATCATTAAAATACTTCCCAGCAAGAGACTCAAGCTGAGCCGGTGAGAAGCCCACAGAAGCGTAGGCACCAAGGGGTGTGAGCTCAGAATGTGGGGCAGGAATGTTTCCTGTCTAGCTCCGCACCGGCTTGTGGAACTGTCTGGGACAGGTCCCCGAACTTGTGGGCCTTGGCTTCCTCGCCTGTAAAACGAGATGATTGGTCTAGATGACCTCTTGATGACATTCGTAGTTCTGACAACCTGTGTTTCCAAAAGAAAATGATGTGAAATGGCCACATGACTCCCTTGCCAAGATTTTGCAGACAATTTCTATCAAGAGCAAAGGAGGACATGATCCCCAGATCGTTCTGGGCCCCTCTCAAAACTTTTGTGCTGGTCACAGTCACGCATTTTTACCCAAGTGAGTTTGGGAGCCTAACTAGCTATCTGGCAAGCTAATGAACGTCCTGACTTCATTTCCCTAACCTAGCCCTAGCATGGATATTTCTAAGAAACATGGGATCAAAACTTGCAGTCACGCATTTTTACCCAAGTGAGTTTGGGAGCCTAACTAGCTATCTGGCAAGCTAATGAACGTCCTGACTTCATTTCCCTAACCTAGCCCTAGCATGGATATTTCTAAGAAACATGGGACCACAGGAAAGTCCCTTAACCTTTCCAGTGTTTGTTTCCTTCCTTCAAATGAAGACAGCTGCCAGAATCATTTCTTTGGGTCCCTTTAGCAATATTTTCCCTGCTCTTTTTATTTATGGCTTTGATCCCTGTGCAGCAACACAGGCTTTGATCGGCAGCAACAAGTGAGATGTGGAAAAAGCAACACAGGTGGGCCACCATCTCCCTGAAACTCGGTGTCGTGATCTGAATACGGCGACGTGTTTCATGGTGCCTTTTGTAGGCCAGTAGACTAGTGAGGGGCTTATAAGCATGGGCTCTGAGGCAGGCAGCTCGGGGTCAGATCTGGTCTCTGTCACTTACTAGTCATGTGGCCTTGAGCAAGTGGTGATCGAATTGAAGCACACTTGGTTCTGTTTAGGCAGAAAAGCAAAAGGACGCTCTCCTTAGGGATCGAATATGCTGTCTACTGCTTGGAGTTGTTATAAGAATAAAATATATAGTGCTTTCTAAATTTCTGTCTACTGTAGGGTAAAACACAGTTTCTCTAATAAATAGGCAACTGACCCTTGGCCCTAGGGTTAGGCAAACAGGGGGTGGTGGGAATTGAGGCCAAGTAGAGAGTGCGTATTTTCTGTAAATGGAGCAGTTTACTCCAGCTGACTGCGATGTTGTGGGTCTCAATGTTGTCAGATCGCATTCTTTTTCAAGAGAAAGCAGAAACTTGGATTTTTACCTGAACTGGCCTGATCTTAAAATACTGACTCACAATTATTTCACAGCACTGTGCACAGAAGACATGGTGTAGCGCATGGCCCACACTTTGCCAGTGTGCAACCTCCATTAAGTGTTCAATGAATGATAGGAAAACACCTCCATTTCACAGATATGGAGACTGAGGCCAAGGCTCAGAAAGGTGAAATGATGTCACCATGTTGTGTGGCTGCATTATATTGGAGCCGGGGCTCTAACACAGGTCTTTTCTTACCCTTTTGCCAAACCACTGGAATCCTTCTAGAACTCCATAGCCTTGGTGTTAAGCTGGCTGGGGCTAAATGGAAGTCCTGTTGGAAGCTCAGAGACTGGAGATTCTCTCCCATATCGTTTCCTGCAGTGCTTGCAGGTCGCAGTGGCTTGAGATCATGCCAAGAACCTCAGCCAAAGAACGTGCCTGCGTGTAACATCCGTAACCCAACAGTGGCTCAGGTTGGTAGGCACTGGGATGGGTAGGTGGTGGTGATTTGGAGCTTCCAGACATCAGAATTGTCTCAGGGGCTCTCCTCAGTCCAAGACTTCCAGCTTCCCCGCTTTTCCTGAGATCAGAGACACAAAGTGTCTTTTAGTTGCAAGGTGTCTTTTAAAAAAGTTTACAGATCAAAATAATCCTCAATGCAAAATAATTATAAGATATAATCTCCTTTATGGTTAAGCACTTGTGCTTTAGGAAATTTTAAGCTAAAAATGGATGGTTTATTTTTAATAAAGATTACCAAATGAAAGTCTACCATAATTCTTATTAGAAAGATCTAAAGCATTTCTGCCTCTAATTGAGCTTTCAGATGCTCTCCCCCAACCTGCTTCCCCTGGGGCATCCGCCCCTTTTGGGAGGCTGATGGATGTACTATAGTGCCTTCTAGTATCTACCCCTTGGGTCCCAATTCTCAGCCTTCATTTCCTTCTCTTCAAATTCTAGTGCAAACCAGCTCAGCCTACCGTCAGCATCCTGGGCTCTTACAGTCTCCCTGCCCATCAGGAAGTCTGCTCTGCTCTCTCTAAGAACCTTGTTAGGGTGACTGGGATGTGTGTCCTTGGCAAATCGCTTCTGGAAACAAGTTTCCCACTTTGGCAGGAGATGGAGCAGAGACTATCCTGCTGAGGGACCAGCATGTCTTATCAGCCTTAGTCCCAACTCTGTTCTCTCTACTGGGGTTTTCATAATTTCTTTTCCCTCAATTGCTTCCTCTCAAAGGTATTTGCATTTAAACAAGAGTTTGCTCCCCTGCTGATTATTTTCCCCCTCTTTGATTCCATTGCAAAGCAGCCAGAGTTGCTGGCATGTTGGTGTCTGGATGGGTTCCATGGCAACAGCTGGGAGCTGAATGGTGTGAACTTCACCTCTTTCCCTTTGCAGATATGGTTGGCAGAGAAGGCACACTTAGGAGAAATTTCAAGGAAGTGAAAACGGAACTATTTGTCACCTCTGGGTCTCCTGGGCCTGCTTTGAAGACCTCTGGTTAGATTGCAATGGGTAAGATTTCTCAGGGAGGAGGAACCCTCCTGGGTGATGTTTTCAAGTCAAGAGCACGTGTTACTATGTAGGGAGAATGGTGCAAGGAGCAGGAAGAACTAGGCTCCAGGTGTCTTTCTTGACACTCATCTGGGACATGACCTCGAGCAGACAGGTGATCTCTAGTTAACTTGTGTGCTTTGCACTCTGCTGGGTGGGTGAGGGGTCTCTGAGGCTGAACTCCAGTTTCCCTGTGCCCTGGGGGGCTTAGCTTACCTTGCACTCTAGCAGAGGCATTCATCATAATAAACATACAAGCTTTGGTGTCAGGCAAAGCTGGGTCCAACACCCGGCTGCATCCCATACAAGTCTGTGACTTTATACAAATAGCATAACTCTTTGAAGCCTCAGTTTCCCCATGGGATTAAATGAGGTTGTTAGTGGATGAGACAGCTGCTCTCAATTCTTCACAACTTCCTTCTTCCTTGTGACCTTACAGGGCACACATGTGTGCAGGAGTGTGTTTTCTCACCCTGTGGATGTTGACTTGGCCATGTGACTTGCTTGGGCCAATGGAATGTTATGTGCTCGATGTGAGCAAAGACCATAAATGTGCTCCTAAGGTTTGGTTTATTTCTTACAAATGTGATTCACCATGGGAAGAACAAGTGCTTTATAGTGTCTGATCCAAAGAGAATGAGGACACGTAGGGAACAGACTGGAACCCAATCATGAGCCTGGAGACAACTGATCCCCCACTGATCTGCAGACCCGTGAACTAGAAAACGAAATTCTTTGTATTATAAGCTACTGAACTTGAGGGATAGTTTGTTATGCTGCATTATTGTGGCCATAGCTGACTAATACGGAGAAGTCACAAGAGTGAGGATTAAATGATAATTATGTGTATGTTACCCGGATGATAGAGCCTCTGTGTGTCATTGCTTTGTTCGGTCTGTGCCAGCCCCAGGGTAAGACTTTGCCTTTATCAACCCTCTCTACCCTGGCTTCCGGCCCACACCCAGTCCATGACCTCAAGAAACAACACACAACTTACTAACATCTGCTCATCACTATCGATCAGCCCCCAAACGCTGTGCTCTCTCTGGGACCCTCCATATCACCTTTTATTTTCCAGACGGTTAGCCCTAGCCTGCCTCCCTTGGTCTTGTACCCTATGCTCATCACTTGATGTTGTCTTCAGGTACACCCAAGACCATGAGCAAGCAAGACTTCAGTTCTCAGGGTCCATCCACTTAGACGATGCGGCAGACACCATCATTACTCTGCCTAGAGCTCCCTGGCACTCGGTGTTCCCAAACTGCCACCTCTTGTGCTTCCTCACGTGCCTCTCTCTGCTTTAGCTGGGGCACACGTGGCATTGTCCCCCAGGAATCTTCCTGATAGACTCTTCTTGCTGGTTCTTGGAACAGCTGCACTCATGGATGCCTGTTTACTTGTAGTCCCTGGTCTGGCCTTAACAGTGATAATAACCCATAACTTCTAAAGAGCATTTTAGGGTTTGCAAAATGATTTAATAATCACTCAATCACGGGTCATTCATCGAATCATTAATTTTTAAGTGCTCACTATGTGTCAGGCATTACCCCAGATGCGGGGAAAATAGCAGGGATCAAGATTGGAGAAGCCCATGCCCTCATGGGGCTCATGTTCTAGAGTGGGAGAGCCATACAGCTTAACATTGAATTTAATTAATTACTATTCTAAACAAATATTTAAAATACTTATCTTACAAATAATTAAACAAGAGCTTAATTAAACAGACTGTGATAAATGATACATAGAAAATGGCACAGATAATGTATGTGACAGGAAGGGATTGGGGGCACTTTTTAGTTAGATGATGAGGGCCAGTGACTGCAGAGAGAATAGGCACCTAGGAGTTCAGGTGCTTAGATAGAGTATGGAGATGATATCGTTCATCGTGGAATCTAAAAATAACCTCGCCAGGTACCTATTGTCATTCCCCTCATCCCTCCCACTCTTTTCCCAATGAGGATATTGTGACTCAGAAATCAGATAATTTGTCCTATGTTACAGAAGAAGGAACCGGAACTTGAAACTAATCGTTTGGAAGTTACTCAGACCTCCCTAAGTAGCAGAGGACCTCAAATGAGGAAGTGAGGAATCCAGATGGTCATCCCATCTCACCACAACCCCCAGCTCCCATGTCGGGGATATGATTCAGCCAAGTACCACTGATGACCCCCTACCCACCTGCTCAGTGTTACCAGCCAATACACCCAGCAGGAGAAAGGCAACCCTCACCAGTCCTTCCCCAACAGAGCCAGCTGGGTGCCTGGAGCAACAGACATTGCCTGGCCCACAGTGGCAGTCTAAGATGCCAGCTGTCACCTGGCAGCCTTTGGATGACGCAGTGGTTGAGGGAAGTGCCACTGCTAACTCAGTCACACCTCCCTGCTGCATGTGGCAGCCCAGTACCACTGCACGATCACTGAGGGAGGGCTTTGACTTCCAGACACATTAACATCCATGGGCTGGGGCTGGGCTGGCTGGTTCCTGCATGCGGCCTCATACGCATGCCTTCCCACTCCTTGGGTGCTGAACTCAGGAGTCCATTGATACAACTTTCCTGAATTTGTCACTGTGCGAAGCTAGCCAGTGGTGCCTGCTGTCCAGAGTTTCCCTTTATGGGGGAACAGAGGCACAGACCAGGCAAAGGCTTGTTTATCGTCATGGCAATTAGGAGCTCTGGCTAGAACCTAGGGACCCTTCTAAGTCTTGGCCTTCAACCAAGTGTTGAGTATCTGCTATGTGCCAGGCATTGTGCTAGGTGCTGATAAGCTCACTTCTACTGAAGAAGAGAGAAACGTGGTCAGTTTTGAGCATTAGGTATGACAGGAATATGTGTGGGTCATCTCCAGGGGGACCCAAAGTAGGGAATCAACACTTCTTCATTGATGAAGAGAGCAAGAAGGACGTGCGGGGTCTTGAGGGTCTAATACAAAGGTGATGTTTGCGCTTTCTCCTTCCCTTTCCAGTAAGACTTATTCGAGTTTTCCATGTGTCAAAACTGAATAAAATATTTAAAATAAAAAATATTCACTTATTTACTTTCTGGTTCAGTTTTGTTTCAGTTTGAGCGTTTAATCATGAAGGAGGGCAGTATTATCATTAAGGTTGGTGAGTTTTAGCAGGCCCTTAAGCCTCTCCCTCAATTTCTTCTAAGGGTGCTCAGGAAGACTGAACGAATTAAAATACAGAAAGTGCTTAGAACAGGGCCCTGCATTCTGCTGTAATTCTTGCTTTCCATCCCAGAGGACACGATTAGATGGAAATTGGGTATGAATGAGAGACTGTAGCAATTCAGACACCTGCAATTTCCGAATCCGGCCCCCGGGAGCTGCGGGAGCCCTGTGCAGCCTCAGGGAGCTGGAGGTCTGCGGATGAAGTCTACACCACGGTTAATCTGCAGTGCTGCTGTGAGGATCGCTGTGGGACACCCTTTCGGTGTATGAACATGACGCTTATTGTTTCTCAAAAGAGAACCATGTGGCCTGTGGCTTTGTCGTTGTTTGCCAGAGGCCAACACTTGTCTTGTTTGCTAAAACGTACATACAAGTAAGCCCTCCGGAAGTCCACATCGCAAAGCATCGCTCTTGGGAGGCAGGACACGTGTTCAGGTAAACCAGGGGATTGTAATGATCCATCACAGTCATCTTCAAAGGCCGCTGAGCTGCGCCTGGATTGGGAGAGGTTCTGCCCAGAAATGTCACCCCCAAGTGGGTCTCGGCTCTTTGGTGTTTGCTGGCAACACATGGGAGGGACTGGCAAAGACCAGTCAGCTCTGAGTGGAAGTTTGGATTTCAGAGCAGTAGATGGAAGCTTAGAGCCCAAATCACACTCCCAGGGTGGCTCTGGCTCATTAAACAGCCACCAAGAAACATCCGGGGGTGGGAGGCCTGACAGCCAGCTGGTCCCAGGTATTGGAAGTGGCCACTACAAGCTAATGAGAAAAACAAGTAGCATTTTTTGGTGCTCAGGATACAGACCATCTCCGAGTTCTCACAGCCTGGGGGAGGCAGGAGGAAGTTCAGTATCTGGGATAGGCCGAGGCAAAAATGAGTTCAAAACTCTGTTTTGGTGCCCACTGGAGCCCAGTAGACTCTGCAGCTGCTCTGTCTCTGTGGCCTCAAGGATGTCATTGTCCCTCCTCCTTCTCAGGATCTTGTCCCTCCGAGAAGTCCACCTGCCTACAGCCACACTTCAAAATCCTGCTTGGGACTTGCTAATTGACACACGTCCCTGCTCAAAAGCCTTCAACAGCTCCCCAGTGCATCCAGAAGTTACGTCCGAATCTCACGCTCGGCACGAGCAGGTGCTTACCCTAATATGGCCCCTGTGTCCCACGGCTTCCTTTACCCCTTCGTTAACCACAGCATACGTACGCACCACAAATAAAACCGTAGTTACTATCTTGGGGCCTTTGCCAACGGTGTTTCTCCTGCCTGAATCCTTCCCTGCTCTTCCCTTGTCCTAACCTTGACATTCATCTGACAAAATGTTATTTGGCCGGTGTGTTTACTCTGTGCTAGATGCTGTTCTAGTGCTCTTTGGAATGGCCTGACAGTGGCACACTGCAAGAAAGGCCACAGATTCTTGCCTTCTTTCAATCCATGCCCCCTTGCTGCATAACTTTGAGTGCCCTCCCATTGTGACGCTGGCCTCAGTCATGTGATTTCTTTTGGCCCCTGGGGGGTTCGCAAATGGAGGCCTAAAAAGTGCTGGACCTCTTTCTGTTTCTCTTGGAGATCTTCTGCCACCCTGAGAATGAGCCTGGGCTGGCCTCCTGGAGGCTGAGAAACCTTGAGAAACAGGGATGATGGCTCAGCTGAGGCCAATCAGCCCCCGTGGACCCCACATCTGTTCACAGATGCATGCACAAGCCCAAACTGCCAACCACAGAATTGGTGCTAAATAAATAGTGGTTGTTTTAAGTTACATTTTCTGGATGGATTCGTAAGCATCGTGGTACCTAACGTAGCCATCACTTGTTAATGTCAATCAAATATCTCTTACCCCTTCCGCTGGTAAGAGCAATCTGATTTTACACTGGTAAATGACACCCTCCTCCATGTTCAGTCTAGGCTACGTGTTTCTGGTGAAACGAATCCACGTGCTCTTCTGACTCCAGGGACAGTTGGTGTATTTCTGGTGACACAGATGGGCACATGGCGCAGATGGTCCAATAAGACTCAGATCTGGGATTTTTGTTGGAACTCTTGGAGCAGGAATTCTCTTCTCCGCAGGGTAGCTAGGTTAGGAGAACGTCATACTCAAGGGCTCGCGCAGAAGCTCACGCAGCAACACGGAAGAGAGAACAGAGAGTGAGTCTTGCAGGAGTCATTCGTGCGCCTGGATCAGTCTGGGCCTACAGTTCATCTCTCCCTGGGTTTTTCAGTTACATAAGACAAAAAAAAATCCCTCTGTTTCTGTTTAAGCTGGCAGGAGTGGGATCTCTGCCATTTATATCCAAAAGTCTCTGACCTATGTACTGCTCAAATGCTACCTTTCCAAGGAAACTTTACCTTATCTCCCAGCAAGAATGGAGGTTCCTACAGACTTTTGCATAGCATCAAGAACAGTAATTTCATTGTTTTTAAGAACGCTAATTTCAAATCGGAGAGCCCTGTCCTCAAATCCTGGGTTTGCCATTTGCTAGCTGTAGGTCTGAGGCAAGACACTTAATATCTCCAATCTGGGTCAAATGGCCACTTTAATATTACAGACCTCACAGGACTGTTGTGAAGAGTGGATGAAACTGTACAAATCAGTTGGTGCATGTTTAACGATTGCTATTATTTTTAAAGAAAGATGTTTTATTGTTCCGTACTCTCCTGATGGCAAGAATAATGGCCTCATTAGCCCTTTATACCTGACTTATCATGTCTTTTTTTCTTTCTTTCCCCATTCCATTGTATAGACTTTAAACATAGTAGAGGCACACACACACACACACACAGACACACACACACACATCATATATATGTTCTCATATATATAGGCAAGATGATAAGGAATCTGTCCTTCCATCCAGACAACCCTGTGATTTTCTTCCTGGTCATCCAATCAGCCCAAGGCAGGAAAATGGCTGATTTGCGAAGGTGTCAGGTTAGAGTTTCAATTACCTAACCTAATTTTCTGGTCTCCTTTGCAACCCCATGGGAACATGAAATTGTCTTTGCTGGTAGTGTAGCTGGGTTCCAGAACAGCAGCCGGAGAAACTACATGGCGTGTGCCAGGCACTCGGCTAAGTGAGGCACATGTATGACGGTGGGAGGAATACGGCTACCTGTTAGCAGTGTGATTATAACGGACATTGATTTTTGTTGTCTGCCTGTACCCTTTCCTCCCTCTCTTGGTGCTGTAAGTCAAATTTTCTTAAGGAGTCACCCCCGCTCTGTGATTTTGGACGGGCAGGATCTCCTCAGGCTCTGGCTGTGGGCCCTTGAATCAGGCCTGGCCAACAAGGGCGCTCCATCACCCTGACTACAGTGCTTGGTTTGGAAATAGCATGTGACCCATGCCAGATCAATAGGTGTCAGTGCTGGGACTTTTGCTGGAACTCTTAAGGAAGAGAAGCTCTCTCTATACTGGAGTGGCTAGACTAGAGAGAAGGATGAGGCCAGGAGGAGTTTGTGACCTCCATCTCGCACACGAGGAAAGCCTGTCTGGGGTGATGATAATACAAAGCAAAGCCAAGGCAAGACGTAGCTATCTTTAAGGCTTTCTATCCAGTAGAACTGGAAGGCAAACTTACGCCTGGGCTTTTTAGTCACTTGAGCCAATATTTTCCCTTTTTGGCTTAAGACAGTCAGAATTGTGTGTCTGTCACTGAAAGAGTCCTAAAAATCCTCTCTCAGCTTCAGGCTCATCTTCTGCTAAATGGGGTTTAATACTACCTCTCCCACACGTATAAGCTGTCTAGCAGTGTGCTGGCACATTCCAGGAGCTCCACGACTGGGAATAATCCTTCCTCCTCTGAACTCTGGGTGTGAGGGTGGCCATCCCCCTCTCTTTCAAGGCAGCAGCTCTTCCTCTGTTGGCCAGCTGGCTGGAAATTGCCCAGAAGGTCAAAGAGGGGCCAGCAGTCTTTTTTTCCTTGATGCAAATAGCATCATTTTATCCGGGCGGATGGAGGAGCTCAGTGGAATGTATATTTGTCCCTGGGCTCTGGTTTCTGATTGCCACCCGGGATGTACCCAGCAGGCAGCCTGCTGTATTCTGTGCACCACAGCCAGATGATAAAACTTTGATTTTTGCTCTTCTCTGCTTCTTGGGAATAATGGGTCCATAATGAATTACATCCCCAAGAATAGCCGTAATTGTAACAATGCCACAGAGAGGGAGCTGGCAGATCAGCCGGTCCTGTGAAATGTGCCTACTTTGTTCCAATCACTCTTGGATTTGGAATGGGTACCAACTTTGTTTTTCCCATTCCCAAACTTTTAATAAGCAGTGGGTTTTCTGTGGGAAGTAGAGAATGAAAACCATACATCTGGGAAGTTTTATTCTTGGTTTGCTTGCCTTATTCCCTTGTCTGTACAAGTTTCCTTGGAATTTGGTCTCAGGGAAGGAAGATTTCTGAATCCCTTCTTCCCAAATACCTTAGCTGTCACCTGGCATTCTGTCAAGGAATTAATACCTCCCTGATAGTTGAAGATGAGGAATCATTAGCATGCTGTTCAAGGTGCTGATAAATGATATTCTTATGGAAATCTCAGGGGAGACATCTTGGCCCAGCTCAAAGACTGCATTGTGCATAGAGAGATGGGTGGTTGAGGTTGGAGAGGGGGGCCGCAAAGTTGGCAAAAAGGGAGGTCCTTGGCTACCCTCAGTCATTTCCTGTCAGCATATCTTCTTGGAAGTCCACTGCCATTTTGGCTGTCTTTGAGGCCCTGGGATCTACACAGAACCATATGATGAGCAGTCAAGAGGCAGGTTGGTAAATATGGCTCCCTAATATTCAACTGACATTGTAGGTAAGCATAAGAAGAACCAGTACTAATTATATTTACTGGCTACAATATTCCATACTTGCTATGTGCCAGGCACAGTGCAAAGTACTCGGTATCCATTTTCTCACTTTTTTTAAAAAAGGTTTTTATTTTTAAGTAATCTCTACACCCAACGTGGGGCTCTAACTCACAACCCCAACATCGAGAGTCACATGTTCCTCTGACTGAGCCAGCCAGGTGCCCCCATGTTTTCATTTAATCCTTGCAACAACCCAGTAAGCTAGGTACTATTATTGTCCCTATTTTTTTAGTCAACAAAACTGGAACTTAAAAGAAAGATGGCTTGACACAGGGCAAGGGCCGGGGTTTGGCCCCAGACCCATCCCTTTAACCGCCATGTTGTGCCTGAGGAACATGTTCAAGACTGGGTTCTGTAAGACCCAGGAAAGGCAGCCTCCAGCTCACTAGGTGACTTAGAGCAAGCCACTCCTCTTGTCCAGGCCTTGAGTTCTCCATCTGAGTTAGTGGGTTAGCTCTAAGGTTTCCAGTTAACCAACCAGTCCTGGCTTAGTGGTAGAATCCCTGCCATTGGAGGCAAGCTTCAGTCATAGCTGGGGAAGCAGCAAAGTTGCAAGAGGGGATTCACTCACTGGACGGCAGTAGGTCCACATGAGCTTTACGATTCTTTTTTCTATAAGAGTCTGATGCCAATATATTTTCTCACCTATTTTCAAATCCAAAGGGTCAATATTTGTGCTCCCTGGGGCTTGGTCTTGCCGATTGCAAGGCAACTCTAGCTGCCTGCTGAAATTTGCGATGGTGACTCAGCAGGAGGTGGGGAGGAGGCACCCATCTGCTCAGTCTTCCTCCCGAAGACCTTGCTTGGCTGAGCACAGGGACACTGGGTGGGAGGGCCCCAAGATAATTGCTCAAAATATATTTGTTGCCGATGCTCCCTCTGTTTTCTGCAGGCACCACACTTCCCCACCCCTGGCAGGGTTCTCACTTTGTCGAATGCTGAATGCCCATAAGGGAAACTTGTCACTTTCTTATTTGTGGGAAATGTCTGACACAGAAGGGCAGGTACCACTTAAAATGTCAAGGCAGCAGTGCAGTTGGCAGGTGAATTTCTGCCTTAAAATCCACTTTCTGCTTTGGAGCCGGGAAGTGATGCAAGATCCTGATTGCAGTCGGGCATGAAGACTGCCCTCAGTCAGAGAGGAGGGGGTAAACAATCTCAATAATCCCCCAGTTCTTTGACCAGTTTAAGATTCCAGGGCAGACTCCCTCACCCTCACATTTCCAGTTTTTCAAACAGGGCCCCCGGTTCCCCTCCCAAGGCTCCTCTCTAGATTCCCCATCGATCCGCTCCTCCTCCATCGTTACCTGTCCTCCCTCTCCGCCATGTCCTAGTGGAACAATGTCCCCGCTTATCCTCCTGCCTCTGACTTCTCTGTATGACAATCTGTTCTGCACGTAGCTGCTACTTGAAGACTATTGAAGGGGAATTCTGAGCAGCAGCGTCCCAGCATATAACGTTTCAGTGGTTTCTTACTTAAAAACAATTAAACAACACTGCAACCCCCTGAACCCCCAAGCTTCACGCTTACCGAATGCTTGCTCCATGATGCCAGGAACACTGGGCACTTTACGCATTAACTTGTTCTTCACAACAGCCCTCCGAGGTAGGTCTTCATAGCCTCATAGTACAGCTAAGCAAACTGAGGCTGAGAAATTAAGCAACCTGCCTAAAAGCTCTCCATTTTTAAGTGCCTGACCCAGACTGAAACCAAAGTGGTCTGCATTTTTTCTCTCTTTTATTATTACTAGGAATAAACTTTCTTTTTTAGAGTAGCTTTAGGTTTATAGAAAAACTGAGGGAAAAGTATAGAGAATTCCCATATATCCCCTTATCTACACCCCTCCCCCAACAAGTTTCTCCTATTATTAACATCCTGCATTAGTGTGGTACATTTAATGAGCTAATACGGGTATAGCGTTATTAACTATAGTCCATTATTTACATTAGGGTCCACTCTTGGTGGTGTATGTTCTCTGGGTTTTCACAAATGTATAATGACATGTTGCCACCATTATAGTATCAAACAGGATAGTTTCACGGCCTGAAAAATCCCCTGTTCCACCTATTCCCCCCTCAACCCTGGGCAACCATTGATCTTTTCACTGTCTCCAACTTTAGACCCAACTGTCTACAGATCCTCAGTAGTTTCTAGCTTCTTCCACTCCCTAGAAGAATAACGCAGGGCAGGATTCAACAAAGCCAGACCCGCCAGCACCACCATTGGCAGGAAGAAGCTTCTTCCACCGACTCCGCCTGGTTCTTATTGGGCTTGTGAGTGCCTAGAAACTCTTCATCTGTTTGCCTGGATCCATAGACTTGGCAGGTGGCTGGGTGGGGAGAGGTGGGAGTGGGGAGCATCTTCAACAGTCAGACAGTTCAGCCTAGGAAGCAGGTGATGGGCTGAGGCAGCACAGGGCTGTTGGGTCAGGGGCTCACGTGGGCTGTAATAAGGTAGCCCACGCTTATTGCACCTGCCTGTGGCAAACAAACCTGTGGCATGCTTTTCTGAAGAGTGTCCCCCCCCCCAACCAAATAGGTAGTGCGCGTTTCCGAAACTTTAATATGCCTACGGATTTCCTGGGCATCTTGTCAAAGTGCAGATGCTAATTCAGTAGGTCTGGGTGAGGCCTCATATTCTGCATTTCTAACAAGCTCCCAGGTGATGCTGAGAGTAGCAAGGATGTAGGAAACAGGAAATGAATTTATCTTGGTTGCTTTGCCTGTTTTATCATTGGGCTTGCTGCCTAATTTCCTTAAAAGCTCTGATTGTTTTTTATGCTTCAAAGAAATACTTGCACCTGGCTGAGTTCAATTCTAAATTCTACCACTAAATAGGGACATTTTCAACCTGCAATGCGCTCAGAGGAAGGCACCTGGGATGGAAAATGAGGCCAATTATTCAATAACCCATTTTGTCTTTCAATAAATATCTGCTGAGCTCCTACAGTGCGCCAGACGCTGTTCTCTTGGGACTCCCAGCCTAGCAGCCGAAAGGATCCAAACTAAGCAAACAATCTAAACAACTCGAAGCTGTGGCCCGTGCCTGGAAGGCTACTCACAGAGGGTTAAGCTGGAGACTAATGGTGGAGAAGGGAGTACTCTAGAGTAAGTGGTTGTGTTATTTTCCTACTGCTGCTGTAATAAATCAGTCCGAACGTCGTGGCTGAGAACAGCACAACTGTTTCTCTTACAGTCGTGAGGTCAAGAAGCCCAAGGTCACACTGATCTAAGGTCAAGGTGTCTTAGGGCAGCTTTCTTTCTGGAGGTTCTAGGGGAGAATCTGTTTCCTCGCCTTTGCCAGCTTCTAGAGGTCACCCACATTCCTTTGGCTCATGACCCGTTCCTTGAATCATGCCAATCTCTGTTGTCAAGTCTCCTCTTTGACTCTGGCCCTCCCACCTCCCTCTTAGAAGGACCACTGTGATTCCCTCAGGCCCACCAGGATAATCTCTCCATCTCCAGATCCTTAATCACACCTGCAAAGTCCCTTTGGCCATGTGAGGTACCATAGTCATAGGCCCCAGAGGTTGGGATGCGGACATCTTTAGGTGGGGGGGTGGGTAGACCTTCCTACCCCAGAGGTCAAGAGGGCCTGTCTGAGGAAGTAATATTGAAGCTAAAAACTCAGCACAAGTCAGACATGAGGAGAGGAGAAGACTTGGCTTTCTCAGTAGGGGAAGCAGCAAGGGCAAAGAGCTTGAGAAGGAGAGAACGTTTAAGCCCCAGCCCCGGAGGGAACCCCAGTGTGGTGGAGCGCAGGGGCAGACAAGATGCGGTACAGCAGACAGAGGGCCAGGTGTGTGGGCCCTGTGGGCTGTGCTGAGGACTTTGGAGTTTACCCCATGTGTTATTAGCAGCCATTGGAAAGCTGAACAGTTTCCTGATGTGATCTGATTTGTGTCTGAAGGAGGACCTGCCGCTCAGCTCCAGCTTATACTTGCCGGGTGGAAATGTGCACCAGGCCCAGCGTGGCCAGGTCTTCTGACCTCTCAGGGAAAAATGGAAGTCGGGTCATTCTAAATGTCAAACTCCCAATTTTAAATTACTGACAACATATTGGAAAATTGAAAAGCACACATGCAAGTAAGGTTTGGCCAGGAGCTGCCAGGCCACCATCTCTGAAGCACCTCCTTGCTGCATGACCTGGAGTGAATGATGGAAACTTCTGGGCCTCAGGTTCCTGGTCTGTATGGCAGAGAGAATAATGGTAGGTACTGCGGAGGGCTGTTGGGAGGATTTGGTCTATTAATGAGACAATCCAGAGAAAATACTTAGCACAGTGCCTCGAAGCATTCTGTATGCACATATCCATGTATATGTTTTTTAATTTGAGGGGATTAGATGAAGGTTTGAAATAGATGACCTTTAAAATTGCTTTTGGCTCTGAGATTCTAAGATGATAAAAGATTCCTCATTAATCAGACCATATATTTAATAGCAGGAGACCTGAGTTGTCTTTCCTCGCTTGGATTTAATTTCCTTACCCAGTATGCATTGCACAGAATGCGTGTTTGGTAAGATGACAACAGGCTCCAAGACAACTATGCTGGATGGCCGAAACCATTGTAAGGAACAAGGCTCCCTGTTGCTGACTATGCCCACCGTCAAGGCGTTAGCGCCTTAGTTAGAATGGAGATTGACATCTCCGGAGCGCCTAAGAATTCCACACTGTGCACTGGGTGTTATACGCAAGTAATGAATCATCGAACTTTACATCAGAAACCAGGGATGTACTGTACGGTGACTAACATAATGTAATAAAAAAACATTAAAAAAAAAAAAAGAATTCCACACTGTGGTTCCTTCCTTCTACCCAGAGGAGTAAAATCTGGGGAGGAGATGGGTGTGTAGAGCTCATTGCCTCTAGGTAGGTGAGCCTGAAGATTAAAGGCTTTTGCTCCTGAGGGTCTCCTCCCAGGACCATGCTAGGTACTTCCCCATCCCCCGGACCCCATTCAGAAAAGCAGAGATTAGAGTGAGGGCAAGCCTGATCCCAGGCAAAGCTTCCAGGGATGTGAGGTTGTCAGCAGGATCTGGAGGATGTGTGGGGTTGAATTTTATCAACAAGAATGATGCTTGCAAATGACAATGACAAAAAAATTGCATGGCTTCTTGAAATATCATCTGAGGACACTAGGCATCGTACAGACTCACGTGCACACAGAACTTTGATTTCTTTATTAAGCTTCAGAAGCAGCTTGGAGCTAGGAAGATAAAAAGCCATCTCTGATCACCAACATCTCTCTCTAATTGAACATCCCCAACAAGAGACTGAGGGGGCAGTGGTGGGCTGGGAGGTCCCCCGCTCTCTGAATTGCAGCTTTCAGTATCTTGAGGGCGGGTGAAGGCTCCAGCTGTGCTGGGCATGTGTAAGGAACGGCCCAGCGCTGTACGACCAGAAGGCATGGAGTCTGATGTTCCTCATGCCCTGGGCTGGCATTCTTTTGCCTCGGCCACCTGTCCTGGCCCATTTCCCATGACTCCCAACCCAGACTGTCCCTTCTGCTTCTCGGTTTCTTCCACTTTGTGCCCTGCTCACTCTGGGATGCCCTTCCTGCTGTTTCTGCATGTTTTCATGCCTCATGCCCGCATCATGGGAGGTGGGCCTCTTCCTGGTCTCTGCCTGTCACGCATCAGGGTTTGGGTTGAATTACACGTGGATTAGGGACTAGGCTTCACTGGGGAAAGGGAAAACTCAGGAAGCCGGGGCTTCCACACCCCGCAGAGGGAAGCCTGCCGGCCTCACAGTGAAGGTCTGACTTCCAGCAGGGACCACCTTGCCCCTGCATTTCTCTTTTTTATGGGGCAACAGTGAAAAAACAACCCTGGGAGAGGAACACACAGGCTACTTGGTGCCATTAGTCCAAATTTAGGCTGCCAACTTCTTATAGCTGCCCCAAACTTGAACTTGAGGTCCATAGAAAATTAAAGTCCTCCTGGGGTGCCTGGGTGGCTCAGTTAAGCAGCAGCCTTTGGCTCAGGTCATGATTTTAGGGTCCTGGGATTGAGCCCCACGTCAGGCTCCCTGCTTAATGGGGAGTCTGCTTCTCCCTGTCCCTCTGCGACTCCCCCTGCTTGTGCTCTTTCTCTCTCTCATTAATCAATAAATATATAAATAAACAAACAAACAAACAAATAAATAAATAAATAAAATCTTTAAAAAAGAAAGAAAGTTAGAGTCCTCCCTCCCGGATGAAGGAAGCCATCAGTCCTGTGGAAAGGTGAGTTTGGATACAGTCCCTCTGACTGGGTGACTTGAGAGGGATATTGGTCCTAGCTAGCTTGTAAACAAGCAGCCCACATACCCAACTCCAGTGCCGTTCCTTTTACAGCTCGTTCACTGATCCGCGCTCTTAACCCCCAAACCCCACAAACTAGGTATCTCTCATTGCTCTGAACTCCTTGATGGGGCTGCTTTGAGAATTTGTCCTCTTTCTCCTGTTTCTATTCTTATGCATCTCTGCTCTATCTTTATGCATCTCTGCTCGGGCTCAGACCCTTGATTTCAGAGGTCCACATTCCTGCCTCCTCTACTAGACCAGCCTCTTTTCAAGGGTATCTCCTCTATGTCTCATCTTTGCATTCCTGTCACTATTTGGAAGCCAAACAGGCCGTTCATACAACATAGGATCAACAACAACAACAAAAAAACAAATTGCAGATTCAGCTGCAAGATGGAAATCTACTTAGAGGTGAAATGAGGACAGACCATGAAACTAGATCCCTAGAAACCCAAGGAGATTGCCTGGAAGCCACACTACCAGGAAGGGACTAATGGGGAGAAGCTTTTTGTGATATGGGGAGGGAGGTGGTAGAGATGGTGTTAAAAACTTTGATTCCTTCAACAAATACCCTTGAGCTTCTACTACGTATCAGGCTCCAAGCAGAGCCATGGGATTCACCAGCGAATAAAGCATTTAGACCCCCTGCTCCACCCCCCCCCATAGACGGAACCGGATATTCTTTAACTTCCTCTAAACCCTTGGAGTGAATTTCCTTTGCTTCACTAAACCCTTAATATTTCAAGATAAATTGGGCCCTCCAGATTTACTTGTGCATGACATTGAATCAGAGGGAAAACCGTACCAAAACATCCCCGTCTTTCTTAAGACTTAAAAAAAAAAAAAGAAATCCCCACATGTTCTCATGGTCACATGGAAGTTGAGTCAAGATTTACCCTGCTCAAGCCTGTTATTATGCCGCAGACACAACAGGGGGTGGCATTGTTTTGACAAACTTAAAAGGCCTCAAAACCCAAATGGCTTACATGTATCATGCTGTCTCTGTGAGCTGTCACTCATAAATTTCTCCAACTATTGATCGAGCAAGAGTGAGGACAGACCAATGGTGGTGTAGCAAGAGTTCTGACTTTCAAGTTCATGCTTGTTTTACTCACCAGCTCTGGCCTTGGAGAGGGATGGGGGAGAGAAGGCACTGGTTTATTCTGAAAACCTTGACTTAATCACAAGGAATAAACCTTAGAGATTGCAAAGCCCAGGGCCCTCATTCTACAGGTGTTATCGGTGAGGAACCATATTAATGACGTCCCTAATCACGTCACTGTTTCTGTTTCCCACTCATCTCCTCATTATCCACCCACTGGGATTGAGGAGCCCCAAAGGAGGGGAAGCTCCTTTTCCTACTGGGTCACTGACATACAGCGGGGAAAACGGAGGGTTACATATATGTCAGAACAACTCAGTCTATTTACGAATATTGGTTCCTGTTTGACCAATGCATGTCCAGGTCACAGCTGTTTGAATGAGACCAAGAACTACAGTTGATTTAAAAACCTAGACTTCTTCCTCATGTCTCAGGCCCAGGACCTACTCCTCTGGAATAGCTTTCTCTATCCCACTCAGCCAGAATTTGGTACTTCCCGCCTACACCAACCCGTGCGTACTTCCAGAAAAGCACCCCATGCCTGCTTCTGAAGCAATTATTTGCAAGCGTCATGTATTGTGTGTTAGTCCATCTCTTTGAGAACAAAGAGACCATCTTATCCTTTTCTGTATCCTTAGCACCTAGGAAGCATTTAGCAAACGTCTCATGAGCTAAGGAAAAAACACCAATGATTACATGTACTCCATATTAGAGCAGAAAGAGGTGGAAGTATCAGGGGTGGGGGGGGTTCTGAGAGCCAGAAGGAAGGAGGGTCCTAGGAAAGGGAACACAAAAGACGAGCAGACTAGAAGAGAAAGGGATGGAAGGTAACGCTGCGGGCAGCAGTCACAAACGGAGAAGGAGCTCAGCGGCTCTGAGTAGGATTCCAGGAAAACATTGATCAGCCCCTGCCATTCCCTGGAGCTTATTGCCCTGTGGATTCCTGTTATCGCTTCTCTCTGAAGTGCTAATTAGAAGATTAGCCAACGTTCAGAGCTCTTTAGCCACTCTTTATCTTCCACAGCCCCCATCTGAAGGGGGGGACTTCAGGGGAACTGATTTTCTGTACTAATGCCCAAAAGCCAGACAACTACTACAAGAGCTGGATGGAACCAGATTTGGCTCCTTGAGCTGGCTCACAGGGCTTTTCTTTGCTTCTCAAATATGAAAAGCAAGGCTTCTGCGTCCACTCTGATCATCCACAGAACTGGATCTCAATCACATCTGTCACGAAAAGAGAGCAACAGAGAGAGAAAGGCAGAGGATGAGAAAGGGAGTTTTGGGGTCCACATCTCCCATTTATTGGAGTCTTACCTTGTGCCAGGCACTGTGCTCAGCAGGTTACGTGCCTGGTCTCGCTAATCCTCACCTTGGGGGTAGGTGTTCCATTATTCCCATTCACAGATGAGAGAACTGGAGCCGAGAATAAATGACTTGCCCAGGATCAGATACCTGATCCCCTTTAGAGCCCATATCTGAGACCAGGATGGTCTGATTCCCAAACCCACTCCCTTCACCACGATTTGCTGAACTGCACTCACGGGGAGGCACAGAATCACCGGGGGTCCTGCACGGTGGTGATGGGGATGGTATATAGTAGCGAAGTGGTTATTCCTGAGAACTGATATGGGGCCCAGCGTTATACAAGTGGTTCGCATACATTGTCCTATTGACAACCTCCCAAAACCCAGTGAGGTTGTCTTTGTGGTTTAGTTTAGGTGAGAACTAAGAACCAAAGAGACTCCTCAACCGAGGGACTTGTCCAAGGCTGCCTATCGCGCTGTGTGGTTGAGCTGCGTGGTGGCAGAGCTCGAAATGGAGACAAAGTCTGTCTGACCCTAAAGATGATGCGACGGCTCCGAGGATTTCTTCAGAGGCTGGAGTTCACTCTGATTCACAGAACCTTCCTGGAGGAAGGACCTCGAGGGATCTTTTAGTTCACCCGTCTGCCTTTGGGTAGGTCAGTCATTTACTGTCCACTGTTGACAGTCGCAATGGGGTCAGGGACTTTTAAGGGGCTCCTTCAAGGTCACACAGCTTAGATGTTCAGGGATGTGTTTACATCGTCCCAAGTCCCCCGAAGATGGGTGGGTGACTAAGAATTGTCTGCTCCGTCTCCCCAAGCTCCCTAGGGCTTTCTCCATTTCGTTCTCCCACCTGGTGCCCAACGTCCTTTTGATATTGTGGGGTCCTGGGCCCCTTAATACCTGGCCTTGGCTGCCTTTTTTGAATCCCTTTCTCTCACTAGAATTTATCTCTCTGTGTCCCTGCTGACCCTGTCAGGTGGCTAAAGTCAATTTGGTCAAACTCATTTGCACTAAAGCATTAATGGCCTGTTATAGCAATCCTTCCGGGGAAGTGCTGCACTCTAAAACACCCCATCTAAATGCTGGGCGAATGCTGTACGCTGCCACCAGGGGCAGGCAGGCTGAGAGATATTTTGGGGAGGTGTTCCTTCTGATTAGGCAAAGCACTTGAACTACACAAAGGCAAGTCTCCCCAGCATTTTCCAGTTCTGAGACGTCTTTCCCAGGAGAGCTTCAGTTGCCTTAATCTGCAAAATGGGGATGGGGATTTTTGCCCGGAAGGAAGGGGTTGGGTCTGCTGTTCTCTTACGGCATTAAGATCAGTCTAATTCCAGAAATCAAATCTGGGGAGGCACAGGCTGTCAGGCAGCCAGCAAAATTAGAGAAAATTGGAGTAAACACAATGTGTGTTTTGTCAACTGAGGTGGGGAGAAGGTGACTGGGTGCCAGTCTGCAGTGTCGGGCTCTCTGGGGTGTAGGTACTCGGTGTATGTGCCTGTTTGGAGTTGCTGTGTGCTCTGAGCTAATGAATTCAAAGGCGCGAATGAAGGCTTAGAAAAGAATGCCTCTACCTGGATAGCTTCTGGAGAACCTTTCATTTACTTGAATCACGTCTTAGATCTGCCCTCTGTGATCAAACTAATGAGGAGTAGCACACACAATAAAGGCCCTCGGCGTGGGATAAAAAAGCCACCATGCTCAATAGGAATGGCGGAGAGGGAAAGCAGTACGTGATTGAAGGGCTTCTGGGATTCACTGCCTGGCATCAGCTTTACAAAGCAGGGCTTCTTCTTTTCTCTGCACTGGGGGATGCGAGCATCAGGAACGAGAGCTAGTTGCCCTTTGATTGAATCCTTTGTAATGAGGAGGTCTTTTATAAAGGACGTACACAGGGGGAGCTGCCAGTTCCTGACAATCCACTTGCTTTAATTGATCAAATATTTTTATTCCCGGTTCATCCCTTTGAGGGAAAATTTGCTTGGCGGAAGACAGGTACAAGATGGGTGATGGGAGCGAATCCATGAGCCTGGTGCTCCGGAAGTGGGAGCTGAACGTGAGGAATAAGTGTCGTTTCGGCTAATAGTGGCACGGGTCGTCCTAGCAACTGCAGGGGTTTGGGTGGCCTGGAAGGCGGAGTAAAAGGGTATGAAGTACCCTTAATCTTCATTATCTAGAAACTATAGCATAGTGCAAGATGGCATAGGCAATGCCCACAGGGGAGAACGAGCGATCTAAGTAAACGGGTTGTGTGTAGGAAAGTCAACAGGACCAGCCCGGAGACAAACGGTATTTACCCTCAGTGTCTGGGATTAATTGGGAGTGGCGGGGACTGTGGTGAACTGCTAAGCAATCAGGCTATCAGGGACCAACCTCTAGAGAGTAGTTCAAAGCACAGTCTTTTCAATCAGAAAAAACCTGAATTCGAATTCAAATTCTCTGGGGTGCCAGGGTGGCTCAGTTGGTTAAGCCTCTGACTCTTGATTTGGGCTCCGGTCATAATCTCAGAGTTGTGAGATCGAGCTCCACCTCGGGCTCTGGGCTGGGTGTGGAGCCTGCTTGAGATTCTCTCTCTCCCTTTCCTTCTGCCCCTCTTCCACGGGCTTTCTCTCTCTTTTTCTCCCCCCCCCCAAAAAAAAGGATTCCAGTTCTCCCTCTTCTTGATTTTGTGACCATGGGCAAATCATTTAACCTCATAAAGTGAAAATAGGTTAAAAAGCAGCATGAGAAAGATGACCTTGTATTGGTCAGTTTACGCTAAGATAAGGGGTTACAATAAACATCCACTGGGATGGGTTCAATTGTGTTCCCCAGAATTCACATGTTAAAGTCTTCACCCCCAAAATACCTCAGAATGTAACCTTATTTGGAGGTAGGAACATTACATATGTAATTAGTTAAGATGAGGTCATTAGGGGAGGTCCTAGTCAAATATGACGGGTGTCCATATTAAAAGGGGGACATGTGGACACAGACATGCACACCAGAAAGATGCCAGGTGAAGAAGATGAGGGCAGAGACCAGGGTGATGCTTCTTCAAGCGGAGGAAGACCAAAGGTTGGTAGTAAATCACCAGAATCTAGCAGAGAAGCATGGAACAGATAGATTCTCCTCCACAGTCTTCAAGAAGGGACCAAACCTTGCTAACATCCTGACATCTTGCTCTTGGACTCTGCCGCCAGAACTGTGAGACAATACATTTCTGGGGTTAAGGCTCCCGTTTTGCATAGTTGGTTACAGCAGCTAGTACATCCACTGAATCCTGATTGCTTAAAACAAGTTATGTCTTCTAGCATAGGCTGCATGCCCATTCTGGGTCGGCAGGGGGTGCTGCTTTCATAACCTTTCAAGTACCCAGGCGGATGGCGTGGCCACCATCTCAACATGAAGCTTCAGGGCTCACCGTAGCAGGGGAAGAGGGCATGGAGCATGGCACACCAGCTCTTAAATATACTGCTTGAGTTTCCAATCAAGTCATATGACCCTGCTTAATATTGAGGGGGAAGGAAGGTCTAATTGTACCGCGAACCTGGAAAGACAAGAGAACTAGATGATGGGCACAGTCATGTCTATCACAATCATTTAAGAAAATCTGCATAGAAAAGCAATGTCCACAATAGCCAAACTATGGAAAGAGTCCAGATGCCCATCGACAGATGACTGGATAAAGAAGATGTGGTATATATACACAATGGAATATGACTCAGCCATCAAAAAAAAAAAAAAAAGAAATCTTGCCATTTGCAATGACAGGATGGAGCTAGAGGGTATTATGCTAAGGAAAACAAGTCAGTCAGAGAAAGACAAATACCATATGATCTCACTCATATTTGGAATTTAAGAAACAAAACAGATGAACATAAGGGAAGGGAAGGAAAAATAAGATGAAAACAGAGAGGGAGGCAAATCATAAGCGACTCTTAACTCTAGGAAACAAACAGGGTTGCTGGAGGGGAGGTGGGTGGGGAGATGGGGTAACTGGGTGATGGGCATTAAGGAGAGCACGTGATGTAACGAGCACTGGGTGTTAAATGCAAGTGATGAATCATTAAGTTCTACCTCTGAAACTAATAATTCAGTATACGTTAATAAAATTGAATTTAGATAAAAAAATCAAAAGGCATTAAGAAAAAAAGAAAATCTGCATAGAAAAAATAATTGGGTAGAAACTTCGTAAAAAGCATGGGCTGATATTAGGATTACTATACTTTTCTAAATTTGCTAAAAATTTCCACAAAAGACATAATAAGCAAGGGAAAAAAAGCCTTTCATTTTTTAAAATAAAATAAAATAGATCACTTATCTGAGGTTAATAAGTGGATGGACCAGTTAATAAATGGATGAACCAGAAGAAATTCAACTCTAAATGTCTTACTTTTTTCTTTCTATAGAGGGAATGGGATACCATGATGGGCAGTGAAATTCCCTTACCCCAGAGGCTTTATATATAAGATGGACATTAATACCACCAGGCTGAGTTTATCATCTTCTAGACACCTGTTGCTAGACTAGGTAACTTTGAAGAGTGACGCTCCCATTTACCATGTTTGTATCTGTAAGACAAACTTCCATAAGGGAGACCAATTCAGGAGATGATGGGAGGGGATGTTTACTCAGGGCAAGATGGCTTGCAGACATGGAAGAAAAGAAGGTAAATGATGGATGAGAGATGGTGTCTCCCCAGAAGGAGGCCCTGAGATGATACTGTATTTACACATGATTTTTTAAGGGAGTGCTCCAAAAAGAATCTGGTGGGTAGCAGAACGGGATGGGAAGGGAACAAACGAAGGTGCCATTGCAGCCTCCACCCCGGCCTCATCCATGGGGAACTCTTGAGTGTAGATTACACCTTACAGATGGCCCTGACCTGAGGCAAGAGAGCTGGGTTTTCCTACTCCTGCCCTAGTCAGTCATTGGCTCTCAGGCACTTCTGGAGCTCTGAAAGCCAGCAGAGCACATCTCCGACTCTGGAGAAAGTCCCAGGTGTGAGCCCTAGGCAGCGGGCCCAGGGATCACAGAAATGGAGAAAGGGCTGGAAGGGGCTCTGTGGGGAGCACTGACAGTGCCTACTATTACAGATGGCAGCTCTCTGAAGATGGGGGTTCTGGTCCGTCAGACACCCTGGGCTTCACAGACCGCACAGACAACGTGGTTCTTAACCTGCCCCCTGCTGGCACTGGTGCGAGGGACCCAGGTGGCCTTCGGAGATGCCTCCATCAGCTGTCATTGGGAAGGATGGGTGGGTGGTTTCAAATCTTTGTGCATGCCTGGGGAAAATGCGCGCCATGTTGGCCATGTAGCACACAGAGTGAGGAATGGAAACGACAGTGTTGTTGAGTGGGATCGACACCCTTGTAAAGATTGATGGGAGGTTCCTCTTGACTTCTCTCGCTGTCACCTCTCTGGAGTCCAGCCCGCCTGCTTCTCTCTTTCTCTCTCCCTGTCCCGTGCTGAGCATTAGAAGGCAAAAAGCCAGAGTTTTCCTGAGGCCTGCATGAGAGGAAGCACAGGAATAAGACGCACAGAGTCAGACCTGGGTTCAAATTCTGCCTCTGTCACTTACTAACTGAGTCGACGAACCTCCCTGAAGCTCAGGTTCCTTACATATAAAATAGGGAACAACACCTATACCGACTGGGATTGCATTGAAGGGGACTTCAATCTTTTTGAGTCTTCATTTCTTCGTCCATACACTAAATTAGAATACGGTTAAGGATACACGATGCTGATGCTGATAACTCCTGCCTCTCAGGATTGATGTGGGGGTGAAAGCACTGAAGACAGCAGATTTTTAGCACAGTGGACTTTCATAGGTTATGGTGCTGGGCCCATCCTGGCTGCCCTGCACCCTTCAAGTCTTAGAGTTAAGAAGAATGGTCTTTCCACTCATGCCACTACCGGTCAGGGGATTTTTCACTCAGGCTTGGAGCCCATTTGAAGTGCTACATTGTGTGCTTTCTGATAAAAATCCTTCTCTTTTCCTTCCAGCTCTCGGGAGCTTATGATCACAGATGTCTCTGGGTAAACAGACACGGGGCCCTCTGGAGGGAGAGACACCCCATGAGGCCCGGCCTCGAGGGCCCCGGGGGGATAACGACGGACGAGCAAATGTCAAGGAGCTTCTCTTTCTCCTGGTAAATGCCCTGGACCAACCTGGATCTGTTCAATTTCTGGGCCAGCAGCAGAAATTGAATGCTGTGCCTCATGCACTTGTCTCCTCACCTTTTCCTGCAGGAATCCAGATGGGGATTAATGGGCTCACTCTTAAGAGTGAAAGACGCAGGAGTGCCATCGAGGCCTCCGTGTTTACAGGCTTTGAAAGGATGGATCTAATTTAAGTCTAATTTAATCTTGGCTCTGTGAAAGTGCAGTAAATTCCAAGCCAGGAAGAATAAACTGGGATGCCATAGAATGTTAGAGATAATTTAATTCAACTGCCTCACTCAGTAGACAAGGACCCCGAGGCCCGGGTGCAGGGGAGGGGGCCTGCTGTGTCCACAGCCGCCTTTCAAGCTGCTGCCGGCTGGAACCCGGGCCAGGCTGCCTGAGTCCTGGGCCAGTGCTTGGGGCTCTGTCATGCATTTCTGTGCCGTTGTCATGAGTTTTGTCATATTTACACACCATCTGCACCTTTATTAACATGGTTTCTTTAATAACTGAATTGACTCTATTTTTTATTCCTAAACAAATTTATTTTGAAAGGAGAGTGCTGTAAAGGGAGAGCGAGGATGGTTGGCCACAAATAGAAGGCAACCGTAAAAATAAATGCTATGAAACGAAGCAATACAGTTACATTTTAACAAGGTATGTGAAGGGACCACCCACTCTCGCCGTTCAACGGGAGATTCATAATGTTAATGAGAATTTAAAAATGAGAATTTAAAAGGGAATAGCTTTCTTACCATAGGGGAGGATGTTTTTTAAATGTGCTTGTGGACCACGTAACACTGTCTCTCCTATCGTGAGTGACTCAGGTGATCAAGAAAGAAAAACAGGTGTGCAAGTTTCTAAGGAGGCCTAATACTTGATACTAGTAGGGTTCGAATCCTGCCTGTGCCACTTACCAGCTACGCAGCCTCGAGCAATTTACTTACCCTCCTTCTGCCTCAGTTCGCAAACGGGAATAACAGTGTGCGTGGACCATGGGATTGTTGCAAGCATGACATTAGATTTTCCGTAGAAGGTTCTTAGAATGGTACTTGGCACAGAGCAAGGGCATGGTAGCGTCAGGTATTATTGTAATTACCACCATTAAAACGGAAATGGTATTTACTCTATAGCAGGATTGCAAACTTTATTTGAAGGATCACAAAGAAAAGATTTCAGCCTTTGTGGTCTCCGTGGCCTCTGTTGCAAATACTCCACTCTGTCCTACTGTGGAGAGAGCGACCACAGGCAGCGCATACACAGATGAGCACAGACGTGCTCCCATAAAGACTTCATGCACAAAAATAGGCGGCGGGTGGATTTGGGCAGCAGGCTCTAGTTTGTGCTGGAGGCTTACAGGTATGGAAAGCAAGAACAGGCCAAGTGCTTTGTGGACTACTTTGAATAAAACATGTATTTTTTATATCCATGTGAGGCAGCATCATATCTCACACCTTAGCCCAAATCCCAAACTGTGGAAGTTACTCTTACACACCTCAAATTTAGCTTCTGCTCTTACTACCTCCCACCGTCTTGACCGGCCCCCCAACGGCCATGGGACTGCACAGTTTCTGAACTTGAGGTGAGATCAAAGTTAAAAGCGTGGGCTTGGGAGTCAAAGGACTCCTGCAAGGCCGTCATTTTCTTCGTACACTCGAGGACATTGTTGCTCAGCAGGGGGGAGTAATTTGCCCAAAGTCAGGCAGCCAACCCATGATCATCAATTCCACGAGCCTGAAATGTGGTTCTAATCCAGAAACCCCAGGACCAGCTATGCGTCATCCTGACATTTTCTTTTCCTATTTCTAATCTCTAGGATAAAGGAGGGGAAGACTTGAGAAGAATTGATATTGAGTTGGTAATGAGGCTGATCGCTTGGGGGCACTTGAGACCCAAGGAGGAAGGAGAGCCCAGCCCTCAGAGACCACAAGAGAAGGTAGAAAGTGCACAGGGCTGACCTGCTCTGTCTTTCACTGGTGAACCCGAGCCTTGTACCTGGGCAGGTCTTCCCACCTCTTTGTGTCTCACTGGCCCCCAGTGTAATAAGAAGCAGCGTTTATTGAGTTCATACACAGGGCACAGTGCTTTCCAATACCTTTATCTCATTTTCTCCTTACCACAACCCTGAGATTTTTATCCCTGTGGCACCGATGAGTTACCCGAGGCTCGGAAAGCTCATTTGAATTGCCCGGGGTCACAGAGCTAGAAGTAGTGCTGCTGGGATTTGAGCAATAGCCTGACTGGTTACAAGTTTCTTGAGTGCAAAATACTCCTTAAAGGGGTCCACAAATGAGGGGCATGAGCACGGATGTCCTATAATCCTAGGAACAGAGCTAACGCATGTTGCACTGTCTATGTGCTTGGCACTGTGCAAGACCAGCCCTTCCAAAGAACCCTATGCACTGCGGGCTGACGGTACCCTCTTTCAGCACATTTGGAAACTGATGCTCATAGACTTCAAATAACTTGTCTAAAGTCATTCAGCTACTAAGAAACAGGTTGTGGTTTGAATCCAGGTCAAATTCACTCTCAAACCCATGCTCTTAATAGAGTGTATTGTTCAGCCCAGAACACTTTTTTTTTTTTTTTTTAAGTAGGCTCCACCACCAGCATGGAGCCAACGCGGGGGTTTGAATTCACAACCCTGAGATCAAGATCAGAGCTGAGATCAAGAATTGGATGCTTCATGGACTGAGCCACCCAGGCGCCGCTGGCCCAGAACCCTTTTTAAAATATATATATATATTTTATTTGTTTATTGGAGAGAGTGAAAGAGAGAGAACAAGCGAGCACAAGCAGGGGGAGCAGCAGAGGGAGCGGGAGAAGCAGACTCTCCGCTGAGCAGGAAGCCCGATGTGGGGCTTGATCCCAGGACCCCAGGATCATGACCTGAGTGGAAGGCAGATGCTTAACCGACTGAGCCACCCAGGCGCCCTGGCCCAGAACACTTTTGAGAGGGAAAGTTGCCGTTAATGCCAGACAGAGGCAGACACAGGGACGTGTGGTCATCTCAACTCTTGACGCCTGAGTTCTCCCCACCCCTCAGGACCACCATGAATCATCATGACATGAATCTATGGCAGCTGGCAACACTACCATTTTTATTAACAATTAACAATGACATTGATCTCAGGAAGCATTTTAAGAAAGGGGCAAAGTCCTGTGGAAGTGAGGCATTTGGGATCGGGTCCTTGAGTTCTTTGGGAAGGGGTGAGTTTAATTGCCTCTGGGGCTGAGACAAGAAGCGGTCAACGAGCAGCTGGCACCAACCCCCTAGATCCCTTTGCACTCTGACTGCAGGCGCTGGGTGAGACGGAGAGATGGATTAAAAGAGCAGTCCAAGGAAATGGAGATAAATGACTTCAGATTTGGTACGATAAGAAGACCACGGCATTTCTCAGATCCAGAAAGGCGACCAGACCATTATCAGGCTATTGTTTGAAACCACACATACCTCTAACTCAAGGCTATTATCAGGTGGGGGCAATGCTGGGGAGAATTGTCTGCATCAGAATTCCCAGAATTCTTCCATAAGGGCCTTATCCCTTTGGGTAAAAGTTTCATTCCTCTAGGACACCAGTTTTAAAAATAAACAACCCTAGAACTGTTGGAGTTCATGATCAGTTATACACGGGGCACTTATTACATTACAGGTTTCCTTCTGAATCTGACAGTTGGCTGGGATGCAGGAAAGGTAAGTTGTGGCAGAGAAAAGGGCAGAGGGGAAGCTTCAGGACATGGGTTTTTGCCTGAGGAGGTTAGCTTAGTGTGGGGTTCCTGGCAGCCAGGAGGCATTGGAAAAGGCTTTGGGGCCTAAGTGCTGAGAAGATGGCCCTAGGAGGGCCAAGCCCACCTCTGCTGCCTTGACCATGCCAAGCTCCTGGGCAACCACCCTGCAGAGAATGGTGAGGTCATGGGAGGCAAAGTGGTACAAGGCAAAGAGGCTGGGGAGCCAGGACCCTGGGGTGCTGGGGGGGCTCTTCTCGAGCGAGACTCCAGGCAAGATCATCACCCTGTGGCTCCTCATTGACCAAGCATGAAGCTGGGCTGAAAACAAATTAATCTCTGGGGTCTTTTCCAGCTCTCCTACCAGATGAGGCTCTAGACTGTGTCACTAAGTGAATCTCCTGGTGCCTAAATCAGTGGCTTACAGCTAAAAGGCTCCCGACTGGAGTGTAGGTGTGGCCCAAGCCAGGGGCCTCTCCCCCACACTGTCCCTTTGCCTTCATTGGTGACCGAGGGGGCTTTTCACCTCTCCTAGTCCCATTCCTTGTTTTTGATCTCTGAAGAGGGGGCAGGAAAGAAGGGCCAGCAAGCGGGCAGTGAGCCTGGGAAAAGGCTTCTGGTGGGTTCTACCTCCTAGGGTACCACCTTGGGGGGAGATCAGGAATTGCCTAAGAGAGAGCGGAAGAAAATAGTTGAGATCTTTGACTACCAACTACAGCAAAGATAGAATCTTATCTGGAGATGGCCCAAGGACTGACCACAACGTCTCAGAGACGTGCTGGGTAATGTCAGCTAAGATTTAGCTTCTTGTGCTTTGGGTTTTCGTCATCTTTAATGAAGAATCAGGGGTAGACTATTAATATGAAATGGACATCTCCTCTGACAGGAGCTGGCTCGGTGCTTTCTGTATTATCTCATTTAGTGCTCACACAACCCTCCCAGGGAAATAGTATCTTCATCTTACACAGCAAGAAACAACAGCTTAGAGGAGAGAAATCATTTGCCCAAGTTTATACAGGTCAGAGGTAGAAGAGCTGGGATGCACGCCAGATCTGAGTGACCCTACGGCCAAAGGCTGGGCCCTCACATCCTGCTACTATCTTATGAAGGAGCGGATTTCATGATCCCTCCAGCTCACTCGACGGGTTTTGGTGCAGCAGTAGGGGGAGAGGGCAGGCTACCAGAGTCCCAATCTCATTTATTAGCCTGTTACTTGGAGCAAATTATTTAACCTCTCTGAGCCTTAGCTTCCTTACCTGTGCCGGGGGGATTAGAATAGTCCTGATCTCAGAGATGTGCTGTGAGGACGAAATGAACTTTCATTTCAAGTATGAAATGGGTTTCCAGGCCCATAGCGAAGGCTTCATCCTTTTTAGCCATTATTATAATTCATGTTATTCTTAAATAGTATGCAAACCAAATGGTAGCTCCCCTGACTTCTACAGTTGGGGGGGGGTATATTCTCATAAATCCCTGCTGCTTTCAAGTGTCATTTGTGAAAGCTAAGAAGTCACTCCCACCATCATCCGAAACCCTAACATGGGGCTGGTTCACGAGGAGCTTTTGCGGGATTTCATCAGCATGGCTCACCCATGAGGTGGGGAACACAGATGTGCTGGCTGACCACTCTGTGAAGGTAAGAAGAGTCGCCACAGTTGGAGGTGGGACAGAAGGCCTCTTTTGGTTTTGTGTTTAATTCCCAAGCCCAGAGCTTTCATCTACTATGTCATAGAGAATGAAATGCCTTCCCTTGGACCCTTCAGGTGTTTCTGTACATGGACAGATAGATGGCTACATTAATGAGGAAAGAGGAGAGAGTAGGCCTTGGACACCCCAGATTGAGAAAGGGATGTATTCAAGCTAAGCGCTTCACCTAACCCCTCGGCAATTCTTGGAAATTTGGTTTCTGGACTTGAACTCGGAGTGACTACACCACTCGATCTTATTCCTGGGCTGTGTCTCCTTGCACCAGGCAAAGTCCTTCCCCTCAGCGCTTTGCCAGGAGCTGGTGACTATCAGCCTTCATTGGGGACTTGTGGAAATGCACCTACCCTGATGTGTTCCCTTCCCAAAGCTTCCTGGGTATGGGTTGCAGCTGATCTCCAGGAGCCCCTTGGCTTGGTGTTGGCCACGTGGCTTTAGGAGATAATAACGTTGCGTTGTCCCAGCTGGGTCTACTTGGCTACCCTGCTGCCTGTCTGCTGTTTCCCACTCAGGAATCTGTATTAGAAGGGCCGGCTCTGGGAGGATGGGCGGCTGGGAGCCTTCCTGTCCATTCTGCGACCCAACAGCGGCCTCTTGTGTCCATAAGCAGAACTACAGGCACTACTGTCTGGTTTCCCTCTAAGTTTCTGGGTTTTCTTCAGCCTTTCTGTTCATCTTTGAGACCTACTGTGTGCCAGCCATGGTTCTAGACAGAGTGGACACACTAGTGAACAAAATAAAACCTTTCATTCATTACGCTTTAATGCGTGTGCTGGGGAGGCAGAAAATACACATACATGTATGTGCAGCTAGATGCTAGATGTTCAGAACTGTGGGAAAATTAAGCAGGGAAGAGGGGTCAGGTCGTGACGGGGAGGAGGGTAACTTTTCAATAAGGTGGTCAGAAAAGCCTCACTGATGAGGTGAGCTCTAAGAAGGACCCAAGAGAGATGGTGAGAGGCATCCGGCTGGGTGAGAGGGCAGGAATGAAAGCCCTTGAAGTGAAGGGGCACCCGGCTTGTTTCAGGGGCAAGGAGGCCAGTTGCACTGTGAGAAGAGCAGCAGGTGATGCTGTCTGAGAAGCCGTGGGGCCAGGTGGAGTAAGGCCAGGGTCCCCAGCCTAGCTTCAGTGTCTCGTGGAAGCTGGGTCCACATGCAAATTACTGGGCCCTGCCCCAGACGGGCTGAGCCGGGAACTCTGCGAGTGGTCTGGAGCAGTGTGTGTCCTCACAAGCCCTCCCGCTGAGTCTGCTGCCAGCTGCAGCTGAAAACCACTGATTTGGGGCCTTAGAGGTCATGGCTTTGACAAAGTCAAAAACGTTGACTTTTATTTTGAGATGAGAAACTGTTGGAAGTTTGGGGTGGAGGAGTGCCATGATAGACTCTAATAAAAACATGCTTTGGATTCTGATTTAATGAGTCTGAGATATGGGCTGGGCAATGAAATTTCTAAAACTCTCCAGGTAATTCTAAGGTGAGGCCAAGCATGAGGTCACTGGCTCCTGGCTTGAGAATAGCCCGAAGGGGGTCAAAGGAGCAAGCAGGGAGCTCAGCTGGAAGGCTACTGCTGTAACCAGGTGAGGCATGAAGACAGCTTGGACCGGAGTGGCAGTGGCAGAGGCGGTGAGAAGTGGTCAGATCCTGGATATACCCTGAAGGTAGTACTACCAGGATTTTCTGATGGGTTTGATGTGGGGTGTAAGAGAAAGTGAAAAGTCAGGATGACTCCCAGGTTTTTCCCCTGAGCAGTTGGAATGATGCAGTTTCCATTTGACACCGTGGGGGGAAACTGTGGGAGGGACAGGTCTCCCTAGGCAGGGGAACCAGGAGTTTGATTTTGAACATGTTAAGCTTGACATATCTATTTGAGAACCAAATGGAGATGCTGACTAGGCTCTGGGGAAATGGCCAGGCTGGACGTCCAAGTTCGTGCCTTGTCGGTGATAGATGACATTGAAAGCCATGCGGTTGGATGACACTCAGGGAGGGAATGTAGATAAGAAAAGAGAAGGCTGAGAAAGCCTTAGGGGCACTTTGATGTAGGAAGTAGGAAGAGAACCAAGAGCCAGTGGTGTCCCAGACACCCAAGTGAGAAAGTACTTCAAGAAGAAGAGACTGGTTCACGGTCACAAGCTGATGACCCTGTCATGCAGCATGAAGATTGCTGGACATAGCAGCATCTAGGTCATGGGGGCCACAGTGACTGTGGACAATGTCAGTGGAGGGAGTGGACAAGGGTGAAGGCCTGTTCGTAGAATGGGAGGAGAGGAGCTGGAGACAGAGGATAAATAAGTCTTCTGCAAGATGTTGCTGTAAAGGGAGGATGTTGGAGGAGGACGGGGTCAAGAAACCCCCGCTTTTTAATATAAGAGAAATAACAACATGTTTCTACCTTTGTCAGGAAAGATCTTCCAGCACAGGGAGAAATTAATAGATATTTTAATAACAACAAACCTTAGACACATTTTTATGCTCCTGGCACTGTGTTTAATGTTGTGCACGAATTATTTTCCTACAACATCTCCTCCTCTCCACGATCCTAGGGGAGGGTCTATTATCATCCCCAGTTTATAGACAAGAGAGCTCGAGTGCTGAGGAATGAACTAATGCTCGACGCACAGCCAGGGCAATGGGAGAGCAGAGGTTGCATCTTGGAGTTGTTTCCAGGGCTAGAGCCCTTGACCCCTGCTCTAAAGCCTAGCTGTCAGGCTCCCCGCATGTGGGACACCCTCTAAAGGCTTGAATTTTTGGTGCTCAGCTAAAAGAGATGAAATGACTCAAAACTGTCCCAAAGAAACCAACAGTCAATTAAAAGTCATCACGACAAACGCACTGTTACAAAGTTTCCCAGTTACAACTGAGAGAAGCTTCTGGATATCTTACTCTTTACTCTGTCACCCCCAGCACAGCGTTGCTGTTGCATGGAACTGTCTATTGCCTGGAACATCCTGGGTGTTCAATCTGGCAGTGCTACGCCTGTGGTACCTATCTGCAAGGCACAGTCTCTTTGATTCCATTAAACATTCTCCCTTCCTTTGCTGGAGCCTTGATACTCAGCTCTACTCCCTGTCTCTTCCTCACAGAGGCCCCTCTCTGCATGACCTCTGCAGGCTGCATGACCTGCCCAGCTCAGTGTCTGCTAATGGACACTGCTGTAACAGTCCGTATCCTTGGTAGAAGAAAAGGAAATAGCTGAGTAGTTTCCCCCCAAACTTCATGTCCACCTGGACCTTAGAATGGGACCTTATTTGGAAATGGGTCTTTGCAGGTATAATAGCAAAGTTACAGATGAGTCATACTGGATTGAGGTGGGGGGACAGCCTTTCTCCAGTGGTGGTCATCTTTATAAGAGAAAACAGAGACACAGACAGATCCTCAGGGGAATGCCATGTGAGCATGAAGTCAGAGATTGGACTGCTACAGCTACAAGCCCAGGAACACCAAGGATTGCTGGCCAGACCAGAAGCCTAGAAGAGGCGAGTATGGCCCTGCTGACACCGTGATTTCAGACTTCTAGCTTCCGAAACTGTGAGGGAGTATATCCCTTTTGTGTTAAAACCGCCACATTCGAGGCCGTTTATTCTGGGAGCCAAGGAAACGAACACAGTGCCCACTGGGCAGAACGTGGTAGTACGCTTGTGAGGTAATGCAGGTCAGGCAGCTTAGTTTAAAGATGTGGAAGGTAAAGTCCAAGAAGGGCAAGAGGTTTCTCCGAGATCACATGGCTCTCTCATTTCAGGCCTCGTATCTGTTTGGTTCACATTGTACCCTCTATAACCTGGAACCCTGCCTGGTACCTAACAGGGTACAAATTTTTTTTTGTTGAATGAACAAATGATTATCTGGCTCAGGGTTCCTTCAAATCATGTTCTCATGACTTGCCAAGTTTGAAACTAACACTGCTTTTTCCAAATTGGCAATTCCTTTTCTCCCAGTGTTCAGATTAACACCTACCCACGATGGATTGATTTTTGCTGTTGAAAATGTCAAGGCTTCTTGGAGAACTAGCCAGAGAAAATTTCTAATACTGAGGCATAATGCTTTGTAGGTTTTCCTTTACTACCTAAAAAGGACTTTTCCTGTCCCGCCAGACATTCCTCTTAAATAAAGGGCTGAGTATCCCGAAAACAATGCCACCTAAAATTTCCTAAAATTGTGCCAACCCATTGACTCTAGTTACATTTAGCCTCAGGCCTTGGGGATAAATTCGCAAGGATAAAGGCAACATGACTGAGAGCCACCATCTATCAGGTAAATCTAGGGTGTCGGAGATTTGTTAAGGACTTTGCTATGTTATCACCTATCTTCGCAATAAAGATTAATGATACCTTTCAAGGTATTGATTGTACCTATGTTGTCCAATAAGATAGCCACTCCATGGAAGGAGCTATTTTCGGAGGCCTGACATTAGCGGGGACAAGCTTATGGCTTTACGAACATATTGGAGGATGCTGTGCTGGGTTTTAAAACTTCTAAGAACTTATTTTACAGATAAATCCCTTAAGTGTGCAAAGATATATGTCCAGAGATATTTGTTACAGAAATGTTTTTAAAAGCAAGAGATTGGAAACATCTAAAATGCCCATCAACAAGAGTTGGTTGAAGGGTACATTCCATTAATGGAATGCCAGAAAGCCACTCAAAAGAATGAGGCAAATCGATTGCTATTCCTACAGGAAAATGTTCAAGATATAGGGTCTGAATAGTTCCATTTGTGTATGGTTCTATTTGGGTGAAAACAAACAAACAAACAAACAAACAAACAAACAAACACAATGATAGAAGATCCATATAGGAAGGAAGGTAGGAAAGGAGAGTATAATCTTATTTGTGTAAACTGAAGACAATTATGTAGAATGTACTTAGGGAGGAAGGGAGAACATTCCTGGAAGAATGTATAAGTCACTGCTAATATATAGGGAGTATAACCAGGAAGCAGGGTGTGGGAAACAAAGAAGAAATTGTTTTTTTTTAACCTAAAAACCTTCTATACTGTTCATATTTTAAAATAATATGCATGTATTAAACTTATCATTTAAAACCCACTTATTTAAAAATAATAAGAAAAATAGAGGGTGTGTGACTCGTTATTAACACCCTTGGGGGCTGCAAAGAGAGCACAAAGAAATCATGCAAGCATATTTCTGCACGGATGCTCAGAAATGAAGACAGCGTTGGCTCTTAGCAGAATTTATACTGCTACATGCAAGCTCAGGTTAATAACATGCTCAGAATAGATAGACCAGGGATAGCAGCATTGAACACATGCAAAACAGAGTTGGCCAAGCTGTTAGAGGAAAGATATTCCAGAGCACAAATGTGGGACAGATGGATGGTGCAAGATGCTTCCCAAAATGTTACTAAGTCTCAAAAGAATACGGAAAAATATAATATGTAGTTCTTAGTTCATAAGGGGTCTCTTTTTTTCCTGAAGGAAACATTCACTTCCAAATTCTTTCTCCTGTTTTATTGGGCTGATGTGTTAGCCATCGGCTGGTACGCTGTATGATTACAGAGCGATCTTAATATTTACTGACTGCTCTCTCTGTGCCCGCTGTTTGGCACTCACAACTGTCAAGTGAGGTCGGGTTTCGCAGATAGGTAAAGCGGTGTTCAAAGAAGTAACTTAAGATTACTCATTGAGTAGGTGGGAGAGACCCCTTTGAGCCTCCTGCCTGCTAAGCTGGGTGCCTCTCAGCATTGCCGAGAGTGGAGGGCCCCGTAGGCGCCTTATTCTGAGGAGAGGAAGCTGAGGTCCAGAGGGGAAGAGACCTCCCCAAGGCCAGGCAGGCCTCTGTTCCCAGTGCCTGTTCATCCGGCCTACAAACTTCTCCTTAGAGCAGAGGGTCCAGACAATGTCGGACTGAATTAAACTGGGCTCTTAACATGAACACTATTGTAACAGGCCTCCAGTAATGAGGTTCCTTTCTGAAACCTGCACTTTCCAAACCTGAATATCCACTTCTCGATTTTTGCGCTGCGTCTGTGACCCTGAACGCCACCTGTCAATTCCATAGTTTGTGGAAGGTGGATTACTGTGGCACACCTCTTTTAATCTCGTCTGAGCCAAAAATATGTGTGAAAGCACAAATGGGTTTAGTGGGTGCTTAATTTTCTTATAATACACATTTTGAGGTATAATGCTGACTGTGTTAACTCCTCTCTTTAAAAGCACGTAAGTTGTTTTTAGAATGAAGACTCAAATTCCTAGCCCGGCCCTTGGGGAGGCGGGGTCTACAATCTGGCCCCTCTGACTCTGTGGCACTATCAGAAGCCATGCTGGTCTTCTTTCGTCTGCTCAAATGCACCTTGGCTTTCACACTTCACAGCCCCTACACACGCCTCCCATCTTCCCGGGAACACTCTCCCCCTGAACTACTTGTTAGTAAGAATCAGCTTAAAGGCCATTTCTTTGGGGAGGCCTTTCCCAAGTACCAGGGGAGGCCTTTGAGATTCTTATCATACTTGTACTTGCTTGTTCGCTGTCATCTTCCCCAGCAGATTGTGGGCTCCAGGAAGCCAGGGGCCACATTTCTCTTGCTTATCACTCTGGGTAGAGTTCTCAGTCACCAGTCTGCTGGTGCTAATTGCCCTACTTGTTGATTAAATCAGTGAGAGAAGAGAGAAAAACCCTGGCAATACACACAAGAGATCTCAGAAAGCATAATAGTTCTACGTTTCTGTGATTTCAGAGTATAACACTATTTGATACCCAAATATAATAATATAAGCTTATAATGATGTCCCCAAGTTAGTGACAAAAAGGGCTCTGTTTGGTGTGCTGTCAGAGAAAGTGGCACTGAAATTCATTTGAAAACTATTTCCATTAAAACAGTCAAATTGAAAAAAGTCTACTTATAATGGGAACATTAACTATCTGAAAAAACAAAACACTTAGCAAAATACCTATTGATGCCAGATAAACAAAGTATTACTCTACTTTGAATTAATGTAAGCTGTATTTATGAATTTTTATATTACGAATGGGTACATTTCATTTTCCCCCATCTTACGCAGTCCCCAGGAGGTTCACGGTAATAAAACAAATGAATTTCTTTCTCCATTAGGCTGTCATTGCCACTTTCAAATGGCTCCTTGCCCATGCACTCCAATATTTTTCTCGTAATAAGTGGTAAAGCCCTCAGCCTTCTCATTATCTTAACCGCAGCCTTTGTGTTTCAGGAGAGACAAGTAGTATAATACCTTCAACCTACATCAGGGAAGGAGGTAAGTTGAGGCAAAGATGCTAAATGATTTACATTCACACAATTGTTCAGTATTCACTCATCCATCTTTATCAATGATGCAACAAATATTTAGTGACTGCCAATTTGGTGTCAAGCTCTATTTTAGTTCCTAGAAATATAATAGGAAATAAGATAGATTAGGTCCCTGTTTTCATGTAACTGATCCCCTAGCTGGGGGAAATTGCTGATTGACAAGCAAACAAGCACATAAAAAATTAATATAAAATAGTGCTGTAGACTAAATGTTTATATTCCCATAAATTCATATGTTAAAACCCACCCCTTAGTGTGATGCTATTAGAAGGCATAGCTTTTGGGAAGTGATTAGGTCATGAGTGCGAAGCCCACATGAATGGAATTAGTACCCTTATAAGAGAGGCCCCAGAGAGCTCTGTCACCCCTTTCCAAAGCTTGTGAGGACACAGTGAGAAGACAGCCATCTGTGAGCCAGGAAGCAGGTTCTCACCGGACACCCAGTCTGTTGGCACCTTGATCTCAGACTTCCCAGCCTCCCGGTGAGAAGTAAATGCGTGTTGTTTAATCCGCCCAGTCTGTGGTATCCTGTCCTAGCAGCCCAAATGGACTAAGGCAGGCAGTGACCAACACTGTGATGATAATAAAAGAGAGTTATGTAACCCCAACTCTAACTTCAGCCCTGGGTGCACCTCCCGTGCTGTGGTCAGGGAGGCCTCTCTGAAATGGGGACAAATGAGCTGAGATCTGCACACCAGGAAGAAGCCAGTGAAGGGCCCATGTCAGGGAAGATCACTCTAGGCGACTGGAACGAGACAGAGGTTTTGAGGTGGGAGCAAGCTTGCTGTGTTTGAGGAACAGCATGGAGGTCAGGATGACGTAATGAGTGAGTTGGAGTAGTAGGTGCTGAGCTCAGACACACAGGAAGGACCTACCTCGTACAGGGCCTGTGGGCCATGGGAAAGACTTTGGGTTTTCTTCTACGATTTTCTTCTAATGATGGGAAACACTGTGGAATATAAGCAGAGGATGACATGATGTGATTTATGCTTTTGAAAGTTCATTCTGGTTGTAGTGTGGAGAATGGATGACCTGGGGAGAAGAGTGGAAGCAGCTTGCTCAGAGGGGCCTCAAGCAGCACAGGCAAGAGGTGATGGTGTCTTGGACTGGGATGGAGTAAATGGAAGTAGAGAGTAGCGGGTGGATGAGATACATAGTTTTTGAAGTGAGACAGTAGAACTTGCTGATCTATTGGATATGAAAAGTAAGGCAAATCGAGTCAAGGATGACACAGGTTTTTGGCTTGAGCAAATGAGGGGATGGTAGTGCCATTTGCTCAGAGAAGATGGTGGGGGTAGAAACTGATGTATTCTTTTGTTCTCAGGGCAGGGAATCAAAAATTCTGTTGTGGGTGTATTAATTTTGAGATGCCTTTTAGAGATGCCTGGCCAAGTGGAGATGCCAAGTAGGGAGGTGTTAGATCCACGAGTCTAGAAGGGAGCATTTAGAGCCAAAAATATCCATTTGGGAGTTACCAGTGTGAAAATGGCTTTAAAACTTTGAAAGTGGGTGATGCCACCAAAGAAGAGAGTGCTGTTGGAGAAGGGGCAGGCACCTCCCCCCCCAAGCCCTTATCCCTAAGTCCCAAACTGACCAATGGTCATGGTCATATACCATAACACAAGTTTCACCCCTCGCATTGCATTAAATTAAACAAACATTTACTGTCTTTTCTATATGAAAGGTGTTACCCTAGGGGCCACAGAGATAGGTGACTAATACACGATGCCATCTCTCAACCTGCTCACAAACTGGCAAGGAAAGAATATAATATAAAAGGAAGGATATGTTAGTGTATTTCTAAGGGAGTGGAAGGGTCCTCAAATGATAAACTTGGGGAGATAAATTAGTGAAGAAATTGGATTTGTTTTCTGCTTCCATCATAGGACACCATCAAAGTTTCCTGAGTTCCATGATCAGATTAACCCACGTCCTTCCCATCCGTGACTTCTTCAAAGTATTGCCCATCCTCTGCTACCACTGACTTTTCATCTTTAGCTCTTCTGCATTTATTATCTAGTGCTAATCCACTTAGCACTTGAAGATGCACTGTCTCTTTCAGGTGGTTTACTGTAGAAACATCTTACCTTTTCCATGGATCTATAAATTCCTTCTAAGTGGGATCCATGACTTAAATCCATAGTTTCTTGCTCAGGGATAGGAACATAATAAGTCCTCAAGAAGAGCCTATTGCTTCAAGTGTCCCTTCTTTAGGGAATTCTTTTCTGATCTCTGATTAGATCAGGCATCTTTGTTCTAGGCTCTCCCTGAATCGTTTTTTGCACACCTCTGTTTTTAATTATATACCCTCTGTGTAACTATTTGAATAGGCTCTGTCTTCCCCCAGGCTCTAAGTTCCCAAGAGCAGAGATCACCTCTGATTTTGCTTGTGATAGTTTGTGTGCAACAAACATTTGTTGAAAAATTGAATAGGCATGGCCTGTGGTGCTCAAGGGGTCAAGGGGCTCGAGCGGAGTAGCCTCAGGCGTGGTTCAACTGTCTGCCGGCTGCTTGTGAAAGAGCAAAGAAATTCACACAGCAAAACTACTGCACAGAGGGGGTTTCTACTGATGAACGTCCCTTCTGCTTAGGGACAAACTATTTCCCAGGGGGTGGCTCTTCTATCGGGAGGAGGCCCCTCGAAGGCTGATTTATCATCACTCAGGGCACTTGAGTCCTCCCTTTCGCACAGCGGAGCAGGAGGCAAAGCGGAGTTCCCGACTGCCAGGAAGAACAAGCACGCTGGTGGGAGCCACAGATCTTCCAGGCAGATGGAGCGACATATGCATATTTACATATATATTTCCTAATCAATAGGTTCCAGTGAAAACATGAAAACTCAAGAACATGATTGGAATTCAAGGAACTCTGAAGGAGTTTAATTCCTTAAAGAAGATTAGCACAATTGTTTCTTTAGCTGCAGATGACTTCAGGACAAAATAGTGCCATCGAATGATCAAACTTTCCTCCCTAAATCTGTAAATCTCCTCTTCCAAATTAGGTACTTCTAGCATTTCTTCATTAAAAAAATGCATTTCTGGGGCCAGCCAAAACAAACTTTGACAACTTTTAACCATATTTCTGGCCCCTGCCTGCTTCTCCCTCTCACCTCACCAGCCACACATGCCTATTTCTTCTTTCTCTAACAGGCCAACCTTGTCCCCTAGGAGCTTTGTCATTGCTTGTTCCTTTGCCTGGAGCACCTCTTCCTCTAACCTTTGAATGTCTGGACCCTCATCAGTTCGGTCTCAGCCCAATGCCTTCTTTGGAGAGGGTTCTCTGGCCCTGATTAAAGATACCACCCGCCCATCACTACCACTGCAGAGTCCCTGGCCACTGGAAGCACCTGGCACGTAGCAGGTGGTCATTCAACATCTGTTAATGAATAAGCAGATTAAGATAAGACAATTATGCCCCAGCAGTATCCTATAACCTACCTGTCTGCTATTTGAGATCTTTGACACATGAGATCCATGTGTATTGGAGACAACATAAGTGATGGCTTCAAGATTTAGACTAGGATTTATTGCTTCTGATTCTTGCTTTGCTTGCAACTTTATCCACTACAGAACCCTATTTTGCTCCTGTTAATTCATGTGAATATGACCTTGTTGCACATTACCAGTTGCCTGCAACTTCCACTCTATCCTTCCTTCCTTCATAATAGAACCTTTTAAGGCAGTGTGTCCAGTTAAAAAATACACATAGTCCTCTCCCCAGGCTTTCTTACAGTGACAACAGGTACCATGTCATCCAGCTCTGGCAGCTGAGTGACAGAAGTCAGGTGAGGCTTCAGGAAAGCTATCTTCTTGATAAAAAGGTAGACTCAGGTGCTATGTGTCTTTGCCCTTTGCCCTTCTACCCTTCTCCCTGCCTGGAATGCAGACATGATGCTGAAGGTGCAGTTGTCTGTGTAGCGGGTGTTATCAGCGTTCCACCCGTGATCCCCCGACACTCACCATTCCTGTATTCAACACAGGCTTCCCTCCTGAAAGCTCCTGACTCTGAGGGCTTTTGCGGGTTATAGGATCATGCGAGCCTATGTGTGGCAGGTTGAAAGTGCCAGGGTTAGTGAACTTGGGGGCAGCCCTCAATGACAGATGGGAGTTGGCGCATGAATATCTGAGCTCCTTGGCCTTCAGGTGGGACGTCTGAGGCATGAGCTACATATACTGGGAGCAGAGCTCCCTGAGGTCCCCAGTGGGACTGCACAGCAGTTGCCCAAAGCAGTAACCCACTCATTAATGTACCCTGGATTTGGCTTCCTTTTCCCTGTCTCACTTCCCTACTCTCCTATCTCCTTGGGATCACCTTCCAAATAAACTAGTTACAGATGAATCCTTGTCTCAGGCACTCCTAGGGGAACCCAAGTTAGGGCATTTGTGACCATGTGGATGAAAGCCACGTCTTAAGGGTGGAGAGGAATCTAGAAGCAGCCTGAGTACTTAATGCTGGATTGAGCCCTGCACTAGCCTGGGACTGGCTTCCCCTGTACTTATTATTTGAGAAAAATAAACGTCTTATTTGGGTAAGCCACCACAATTGGTTTTCTATGGCATGCAGCCAAATGCAACTATAACTGAGGTCTGGAGGAATTTGTAGTTGACCCCAAACACAAACAGTCATGGCCACTAACAAAGCTGACACTCTGAATGCACCATTATTGGCCCCTTACCCTCTATGGCATGTTAGAGCTAGCACAGTGTTTGCTGATATGTTGCTTTATTTAATGCCCATATTAATTTTGTGAGGTAGGTATCGTCACCTCCAGTCTGAAGTCCAAAGAGGCCAAGTCACATTGTTACACGGCTAGTGGTGGAATCGGGACTCCAAGTCCAGTGATCTTTTGCCCTAGGGAGATAGAAACTAGGTTTTCATTCTAAGAATGAAAGATCTGTGGTATTTAGGTGATGAACTGTACCGTTACCTATTCCCTTTGCCTGTCTCCCGAGCTCCTGTGCTTTTCCATCATCACGCTTCAGTCTTACGGGACTGCAGGCATTTGCTTGTACCACAGGTACCCCTCCCACACGCCAAATCTCGTCAGACTTTATATACTAATTGCATTTTCCAAAACACATGCTAAATCCTCTTTAGGCCTTGCCAGGAATCCTTTACCTCAGAAGGGAAAAGCTGCTGCCCTTAGGTCTGCTAACTACATCCTCATGGTAACCGTGGGCAAGACATCCATCTCAGTATGGCCCACAGCACCAAAAACATATAGATGCTCATTAAATATTTGTAAAATTAAAATGCATAGCCATGGAAGAATCCAAGTTGAATTCAAATTTACTCCTGTTTAAAATCGTTAACATCAAATTCCATCACACATAAAAATGTGTACTCAATAGAAGATTTCAGACAAATGAAATATAGTCCACTCAACATTTAATAAATATATTCAAGCATGACTTTAAAAGAAAGGACAAAATCATAATGCAAGTATTCATTAAAATGGTGATCATTTAAGCGTCATCTGAACCATACCAAATAACACTCACTTTTATGAAATGTGCTGAGAACTTAGGAGTTTATGTATAAAGCTGAGCATTTTCAAAATTCCCGGCCTAGATGAGACAAGATTGTGTTCTCTTACCGGTGACTCAGGACATATGATATGCTTGTGTTATAAGTGCTGGTGTGTGGAGTCAAGGCTAGCACCAAGGCCGGCTGTGCTCTGGAAAACAAGCATGCCATGCTCCCATGCCACTCTGGGACCCGGGAGAGTCTGATCCAGGGTGAAACTACATGCAGGGGGTGGAGAGGAATGCACCGAGGGGTTCACAGGGGCTCGAGGACCGAACAGAAAGCAGCGTGCTTTGACTTCAAAATGCATGTTAAGTGAGGCGAAGAAGCCAGGAACCTTCTCAAAACTGTTCCAGATCAGCAACTCCTAAGGTAATTATGTCAAGGTAGTTGGGAGAAATACAAATGCTCACTGGTCCTGAATCAAGAATTTAACGATCAGAACAGATGCGACTTCGAGGACAGGCTTATCAAACTACCTAAAACTCAAGTTGGATATCAGCTCAAAAGATGCCTGTCCTGGTTTCAGCTGGCAAGGAATCTATAAAAATGTTTACATATCTCTTTTTGTAAATTTATTTCACAAAGCCACCATTTCACTTCTTTTCATAAGGACTATAAGGTTCATTAAGTCACAATACAAAATTTATAAATGAGATAACAGGACTATTTAAACACATTTGCTGAGTAAAGGCATTTTTACTAACTATAAAATCCAGTGAAACAAAAGATTAATTACACCACAGTTATTGTCAAAAGACTTTTAGACTGTAGTTTAAGTTCAAAAGGTGAAGGATTTTACAAAAACATAACATGAGACTATTAATTATATATGAAGAGTATTTGATTAGATACAGAAAATAATAATGTGTGGTTTTCTTCCTCTTAGAAACTAGCTTAAGAAAGTAACACCAACTCCAATTAAATTTTGACTACTGCATTTCTTTATCACTGGCACCATAATCTGGAATATTCAAAGTAATCCATTCAGTTATTTTGGCCACCAAATTAAGTCACCAGTATGTTTCTAAAGTAATTTAACCAGGACACACTGGAGTATACAGTATTGTGTAAACTTACAGATTTTTTTCATTAGTTCTTATATTTTTCCAAAGTCCCATTTCCCAGGACTCTGACCGTTAAAAATGTCTACCTGAAGGTTCCAAACACTCATGTCCATTGTGAGAACATGTGGGATAAATCCATTTTCTTTAATGTGAGAAGTTACATTCTAAGAAATGACCCCAAACTCCCTACACTGGGATAGGTCTGGAGGTACTATCTAAAGATCTGAGGTATGGTCAGGGAACAGACCTCAGAGAAGAGATTTTTAGCATTTTCAATTTTTTAAGAGAAACAGCCTGGGAGGGGAAAAAGTGTTCTATAATCTAGGGTATGGTGAACAGCCCTTGCTCTCATAGCCAACTGTATGAAAACATTATTCCTTAAAGACATGCAGGTCTAGGAGCCAAGGCAAGCTTTGGTTAAAAGACTGGTAGCTTTTGTTTGGCTCTGGAGGTTTCCATGGAAACAGCCTGAGAGACAGAAAAGGCAGCATTATCATCTTTATCCGTAATGCCATCTGATAAAACTGCACACTGATTCATTCATGCTATCCAGAAGAGATGTATTACTTGCGATAAGCCTGGACAAAGGGAGGTGTGAGCTCTATCTGGTTATGCTATTTCCTTGCCTTCCTCCATTTGAAACCTTAAATTAAAATCCTGATAAAGCCTCTTCTGAACATTTCCCTCAGGAACCTCTAGTTCAAGTAATGCTTCAATAATCAGAAGCCAAATGAGGAAACATGAAGCACCAAATGGAGCTCCACTGCCAAGTTCTTAAAAATCGTATGACACCAAGCTTCCTGTAGCTGAAGACATTATTCTGAAGAGTATTTACAATTCTATTATATATCAGGCTCAGTCAGGCAAGAAATACTGTCTCAAGTGTTCATTATACACAGTTCAATCAGGTGGCATCATCCATAATTTTTCTCCCTCTTTAAATCTAGATTATTTGTGTGTGTATATATATCTGCGTACTGCTGCCTATACCTATGCCTACATATTTAATATATTCACATATACCACACATCATTATCTAATCTTATTTCAGGTTAGTGCTTTCAAGAAAGACCATAAAAGCAGCCCTAGCTCAGAATTCTATATCTGAAGTGCACAAAAATAAAAACCTCAACAATAAAATATAAACAAAATAAACCAGATAGGGAGGCATGCAGCCTTTAGCACCATATTAACGATCAAGGAGGGCAAGAGTGTTGACAGAAGTCTAATGAGGAACCTCCCGGAATGGGATCCCAAACACAGAACCCTCTTACAGAGTCCAGTACTTTCAAAAAGGGAAAGCCTGAGAAATTCTATTAACAGAAATGTCAAAAATCCATGATTTACCAGAGATAGATAGATGATTTAACATTGTTTCTTATTCTAGAAGCACTGAAGACATTATTCCTTAAGAACAAATTGCTCACTTTTGGAGATCAGCTGGGAAATCACTGCCAGCTCAATGAACTAAATGATACTTCAGTAAGTTAAAAAGACATGATGTATCCCCCAAAAGGACCAATTTACTCATGGAAAGTAGTTTATTAATGAGCAGTTAGCGCCCTGATATCTGTATAACAATACAGACATTGGCTACACTAAAGAGACCCAACCTAGCACATATAATTGCACACTCCACATGGCAAAACATCTGAAAAACACCCATACTTCTATGCACTATGGCATTGGTGTGGGAATCTAAATCACAAAATAAAGTCTCAGCTTGATCCTTTCCATAACAAGGGACTTAAAGTCTAGGGAAGGGTTTACTTCAAGATGTGCTGATGATTCTGGTGGTTTAAAGGGGACAGGTAAGATATTACAGGGCTAGAAATGACTTTAGATATCATCTAATGCAAATCCCTCATCTTACTGGTGGGAAAACTGAGGCCCCAGGATAAGTGTCAGCCCTAACCACTGGAAGAACCATGACGAGAAGAGAAGCCATGGAACTCTGAGTGTGGTACTTTATCCATTATGTTTATCTCTCAAGCTCCTTTAAGTCTTAGCATGTGTCATTTAATCAAGCTTGAGGAAAATGACTGAGAAATATCAGATAGGAAAAACACTGAATTTTTACAAAGATTTTGGCAATAATTCACATTCTGATGTGCTTAATATTAACAAGGGGAACCCCCCCCAGTTATCTTTTGGTAAAAATGTTATTTCCTGCATGAAACAGGTTCCTTTTGCGAGAGCTGTTTGTGTAGGTACTGGCATAGCTCACAACTGACGGCTTTCGTATGACCCATCTTTGGAGTAAGAGTTTGATTCGGCAGATCCCATATCATCAGATGGGCTGAAATGACTGCTGTCTTGAGAATCTGTATCAATACTTTTGGTTTCTGACTGAAGGTGGACAGAAACCTGAACTGCTATCTCCTGACCTTGTTCATTCAGAGAACCGTCATCTGAATCTCCTCCCGGTGAATTACTCCGGCCCATCTCCGGGTTAATGACATAGATGCCACCTTGAGCATTCAAGGCAGGTCTCTCTTTAATTCTTTCTCCCATGTCATCAGGGTCGTCCACTCGCACAGCCTCAAACATCTCCTCAACAAAGGCCCGACAGTTTAGAATAAGGGGCGGAAGAGGGACGCTTCTTGCCAACTCTTCGATGTAACGAGCAAACTCCATGGTCTTAAACTGTGTGACCTTGGCGAGCTCCAGAGTCTTGGCTGAGGTGATGATGGGGATGCGCTTTGCGATCTCAAAGGCCTTCTGAAGCTTCTCTGCGCCTTCAGTTCTGAAGAACTCATTGATCGCCTTCTCGGTCTTACGAAGATGGCTGCTCATCATGCACAGCCGTGTGACGTTCAAGATGAGGGTGATCGTAAAGGCGATCAGGCAAACAATCATGTAGTAGACACTCATGTCTCCCGACGTGAAGATAACACGCAGGGTGACAGAGTAGGAGGCACGAATTGGAGAGGTGACGAAACATGTATAAAGCCCTCGGTCATCAAAGACTACACTGGTGATATTCAGGAAGTTATCAGAAACCAACCATTTTCCACCTGATAACCCAACAGAAATAAAAACATTAAGGCATAAAGAATAGTATTACTGAATAAGCCAACTGCCTTGCCATAAATATGCCACCTCTTCATGACAGTGCTTTACCTCAACTCATCTCTTTTGTTCTGCTACTTGTTTAAATCATGTAAGAAAGGGCAGACTTTTCTGTCCAGAGTAGGAATTTAAACAGCATGGAAGTTCAAAAGGGAATCAAGATCTTCCTTCCTGATGTGAATGATACCGCAGCTACATTTCGTGGCTAGACATAACAAGCCCTTCAGGGAGACGGGTCTGTCTATACAATGCTAAGTGACCAATCCCCCCCCAAAAAAATTATGTGTGTGTGTACACCACAATCTCTAACCTATACATTTTCATATACTAGAAGGAAGCGCCTCAGAAATACCAAACAATGGTATTTCTGGGGTAATGCGTTGAGTGATCTACATTTTCTTCTTTTTATTTAACTGTATTTGTTTACTTTTGATAACAAGAGACAAAAATTAAAAATGAAAACAAAAACCAAACCCCCCTACCAATTTAGTGCATTGTTCAACTATTAACTGGCTAATCTGCACATTTGTTTTGTTTTGTTACAAAAGGTTTGTTGATGATATCTTGATTTTCTGGCAAGAGTGACTGGAGCACAAGCCAAAAGACAGGTGTCACAAGTCAGGGTAAACGAACTGCTTGGCAAAGAGAATAAAGTTGCCCTTAAGATGCCTGAAGGACCTTTGGGTTCTGTTTTAAACCTAAGACATGCTGCCTGTCTTCCATATACGAAGGCATCTTCATTTAGGGAACATGAACACAAAAGCATCTAAGAATATGAAAAGCAAAGCCTACGGACTACCCACCTTAATTCAACACCCTTTCGTAACTGGGCTCTGCCCACACAATTCTGTTTGTGGTCAATTCTCAGTGTATCCTGTACTTTAACTACAAAAGCCATTCAAAGATGGGATGGGCAGGCTAACCTGGGGTGTAGACGTGAGTCCTAATGACTAGAGGTGCTGTCCTGGAGGAGGCTTGGGGACTGCTTGTTAAGCACCAACTGAGCACCTAATCTTAAGATCTCGAAGTTGAAATCTTCAAGATTTCTTTTATCCCTGAGATTCTACGGTTCCAGATTATTTTAGTGGTACATCAATTAGTAAGCACTCTGGATTATGCCCATTTTTATTGTCATCAAAATTTGTCTAAATTCTATGGTTATATTTAAGAGCCATCACTTCACAAATGTAAAAAAAAAGATTAAAATATATAGCTATGGAATATATTCATTATTCCACAAGCTTCTGTTCTATGAATTTGGAGCTATGAAAAGGCTATCCTAGGAATCCAAAGTATGGAAGTACATACACTCAATTCATCAACCACTGTACTACGACCACAATGTAAACTCTCTAGCTTACTTGCTGATAATAGCTCAAGATTTATGAACCTTATACTAGACTGACAGGCTCTTTAAACTCCTCTCACTGGAGATTCATAAAATTTAATACAGTTTTGCAGAGCTGCTACTGAAAGCATCAATGATAGATGTTAGTGGTTTTCAAAGTAAAGGCAAAAAGGAAAATGAAACTGCCATTTCACTTGTTGGTCTCATCCTAACCTAAGCTTTGTTGATGTGGTCAGTCTGCAATGATCACACCTACTCAATAATTCAAACCTCAGATGTGTTTGGTCAGGATCCTAGAGCCCAAAGGAAATAAGAGTCTAGATCATTGCGTCCAAATATGAAACCCCACATCAGGTTCAAAATATACATTCTAGGCACTACTCTAGAGATCCTGACTCAAAAGCTTCCTTAAGAAGCTGATTACAAATATTCTGTTTTTTCTAACAATTTAAACTCTTCAATCTCCTGGTGGCCAATTACTCAGTTTATACAAAGTTAAAATGTTTAGCGTGTACTTTAGAAGAAAACACCATCTGTCTCCTTTATTGTTTTCCATTCTAATATGAATAACCAAATATCCTTTCTATTCCAAGAGTTTAGACTATCTGTCTAGCAAAAAAGACAAGAAGGGCCTTTTCTGAAGGTGTAGCTTATGAGTATCCCAGAATTTAATCTTTATCCCATTGATTTTTCACGGTGATTTCTTTTTGAGGTACTTTAATACAAGTAGTTTCCAAAAAGATCTTTCTAGCAGAATATTAGTTAAGGAAATAATATTCTGATTAAGATGTGTTCACAGGTTCATAAACAGCAAAATCAAATAAAAACCTGTCAAAAAGGAGACCTTGGTTGCACTATTATGTCTGGGTGATTTTTAAGACTGAGAGGCAAAGGTACACGAAAAGCTCTCCTGTTTTCAAGTAAATCAAGGCATAGCACAGAAAAAAATTGAGCTGGAAGGGCTTATAGTGCTCCTTCTCAGTGCCTTTCTAATTCTCAGAGGGACTTAAAGTTTTATGCACAGAGCTATAATCTTTTAAAAACCATCCTAGATTTCCTCTAAAATTTTTAGTGACTCATTTTAAAACAAAATTTTAAAATTTATGACAAGCTTACATTAAGTCTAGCCACAACTCTTCCTCCTGTATTCACAAAGGGCCATCACACTATATTATTCATATTACAGTCTAGGTGAATGGGGCTGTGCAGTGCACAGCCTGCATAGCTGTCTGCAGCAGCCCTGATGTAGTCTACCTTCAATGAAGAAGGAAACCAGCTCACCAACAGGGGAGACGATAGCTCCCTGTCATCATGTGAGTATCTGTTAAATTTATACCTATTCTTTCTTTCTTCTTCTGGTTAAGTAATTATAATTATTTTGCTTCTTCCCACAGTTAGAACACTCCAGGCCTTTCAAAAGTTTTAACTATTCCCCCCAGCACTTCATCACTGACATTCCTTGTTGCATATGCCATCAAACCAAGGAGACAGAAGTAACAGGAAATGAGTAGCCTTGATTAATTATACCCTGGCATAGTTACCTCTGCCTCTGCCATCCAGCTGCTGTCCTTTTGAGTTGTACCAATGGACATCTTCATAGTGGTCGACTGTGAGAAGACACTCGAGTGAAACACTAGTTCCCTCTTTGGCTATGATGACATCGTCCCCTGAGTGGGAACCTGATGAGAGCTCAAAGCTTGGAGGAAATGATGAATTGAAGGAACTATGATTTGTTCCCAGTGGGGCCATTTGGTTGAAGCCTACATCTTCCAAAACAAAAGCTGCTGGCACAGTAACACTCACCACTAAAGTGAACAGACAACAATGTGGCTTCATGGAAAAATGGGAGGAAGTCTTGTTTAGATTTGGAGAACTCAAAAGCTTCTATTCTATAACAAATGCACGGTAGGTGATTTATTGCTTGGTATTGGGAGTTTTCCAAAAAAAGTGGGAGATTCAGGCGTATTTTGAAATCTTCAAGATTAAAAGATGTGAGTGGAGACCAACCTAAAAGAAAGCCAGATATAAAGTTTAACCAACAAAGACTCATAATGGGGGGGAAACTCTAATGTTCTAGAAATGAATAGATGTGAAATTGATTAGAATAATTGGCACTGGCATCAGGGAGCAAAACAGGAAGAACACCACCTAAAAATCTCACACAGAGACAGCAGAAAGAGTACTGAATTAGGAAATGGCAGGCAGACCTAGATTCTGGCCCCGGCTGTGCTACTAACAAGCTGTAAGACCTTGGCAAGTAGCATTCTCCCTTGGCCGTTTTCTCATCTGTCAAATGAGAGACTAGATGAGACCTCTCTAAAGACTCTTCTAGTTCAGAAAGACTATGATTCTATTTTACTCTGACAAATCTTATGCCACAGGGAGCCAATGAAGGCTAAAATATTTAGCTTAACGATCTTTTATTTCAACCTGCACCACTACCATCTGTTGTTATGTCAATAATGTAAATCTACTGATACATCATGATCACAACCATGGAGCTCAAAATTTGAGCAATCCAAGTATATAATATATTAGCTTTAAATAATGTAAGGACACTTAAGGTAGTTTTCTGTTTGTTTTAATATCAGAAAGAAAACTGCACTACTACCTACACATAAACAGTTATTGACTTCTGAGAATTTAGAACCTCCCTCTTGGGCAAGAATGTTAGACAAAAGAATTTTCCTTTAACAAATTCTTCAGTATCAAGAGACAAAATACGGTATATTTAATAGTTCGTGAAAATACCAAATTTTCGCTCAAAGTCTGCAAAATCAGCTCAGGGAGGAATTGACATCTTCAATGTCTAGTTGGTAGAAATGCAAATATAAGCTACAGGGAAAGAGTGCCAGACAAATAAAATACCACGAACAAAGAACAAAATACCCCAGCCTAAGAGTTCATGTGATTATGAGCATCTTCTTGGTAATTTGATTCCTCTTTTAAATCAATGACTCTCAAAGAAAAATTTCAACTTCCATTTCTATAAAATAGGATGAAATGCCTAGCTTTATTTCCTATGAAGGCCCAAAATAATTAGTTTTGGAAATGACTCTCCTTTGTACTTACGCGAAGGCTGCTTGATCACAGAACATAAAAAGCAATGGATCATTGTATTTAGCTATTAAACCCCTCAAAGTCTGAATCACAGTAAGCTGTAAATGTCATTTAATTTTCATTAGCCCTTGAAAGGATGGTTGAATGATAATAATAATTTTCTATATCTTGCTATATCTTTAAAATATAAGAATGGACTATTTAGAGTAAAACAAAAGACTTCAGATTTTGTCATACATAGTAGATAGAACACATGTGTTTCTTTCTATTTCTTCCCCAAACCCAACTAAAATGACACTACAGTAAACAAAGAACTTGGCATTGGAGGGGATTTTGGAAGATCCAACTCATTCACTTTACAGTGACTTGCTCCTTTAAATTATACTGTATGTTAGTAGGTGAATCCTGGTCTCTATTGGGCAAAGAGTGGTGAGTGGAAACAATAGAACCCTTAGTAAATGACTGCCACAACCCAGGCACCATGCTTGGAGCTTGACATGTGTGAGCTCCCAAGTTCTTTTTCAGTACAATATATACAACCGGTGGACAAAACTTTTGTCCTTTATTCTAGACTACTGCTTCCCAATCGTGAGAGGAAATGACTGCGCTGAAAAAGCGCTCTAGGTCTTCCCCAGGATTTTGATAATGAGTTCCTGTGGCTGTATCCAAGTTAGCATTTTCCCAATTTCATTCATTTCTTCTACTGGTATGATTTTTTTTTCTTTAAGTCAAGAATTTAAGTCATTATTTTACTTTCATACATTTATTTCAAAAGGAACGTCTATATCACATCTGTAAATAAGAGTAATCGTACACAGAAAGACGATAAAAACAAAGCAATGTTATTAACTGCTGTCTGCTAAAGGCTCTGAGCTGGAGGCCTCCTCTCTGTCAGGAAAACAAAAATAAAACAAATAAACCACCCACAACTCTACTTTATTCTAATACCACCTCATTTCTTAACCTGCCATCATCCCCTTCTTCCCTACCTATTTCACCAAGTCAGAACCACAATTTAATTATTTTATTTCATTCCATTTCAGAGAGAGAGAGAGAGCACGCACACGAGCAGGGGAGGGGCAGAGAGAGAGGGAGAGAGAATCTCAAACAGGCTCCACACTCAGCCCGAAGCCCAAAGCTTAATCTCAAGACCCTGAGATCATGACCTGAGCTGAAATCAAGACTTGGACGCTTAACCAACTGAGCTACCCGGGTACCCCAGAACCACAATTTTTGACTAGAGGTACACATTTTCATCTATTCACCTGTATCTACTGAGCACTTTCTATGTGCCAACCTATTGTATAAGGACACCATCTCTGTCTCTGCCTTCATAGAGCTAAGTGTGGCAGAGGACACAGATACTAACTAAACACATGCAAATACGGTAAATGCTGCCCAAGAGAAAGTACAGGATGCTATGGTAATACCCAATGTGGGGAGCTAAATGTGTCACAGAGAGCCGCCTTGAGAAAGTGAGGTGTGCAACAGTACTTGAGGGATAAATAGGAATTGATAATGGAAGAGAAATGTCCTAGTAAAGGAACAGAGGAAAAAGCAGAAAGATCACTGGTTAGGAGGTGTTGAGGAAAAATAGCTACAAGTTGTGGTAATGAGAAGGGATGGCCAGAACGCTGGGAGCAGTCTCGGCCAACAGCAAATCTGGAGGTGGACTTTGGGAGCTGGAGTGAAGGCTGAAGTGAGTGAAGGAGACAGCCATCTAACAAGAAAAGGTCAAAGAATGTGGAGGCTCAAGAGTGGGGCAGATCACCTGTAGGAAAGGGAATGTACCCCAGGATCAAGGCAGCTAGAGTAGAAGACACTGGAAATAGAAAAAAAATGGACTTTCTCTCCCTGCTGAGATGCAGGAGCTGTGGAATGAACAGCCTCCATATGAGAGGGCTGTGGGTCAAGCGGGGTCCTGGCAATGTTACTACTGTGTGGAATTCCTTTGTGCAGCTTCCCCGAGTCTCCTCTCCAGTCCTGGCTCTCCCTCCCACGTGGTCCAGAGTATACCTGGATGCAGGCCGGCTCCCCTCCCCCCCGAGCTCCTGTAGCTGTCGCCATTACGCTACTCACCGGCTCTGGTATGTGCTGCTCTGTACGTCTAGGCAGTCCACCCCATCTCACCGAGGAGTTCCTGAAGCACAGGGACTGTATTTTGTGTTGCTATACTTCAAAACTAGCACAATAAATATTTACTCATGGAAATTAGTTTAAATTTGATAAAGTATGTGGTCTATCTTTGTAAACTGAAGAATGTTATGCACTAGGGATTGTAATTATTCAAACTGACATGCCTTTACTAGCACTTATTACATTGAGACAGCCAATGCTAACGATCTCCAGAGAACTCAAGAGGCATAATGCCTAAAGGCAGTCCTTGAGTCAACCCCAACTCCCAAAGTCTTCATTCACCATATTGTCCTAGAAGAAAATCGTGGGGATAAAAGATTACCAAGCCCAGGCTGACTACTAATATCCAGAGAGCTTGTTAAAAATACGGATTCCTGGGACCCACTCCAGCCCTAGTGAAGAAGAACCTCTGGACTTGGACCTTGGAATTTATGGTGTTTAATTAGCTCTCTGGATGATTCTGAGGCCGAGGGTCCATGGATTGGCATCCAGAGACTATGACTATACTTCCTTGTTTCCTCTACAACAGCACTGCAGACCGAACAGAAGAGAGAACTGTCACTCACATTCCATTCTGGACTTAGATTACCCTGGATCAGCAAACTGTAGGCCTCTGAGAAAGGCAGGGTAGCAGAGAGGTTCAGAGTACAGTCTCTACAGCCAGATTTCCTGGATTTGAATCCCGATGGACTCTGACCAGCTTTGCCACTTTTATAAATGACTTAATCTCCCTGTGCCTCAGTCCCCTCATCTTTAAAATGGGGAAAATAATAGTACCTGTTCTATAGGACTGTTGTGAGGTTTGAAGGAAATTGTCTGTATAAAACACTGCGTCTGGCAGTAGTAATCACTGAATAATCTCTAGTTATTATTGTTGATTGTCCTTTTAGATACTGTGCTAAAATCTACATCTGATAATAAAACATTATTTAAGATAAATGAAACACCTTTACTCAGAATACTATGCAACCATTTAAAAATCTTGGAGAGGAGAAATGATGTAATTTCAATCTGTAATTTTAAATTTCACATTTTTCTTTTGCTCATTGCAAATAAGTGATAATATGGATCAAACAGCCATTGTAAACTGAACTTGGGAGTCCAACCATGACACGTTAAATTATTTTTTGTGCATTCTGAGTTTGTGGTAAATTATCTTTGTTGTGACGTGACTAGCTTACCTTCTTCCCCTTTTTTAAGACTTGCCTCTACGTTCGGGGGCCCAGGAGGAAGTCAATCTTTTGGCCAACTAAACTAATCAGAAGCTTTGATATTGGAATTTGGATTTGAGACACAGTGGATTAGGGCCATTTGAGAAAGAGAAGGCGCTGAGGCAGTCAGATTTGGGCCACATACAGACAGAAGCAGAGAGACAGGCCCACAGGGAT
>NW_024423897.1:19561202-19569663 GCF_017311325.1 Ursus maritimus
GAGAGTGGTGAAAAAGAAGAAAGGGGAAAGGGAAGAGAAGTGGAAGGAAGGGGTGGGGGGGAGCAGAGGGGAAGAGAAAGAGACTCACTAAAGTGCTGCTCTGGCTCCTGACAGAATTCTACTCCTCCCTCCAATATGACTTCTTCTTCTTCTTTTTTTTTTTTTTAAAGAAATAAACATCTTTATACAATTTCATTCAAAATTAAAACCACAAAAATTAAGACTAAATGTAAAACCAAGAAAGGAAATGGAGAAATGATTAGGTAGGAGAAAAAAGAAAAGTTCCCCAAACGGACTGAACTGTGGCTGTGGCTACCAGGCAATCTTCATCAAAGATTTCTACCGCCTCTCCTCCTTATGCACCAGAGTGTGGCGCACAGACTACCCATGAGGTCAAGATTTGCGGTTCCTATTCTGTACAGACACAACCATTAGCCTCTACTATAAGTTTAGAGAAACCTACAAGACAGGGTTAAGAAAAATACGATGAACACTCTTAAATTGCTCTTATGACAAAGGTGGCAGAAGTAGCCTGGTACACTGATTTTATGCCAGAAGAACAACAGGTCCTACACTATTCTTACATGTCTGGTCAATAAAGGCAGGCTCAGCGTGGGCACTTTGTACTCTCATACATGGGCATCCCGAACACAAAGGACTTCTAGTCTGAGCTACTGAGACACAATCCACTTGCAAATAAGAGGCTGTTGAGCAGGTGGGAGAGAAAACAGTGGCAAAGGTATGGGTCCAAAAAGGTAACAAAGTGACAGAAAACAGAGTGAAGGAACAAATCACCCTTGGGATCAGAATAGGTCTTCGTACCAAATTTCCTTACTTGTATTAGAATCAGTCTGCTACTTTCAACAAAAATTACACTGACTACAACCATTCTACTCACTTTGGTGAGTATTTTTAAATAGCTCAGCTAAATCAGGGGCCCATCTTGCTCAAGATGAAGTAATGGGCACTGCAAGGGATGGGTATTAGGATACTGTCTCATTGCCTCAGGAATTTACACACTAGTTTCAGGACTTCCCATAATAATATCATGCCTGCTGATTTTTTTTTTTAAGTTGGTCCCATGCTCAACGTGGGGCTTGAACTCACGACCCTGAGATCAATTGTGTGCTCTACCGACTGAGCCAGCTATTTCTTAATGCTGCAGTTGACATCTGAGGCTAAGAGGAAAGAGTTCAAAAAGGAAAATCAAAGTGCCACCTTATAAACAGTTAAAAAGGATTATGCTATACTTGTAGGTAAAGTTACTTGGTAGAATGTTTTATTACCTTTCTGCAGCATTAATAAGAATAACAGAAAACTGATACTAGAATTTAATCCAACTCCTTTTTCATCTTTTAGGTACAATAAAACATAAGCTCTTCTAGGATCATGAATAATCAGAAATGTAGATAATTTTACCTGATACAACCATTCTAAATATTGGCTATATGATAAAAAAAAATAAAGAAAGAAACAAGGAACAAAGAAAAGCCCCTAAGCTGTCATCCCTAACAGATTGCCTTGTTGCTGTTCCTGCCAACTTCAGAGAGAAGAAATATTTCCATTCTGCTCCAATTCTCAACAGAAGTAAATAAGGAAGTAATGTGGCTGATTTCCGTTCTCATGGCTCAATATTAAGTTGGCTGAGGAAACTGCTGTTTGCAGAAATAGTTCTGGGGTAACACAAAGTGGGGAAAAACACGGATGCCCAGATGGTATTGGTTTCAAGTATACTGGGATATTAATGCTTTATTCTCCATAATAAATGTATTCCAGGTTGTATTTACAGCTTATCTACTCTTCTCTGTCTGCACTGTTACACTTGGAAAATGGAGAAGATCCCCCACGCCGGGCACACAAATGGTCAAAGTAGCATTCTGAATTGGCAAGGGGGAGAAAAAGCAAATGAAGAGCAGATTGTCACTACTCCTCTATTCTTTGCAAAGAATAAACATAAAACTGTTCTGCTTATACTCAAGCTTATTATAGAGATCCGAACCATAAAAAGGTTAGTAATACTCCAACAGATCACCATTTTGAGGATCATTTTCTGAAAAGTTCCTAATTAAAAAAGCCCTTACGCTCCCAGTAGTATCTTGGAACCATCATACACTTCATATCTGGCATTTGGGCGCTCACTTCAAACTTCAACCTGTTTTCTGGCCCACTGAAAAACACCTTCTTCTGTATTTACTGGAGCTTTGTTTTAAACTCAGGATTATTTCCTATAACTGTGACTTATACCCTTTTGCCATAAGCGTTCGCTGAAGCTACTGGATGCAAATGACAAAGATACCTACTGGATATAGTAAGTAATGGGCCTAGATTTTATGATCTCCTTACCCACTTTTTTTTTTCCCTCTATAGCCTAAAAAATTACACTCGATATAACGAAAACAGAACTTCTCATTCTCACCCCCAGATCTATTTGCCAAGTATATACCTATCTTGGATGCTGGCCACACAATATAATTCTTTCAGTTTTGCAAGATCAAAGTTACAAGATCATCATGGCTTCTTGTTTAGTAGCATGGACTGAAGTACCTGATCCTATCCTTGGATGAAGCCGTGGGCTTGTGAGACCTTAGTTTTCACATCTACTGAATAAGGTTATTAACAGTAATGACCTCGTAGGGTAGTTATGAGCATTAGATGAACTAATGTGGGTATATTATAAATACATGCTATTGTTATTGTTATTCCACTTCCTAGATGTTTTTCAATTAAATCATACTGTGTCCCCACCCTAAGTCACAGTCCTTTTACCTTACCTGAGCACCAAACTATTCTTCGAATTTCTAAATGGGTCTCATTAACTCCAACTATACCCCAAACACTGCTCCTCTCAGAACTGGTCCTAAACACTAACTCAAAAAAGTGACTATGATTTAAAAATCTATTGATTTTCCATTGCCCAAGAGATAAGCTTCAAATTTTGGTCAGGCATCCATAATTTCCAGAAAGATTCAGGTGGTAGAACAGAAGAAATAGCCGTAGGGAGCCCAGTAGTGTCTGTGTGCAGAATAATTGCTCGCTGAAGGAATGAATGGATCTAGAAGTTGGGTCTTCAGTTACACCTCTGTCACCAATTAGCTATGACCTGTAGTGGTCTGTTTCCTCATCTGGAGGCTAATTATCATTATTATTCCTTTCTTTGCTTAAATCTTATAATTTTCCCAGCTTCCTGTCATGGCTCAAAGCCTTAACTACACTTGTTCCACTCTAACCTCTCCAAGTAACTTTTTACTTTAAAGTTCTAGTTCTAGCTGTCCCTTTTGCTTGAAACTTCCCGATCCTCCCCACCAAAATCTTCCTGCAGAAATTCCACCCTCTCTACGGTATCCAACTCAAATTTCACCTTATTCAAGAAGCCCTCTCAACCTTTATCTTCTTCATTTCGGATGAATTTCTTTTGCTCTGTCAGTCGCCTAGCACACTAAGAGTCCTCAATTGTAAGACTTACCAGTTTCCCTCTTCTATCAGTTATCTATTTGTCCAAAAGACTGTAAGCTTACAGATCAGAGTTTAAAAACTTTCTCAGTTTTTGGCATAGGACTGGATTCAACAATTTGAATTCAGATGCTCATCAACCTGGCCGTTAGAAGGTACTTGCTTTAGGTACAAACTTCTTGCTGACTTTCTAGAGTCTCAGTCTCTGGAAAGTGTTAATGGAGATTTTTGAAGATATGGAAATAACAGCTTTTAAAATTTTAGTGGGGAAAACACTCTAGAGTGAATTTGATCTGTAGCTGGTTTTCTCAAATTGCAGTTTTTGAGAACTTATATCAAATTCATCTGTGGTACTTGTTAAAGATAAATATTTCTTGGTCCCACTCAGACTTACTGATTTGGTATCTCTAAGGGCAAGGCCTGAGCACCTGCTTTTTAATGTGCATATAGTTCTAATGACTTACAAATCAAGCCCGTATTTCCTTTGATTGCCATAACAATATTGCAATCCAGTGATTCTCAAAGTGTGGTACAGGGGCCTCTGCGGTCCCTGGGACCTTTTCAAAATGATCTTCATAATAATACTAGGATCTTATTTACCTTTACATTCTCATTTTCACACAATATGTGCAATTTTCCAGATGCTACATGACGAGTGCTATCACAAGAGAATGAATTCAGGAGATACGAGAATCTAGCTATCTTCTATTAAACCAGTTATTAAAAAGACTTGTAAAAATAAGCCTTTTTTTTTTTTTGGAGAGGGAGGGGGGGTGGGAGGTAGAAAAAGATAAAAAGAAGGAGTGGGGAGGGGGAGGTCTGGGAAGGGCAGAGGGAGATGGACAGAATCTTAAGCAGACTCCACGCCCAGCACCGAGCTCAATGTGGGCTGAGATCATGACCTGTGCCAAAATCAAGAGTCGGACTCTTAACTGACTGAGCCACCAGGCACCCAAACAATGCCATTCTTAGTGATTTTTTGTTTTGGAAAACATTCTTCATAGAAATGCTATTTATGCTAACACGTAATGAATTTATTATCTTAAATAAATTTTTGAAAGTTGTTTTGATACCTAAAATGGCAAACATTGATAGACACAAGTCCCACGCACAAACTCCTTGGTGTTCTCAGTAAGTTTTAGAAGTGTACTGGGATCCTGAGACCAAAATGTTTGAAAACTGCTGCTATAGTTATTATCAGCAGCATTTTAAATGTAAGATTAAGACACGGTTAAGTGACTTATCAGAGATTCCATTCTTAAGCCCCAAATTCTGTGCCATTTCCATTACCACAGAAAACCAGAGGAAACTACCTATCTTATACTCATACAGATTTCTTTTTGGAATAGGCATTTTAAACAAGCCACCAGGTGACAGTGATGCCCTTAAGTGGGGGAGAACCACCATGAAAAGCAGAGGAAACTATCTGAAGGGTTTAAGGAAGTGACAATTATTATATATGGACATTGAGATGATCATCCTGAAGGCAACAGATGGCGTTCAAAGACCTGGGTTCTTAAAAGACCAAATCCCTTCACCATTCTGGGACTTAGTTTTTCACATCTGTACAATGAAGTTGTCTCTAATGCGTCTTTCTGGCTTTCAGTCTGGGTTTCATGACCATTCTCACTGCTCAAAGACAAATGAAGACATGCATCTTTCTGATGAAGGTCAGTTTTAATTTTAAAGTCATAAATCAGAGCACATCACTCTTCTGCATAGAAACCTTCAATGGTTTCCCATTGTTCTCCAAATAAAAGTCCAACTCCTTGTCCTGGCTCATAGACACTACGAGATATGGCCCATTTAAGCCTCTGGCCTCATCTTCCTTCCTCTTTTTGCACCAGTAACAATGGCCTTTTTTCTTTTCCTTGACCTTGCTAAGTTTATTACCACTGTAAGTCCTTTGCACTTGCTATTCCTTCCGCCTCAAATGCTCTCCTCAAGATCTTCTTAAGGATTACTCCCTCACTTTGTTCCATTACATTATGCTGTTTACTTTTCTTTAAAGTACTCACAACCATCTTTCCCCGCCCACACTCCTATTTTAAATGATACTGTTTGCTTGTTGACTTGTTTACAGCCGGCCTCTCCCTAGAATGTCAACTACTTGGGAGCAGGGCCAGTGTCGGCTTCTAACCCGGTGTGTCCCAGGCCCCCAGGGTAGTTCCTGGCAGGTAGCCGATGCTTAGGAAACACGGACGGTGGTTGAACTGCAACTCAGACGGAGCCTTCAAAACGGACCGGGGATATCCTAGCTCCCTTCACGTCGGACCCCGACCCATCAGCTCAAAGCCGTGTGTTGAGCACCCCCAGTAACCTTCGCGCACGACCCCGACAGAACCCTCACTTACCAGACTGGCAGCTTCGCTTGTTTTGGCCCCAGCGGAGGCTTGACCCGGAAGTGCTCTGGAGCAGGCGGGACCGCCTCGCCCTGATAGTGTACTTCCGGGGAAGTAGGAGCGGCTCCTCGGCGGCTGTGGCGGCGGTGAGGGTGGCGGTGGGCTGGGTGCGGGGCTTTCAGGGAGGAGAACTGTGGGGTGCGGGGGCTCGGGACTCGGGGCCGGACCCTCCAGGTGGCTGGGGAGGGGGAGGAGGTGGTCTGGGGCTGGGCGGCCGACACCTCCCGGATGGAAGCGGAGGCTGTAAAGCGCTTTGGTTATTGAAGCGCTACGTTTGTGTGAGGAACTCTGGATGTCCGCGTCGTAGAACTTGGGAGCGCTGGTTGACCTCAGATGTCCCGTTTGGGACCTGGTCTTGTATGTGGGAAGAAGTGAGAGCGCCTGTTTGTCCATCTAGAGACAGCCATGTTAATAACGACAGTAATAACATAAACAACCACCTCCTCGGTCCTAATAGCAGCTGTTACCTATGCGAGGCTGTGTGCCAGACTCTGTTCCAAGCCCCTCGCTTACCTCATGAGGTGGAATCCTTGTGGGAACCCTGCCAGGCAGGTGTCCCAGCCCCGTGTTACAGTTGAGGAAGCGGAGACACAGCTAGGTGAACTGACTTCCTCGCGGTTACCGCCCTCAGGAAAGTTGAAAGAAAGTCTTATTCCGGAGCCCGTGCTCTTAGCTGCTAAACTAAACCTCTTCCATTTTGGTAACTGTGTGACTGGAGGTTCCCAAGGAAAATGGGGGGAGGTATATGTGTACGTATGAATGTGTGCATTTTTATTTTTGAGAAATAGGACTCAGCTATTTAATTTTACTTGTGATGTCTCAGTTCTTGGAGTCTTTCCACTCCATTTATGAAAATAACATACGCTCACTACGGGATACTTGGAAAACGTACAAAAACATTAAATACTGCGATTCCCTATACCTGAAATTTATTCCTTTTTTTTTTTTTTTGCTTTTCTTGTTAGAGTATGAATCCATTGAGAACAAGGATAGCACAGCCATTATAATAATGAAAGTGATAGTAATGGTAATATGAACAGCCACCACCTTTCCACTTAGCCGAATGTCTAGCACATTCTAGGTGCTCATTAAATCTTCGTTGCACAAATGAAGGAATAGACCCAGTGTTTACTGTTTTGGAATATGTCCTTTCAGTCTTTTATAAAATTATATGAATTATTTATGTAATATGTATATTACATATACTATATAATAGTTGCCCCATATCTACAGGTGATATATTCCAAAACGTGAGATGATAAAATGCTTATGTGGTGAGATGTTATGAGGTGAATGATGTAGGCACTGTGATGTAGCATTATGCTGCTATTGACCTTCTGACAACACCTCACAAAGAGGATCATTTCCTCCCAGACTGTGGTTGACCACAGTTAACTGAAACCTTGGATAAGGGGGACTGCTGCATATAGTATACTATTTATAAAATTTATATTATTATGTGTTGTACTTTGGAAAGCACATATAAGGAAAGTGAGATGATAGTGTAAAAAAAGTACATATTAGCCACACAAAACATTGATTGAACTTTATGCAAAAACTGTGTAGTCTTTCCTATTAGGTTCTTGGAGTAAATGGGGCAGAAATTGTGTCATAAATTAATTCTTAATCTCCAAAACTTGGTACATAGTAGGTATTCAAAAAATGTTTGCAAATGAATGAATATTTCAGAGGTGGTTTGTATGTGTGTGGGTAGTTGCATCTGAATTTTTTTGTGTGTTTTGGGAATGTATAATGTATGTATGTCATACACCCATATGATCTAGGTTCCATGGTGTTCTGTAAATCTACCTTTCTAGCCTTTTGCCTTTTCATCATTCTCTCTGCTATATTAATTACTGTTATTTGTAGATATTCCATGTCTGTCCATTCCATTCACACTTCTTCCCATGTGTTGTTTCCACACCTTTGCATTTTCTCATTGGCACCTTTACCTGTCAAATCCCAAGTGCCCTTTAAGGCTGGTGTTGCAAGCTCAAATGTATACAGGGGCTAATCAGGTAAAAAATGAGTCAAGTAGATTTAGGTGGAGATTGTGGAGAACTAGAAAACATTATCCTGTCTAAAAAGGCCCACCAACTCTGGTTTGAGCTAATTTTTACCATGTTAAAAGTGGGCCCATGTTACCAGATATTTCAACTTTACTAGAGAAGTTGAAAATCTGTATTCATGTATGAAGTCTGATTTTTAAATGTTAGCAATTAATATAAAAGTTTAAACACTGTGCAGGCCAAATAACATTTAAAGGCTGAATTTAGTAGTCACGTTCTCAGTTTGCGGCCACTATTCTATGCTTATTTCAGATGCTTTGTGCATGAATCATATTCTCTGATTCCAGCAGACTTTTTCTTCTCTGTTCTTTCAGCATTTTATATATACCTCACTTACAGTGCTGTTTCCAAGGTGCCTTAGATCTTTTTTTTTTAAGATTTTGTTTATTTATTCGACAGAGATAGAGACAGCCAGCGAGAGAGGGAACACAAGCAGGGGGAGTGGGAGAGGAAGAAGCAGACTCATAGCGGAAGAGCCTGATGTGGGGCTCGATCCCATAAGGCCGGGATCACGCCCTGAGCTGAAGGCAGACGCTTAAC
>NW_024423897.1:19569673-19583794 GCF_017311325.1 Ursus maritimus
CTGATGTGGGGCTCGATCCCATAAGGCCGGGATCACGCCCTGAGCCGAAGGCAGACTCTCAACTGCTGTGCCACCCAGGCGCGCCCCCCCCTTTTTTTTATACGGAGTGGGGAGAGGGAGAGGCAGGGGTGGGAGTGGGAGAGAGAGAATCCTAAGCAGGCTCCACACCCAGCATGGAGTCTGATGCGGGGCTTGCTCTCAAAACCCTGAGATCATGACTTGAGTGGATGTCAAGAGTCAGATGCTTAACTGACTGAGCTACCCCGGTGCACCTGCCAAGCTGCCTTGATTCTTAATATGTCTTTCTCTTCTGTACATTGGAAACATTTGATGGCTTGGATTGGGTCTAATTCTGCACTTGGTAAATATTGGTATAAAATAAATGCTTATATACATAAGGCTTTGGTATATATACATTTATTTCTCCTCTGGTTATCTTTATTTCTCCTCTACTTGGTTATCTTGGAAACCAGCATCTGCTTCTTGTAAAAACACCAGTGGTATCTTGGCTTTAATTGGCTTTAATTGCTGAAGAGCTGTACTTATGGAAGGGACTGAATTGGTTAACATTGCTACTCAAAAGCTGGTTTGATTTAGATTCTATCTGATGGCTTAAATTTTATAATTTAATTTATAAATTGAGGTAGAAATAATGACTAAGATTTTTTAATGATAGTCAATAAGAAGAAAAATTGATAAATTGGACCTCATTGAAATGAAAAACTTTTGCTCTGTGAAAGACCCTGTGAAGAAGGTGAAAAGATAAGCTACAGGCTGGGATAAAATATTTGCAAACCACATATCTGACAAAGGACTTGAATCTAGAATATATAAAGAGCTCTCAAAATGTAAACAACAAAACAACAACAACAACAAAGAAAATGAGCAAAAGGTACAAATAGGTATTTCACTGAAGGGGATATACAGATGGCAAATAAGCATATGAGAAGATGTTCAAAATCATTAGCCATTATAAAAATACAGCTTAAAGCCACAGTGAGATTATTATTACACACCTGTCAGAATGGCTCGAAAGAAAAAAAAAAAACCCACCAAATGCTGGTGAGAATGCTAAGAAACGTGATCACTCATACATCACTGATGGTAATGTGAAATGGAAAGAGTGGCAGTTCTTATAAAACTGAACAAGTATTTAACATGATCCAGAAGTTGCACTCTTGGTCATTTATTTCAGGGAAATGAAAGCTATGTTCCCACAAAAACCTGTACATTAATGTTCATAGCCATTTTATTTGTAATAGCCCCAAACTGGGAATAATCCAGATATCCTTCAATGCATAAATGGTAAAACAAACTGAAATATATCCATACCAAGGAACACAGCTCAGCCAAAAGGAAGAAACTATTGATAAAACAACTACGATGGATCTTGAGGGACTTATGCTGAGTGAAAACAGTTGATCTCAAAAGTCACATATTGTATGAATCCATTTATATAACATCTTGTATAGAAATGGAGAACAGATTAGTGGTTGCTGTGGGTTGGTGGTTGGGGGTTGGGTGGGGGATGTGACTGGAAAAGGACAACACAAGGGATCCCTGTGATTGAACTGTTCTGTATCCTGACTGTGGTGATGGTCACACAAGTCTTTACATATGATAAAATTTCATATAACTAAATACCCATATGTGAGTGCCTGTAAAACTGATGAAATCTGAAGATGGTCAGTGGGTTGTATCAGTTTTCTGGTTGTCATATTATACTGTGGTTACATAAGTTGTTGCCATTGGAGGAAACTGGGTGGAAGATATACAGATCTGTCTGTATTTCTTATACCTGCATGTGACTATGATAATCTCAAAAAGCTTAAACAAATAACTTACACCAATAAAGCCTATAAGATTAATTTTTTTCTTTGACTTTTATTTTACCAGGCAATGATCTAATCATGTCAGAGAAAGATGGTATTGAGACTCCAGTGATAACTGAAGTAACCTCCACCCTTGAAGATGGGAACTGTGAGCCAGCCAAGAATTCTGAGTCTGTTGATCAAAGTGCCAAGCTGGAGAATAAACCAGAACCTGTAGCTATCACTCGGAAAAGACCAGAGTCCAAACCTTCCAGTGACCTTGAGACTTCAGAAGTTCTCCCTGTTCAGGCATCACAGGCTGCAGGCAAAGTAGAGTATCTATTAAAACACTGGGATTAAAAGTTAGGGTTAAAAGGAATTTGGAACCAAAACCAATTTAAGATTGTATCTATTTCTTTTTTTTAAAAGCTGTAAAATTTTTTTCTCAGTTTTATGAATGACTTTATGAGTAGTTGCCTCTGCTACATGGTGCTTAAATGCAGGTGACATAACATCTGTCAGTGAAGCAATACAATCTTTAGCTTAATGATGTGTATTTCTCTACCTGTACTTTGGGCTAATAATTAGATACCTTGTCTATACGCTCTCTTATTCTCTCCTTTTTCCCTTTTCTTTTGCCTTTTGTTTTTCTGCCTACTGGGAAGAATAGGAGACTGTTTCCAAAGATGTACCTCAAACTGGATGGGGATATTGGGGCAGCTGGGGCAAGTCCTTACTCTCTTCAGCCTCAGCTACAGTAGCTACAGTAGGTAAGATCATCCGTCATTTCATTAATTTTTGTGTGTATGTTGCTATAGATCTGTGTTAAAAATGACTTTGTTAATAATTCTTCCATATTTACTTAAGGGCTTTATAGTTGGAGAATTCATTAGGAATGATGGGCTGATTTATAGTACACCTAGAGTTTGCAGCATTTTCTCATTAGCATTTCTTATTAGAGTTTCTCGTTTTCTCATTAACCAGAAATTGTTAATACAAAACTATTGTGTGGTGGTAAATCAAGTTTGTTGGGTTTTTTTGTTTGTTTTGCTTTTTGGTAAGATTACACTCCCAAACATTAGGTATGTATAGGTCAGAATAACATGTCTGTGACCATAGTGATTTTAAAAATCTGCAGGATTGTTTTTGGTTTATTTCTTCAGTTTTGGTGACTGATAGTAGTATTCAAATGTAAAAATGTTACCATTTTTCTCCTTAGGACAGGGTATTTCAAATGTCATTGAGAAGGCAGAGACTTCTCTTGGAATTCCTAGTCCCAGTGAAATTTCAACCGAAGTTCAGTATGCAACAGGTCAGTATGTGGAAACATTAAGACCTAGAATTATGGGTCAAAATGAAACAGTTGAGCTCATTTTTCAGTATATATTTAATGAGTGTCTAATATTCAGGGCATCAGGGGACTGGTGAGAAAGGAGTTTGGAATCTTTGACTACCAGAGGTCTGTGTCTTTTAGCCACTTTAGTCATCTACGAAGTGGGGTAATCTATGTCACAGGACTCTTACAAACATTAAATAAGGTCGTGAATGTAGAATATAAGAATTGCTCAGCATTGTGTTTGGCACAAATGAGTAAGAGCCCAAGAAGAATTAGCTGAGTTTGACTCCGTTGTGACACACAAAAAAATTTTAACATGTTTAGTTTTGGGGGTTTGTTTTTTTGTCTTTGGATTTTTATGAGGGTGAAATTTAATTTTGGATACCTGCTTTGATCACTGTACTCTCACTTAAGCCACAAAAGACAGAATTATAACCAGGGATCAAGATGGCCTGGGACCAGAAAACAGGAAGCTTTTCAGGCCCTGATTTTGCTTTTCTCCATCTCTTAGGGGCTTTATTGTCTCCCACTCTTGTTTCTCTTTGATTGTCTCATTTTTTTTTCTCAAATAAGCATAATTTTCTAGGATAAAATTTAAAATGGGCCATATTTTAAAAACTCAGATTTATTGCTTTTATAATTTATATGTATAATTAATTATAAATTATATGTAAATGTATAATTTACATACAGGAAAGCTTACTCTTTTTAGGTATACAGTTATGTGTTTCTTTTTTTTTTTTTTAATTTTTTTTATTATATTATGTTAGTCACCATACAGTACATCCCCGGTTTCCGATGTAAAGTTCGATGATTCATTAGTTGCGTATAATACCCAGTGCACCATGCAATATGTGCCCTCCTTACTACCCATCACCAGTCTATCCCATTCCCCCACCCCCTTCCCCTCTGAGGCCCCCAGTTTGTTTCTCATAGTCCATAGTCTCTCATGCTTCATTCCCCCTTCTGATTACCCCCCTTTCTTTATCCCTTTCTTCCTCTACCGATCTTCCTAGTTCTTATGTTCCATAGATGAGAGAAATCATATGATAATTGTCTTTCTCTGCTTGACTTATTTCACTTAGCATTATCTCCTCCAGTGCCGTCCATGTTGCAGCAAATGTTGAGAACTCGTTCTTTCTGATAGCTGAGTAATATTCCATTGTATATATGGACCACAACTTTTTAATCCATTCATCTGTTGAAGGACATCTCAGTTCCTTCCATTATTTGGCTATTGTGGACATTGCTGCTATGAACATTGGGGTGCATACGGCCCTTCTCTTCACTACGTCTGTATCTTTGGGGTAAATACCCAGTAGTGCAATGGCTGGGTCATAGGGTAGCTCAATTTTTAACTTTTTAAGGGACCTCCACACTGTTTTCCAAAGTGGTCTGTACCAATTCCATTCCCACCAACAGTGTAAGGGAGGGATCCCTTTCTCCACATCCTCTCCAGCATATTGTTGTTTCTTGCCTTGTCCAATGTTTGCTATTCTCTGGCATAAGGTGGTATCTCTAGTGTGGTTTTGATTTAATTTCCTGATGCTAAGATTTTGAACATTTTTATGTGTCTAGCCATTTGTATGTCATTTGGAAAGTGTCTGTTCATATCTTCTGCCCATTTTTGATTTGATTATTATTTGTATCTCGTGCGTTATTTAAGAGAAGTTCTTTGTAGATCTTGGATACCAGTCTTTATCTGTAGCACCATTTGCAAATATCTTCTCCCATTCGTCAGGGCTGCCTCTAGTATTTTTGACTGTTTCCTTGGCTGTGCAGGAAGCTTTTACTCTTGAGTAAAAGTCCCACAAGTTCAATTTATCTTTTTTTCTCTTGCCTTTGGAGACGATGTGTCATGAAAAAGGTTGCTTTGGCGATAATCGGTAAGGGTTTGCTGCCTATGTTCTCCTCTAGAATTTTGATGGATTCCTGTTTACATCGAGGTGCTTTCATTTCCATTTGGAGTTTATTTTTGTGTATGGTGTGAGAGAGTGGTCCAAGTTTCATTCTTTTTGCATGTAGCTGTCCAAATTTTCCCAGCACCATTTATTGAAGAGACTGTCTTTTTCTCACGTCTGTTCCCTTTATAATAAAGATTAGTTGCCCAAGGGCGGGTCCATTTCTGGGTTCTCTATTCTGTTCCATTGGTCCTATATGTCTTGTTTTTTTGTGCCAACACCATGCTGTCTTTGTGATCACAGCTTTGTAGGTACAGCTCGAGGATCCGGCATTGTGTTGCCCGAGCTTTTGTTTTCCTTTTCAACAGTTCCTTGGAGAGTCGGGGCACTTACTGTTCCATACAAATTTAAGGACTATTTGTTCCAGTTCTTTGAGAAAATGTCATTGGTATTTTGATCGGGATACATTCGAAGTGTAGGTGCTCTGGGTAGCATGGACATTTTAATATGTTAATTCTTCTGATCCATGAGCATACAAGGAATATTTTCCATCTCTCATGTGATTCCTCAATAGTTTCGGAGTGATTTATATGTTTCCCAGAATATAGATGCTTTATCGTCTCTGGTTAAAGTTAATTCCAAGGGTAACGTATGGTTTTGGTGCTATTGTAAATGGGATGGATTCCCTAATTTCTCTTTCTTCAGTCTCGGATTATTTGTGTATAGAAATGCAAGCTGATTTCCTGAGCATTGATTTTGTATCCGACTCACATTACTGAATTGCTCTATAACTCTGATAGTTTGGGAGTGGATTCTTTTGGGTTTTCCATATGGAGTATCATGTCATCCTGCGAAGAGAGACATTGACTTCTTCTTTGCGATTTGGATACCTTTTATTCCTTTTTGTTGTCTGTTGCTGTTGCAAGGACTTCTAGTACTATGTTGAATAATAGTGGCGAGATGGGCATCCTTGTCGTGTTCCTGATCTTAAGGAAAGCTTCCAGCTTTTCCCCATTGAGAAATAATATTTGCTGTAGGACTTTTCATAGATATGGCTTTTATGAGACTGAGAAATGTACCTCTATTCCTACGTTCTGAAGGGTTTTAATCAGGAAAGGATGTTGTATTTTGTCAAATGCTTTTCTGCATCAATTGAGCGGATCCATATGGTTCCTGTCTTTTCTTGTTGATATTGATGTATCACCGCTGATCGATTTGCAAATGTCGAACCAGCGCTTGCATCCCAGGTATGAATCCACTTGGTCATGATGGATAATCGCTTTTAATGTACTGTTGGATTCTACGTTAGCTAGGGATCTTGGTGGCAGGGATTTTTGGTGCCATATTCATTAGGGAAATCGGGTCTGTAATTCTCCTTTTGAGTGGGTCTTTTGCCTGGTTTGGTGAGATCAGGTAACATTGGCCTCATAGAATGAGTTTTTGCTTTCCTTCTGTTTCATTTTTGAAATAGACTTTAGGAGAATAGGTATTATTTCTTCTTTGAATGTTTGGTAGAATTCCCAGGAAAACGTCTGGAGCCTGGAGTTTGTTATTTTGGAAGGTTGTTTATCACTGACTCAATCTCTTCATAATTAATTGGCCTGTTTAAAAATCAATTACTTCCTGTTTCACGTCTTGGTAGTTTATAGGTTTCCAGGAAGGCCTCATCTTTTCAGATTGCATAATTTATTGGCATATAGCTGTTGATAAAAGTTTCTAATAATCTTCCAATTTCATTGTTGTTGTGGTTGTGACCTCTCCTTTTTATTCATAATTTTATTAATTTGGTCCTTTTCTCTATTCTTTTGGATAAGTCTTGCCACGGTTTTGTCAATTTTATTTGATTCTCTCAAAGAACCAGCTTCTAGTCCTGTTGATCTGCTCTACTGTACTTCTGGTTTCTAATTCTGATTTCTCTCAATCTTGGTCAACTTGCTTCCTGTGAGGTGGATTGAGGCCTGTCCCTCTGTTGCTGTTCACTTACTTGGGTGAGAATATAAAAACGCACTTTTTAGATTTTTTCTATTCTTTTTGGTGAGGCTTGGATGGCTATGTATTTTCCCCTTAGGACTGCCTTTGAGGTATCCATAGCTTTTGGACCGTGTGTTTTCATTCTCATGAGTCTCCATGAATTGTTGAAATGTGATTTTGATTTCCTGGTTTATTGCTGAGTCATTCCTGAGCAGGATGGTTCTTAGTCTCAAGTGTTTGTGTTTTCGCTTCCAAATTTTTTCCTTGTGGTTTGAGTTCCAATTTCAGAGTGTTGTGGTCTGAGAATATGCAGGGGATAATTTCCAGGTCTTTTTTGGTATCGGTTGAGACTGTTTGTGTCCCAGAACATGGTCTATTCTTGAGGAAATGTTCCATAGGGCATTAGAATAGAATGAGTATTCTTTTGGTTCTGGGGTGTAGTGTTCCTATATATATCTATGAGGTCCAACAAGTCGTATGGTATTCAAAGCTCTTGTTTCTATGTTGGTTTTCTGTCTGATGCTTTCTGTACTATTGCTGATAGTGGAGTGGTGAGGTCCCCTACTATTAATGTGATTTTTTTATCTATAGGTCTCTTTATTCTGGTTAGAGATTGGCTTGTGTATCTTGCTCGCTCCCTGGGTGAGGGGCATATGTATTATAATTGTCACTATCCACTTGTTGGATAGCATCCTTTAAGAACTAATATGAGTGCCTTTCTGTGTCCCCTAACTGTAGTCTTTTCCTTAAAATCCAATCTGTCTGATATGAGAATTGCTACCCCAGCTTTCTTTTGAGGTCCATTGCAAGTGAAAGATGGTAATTCCATCCCCTTTACTTTCGGTCTGAATGTATCTTTAGGTTCAAAATGAGTCTCTTGTAGACGGAGCAAATGGATGGATCATATCTTCTATAAGTCTGCAACCCTGTGGCATTTTATGGGAGCATTTAGGCCATTTACATTGAGACTGATTATTGAGAGATATGATTTTAATAATGCCATGTTGCCAGCAAAGTCTTTGTTTCTATCGATTGTGACTTTCTGTTCTGTATCAACTTGGGGCCTTTTTACTTTTATAGAACCCCCCTTAAAATCTCCTGTAGGGCTGGTTTCGTGGTTATGAAATTGATCAATGACTGGCGATTCTGGAAAGTCTTTATTTCTCCATCAATTCTGAATGACAGCCTTGCTGGATAGAGGATCCTTGGCTGCATGTTTTTCTCTGAAAGAGCTTTAAGAATGCCCCCCTCCCCAACCCTTTCTCTCATTCCAGGTCTGTGTAGACAGGTCTGACGTAATTCTGATACCTCTGCCTTGGTACGTGAGGAATTTCTTTGCCCTGGCTGCTTTCAATACTGTATCCTTGCATCTAATATTTGCGAAATGCACTATGACGTGACGTGGTGTAAGTTTGTCGTGGTTGAGCTTGGGAGAGGTCCTCTCTGCCTCTTGGACACAAATGTTTGTTTCCCTTGCTAGATTAGGGAAGTTTTCAGCTACAATTTGTTCAAATATCTCTTCTAGACCTCTGTTTTTCTCCACCCGCTCTGGGATGCTGATGATTCTGACATTGGAACATTTCATTGAGTCAGTAATCTCCCGTAACCTACATTCCTGTGCGTGGATTTTTTTGAGCCCAGATTCTATTTTAGTTTTTTCTTCTACTAACCCATCCTCCAATTCGCCGATTCGTTCTTCTGCCTCATTGACCCTGGCCGTCGGAGCCTCTAGTTTTGACTGCATTTGGCTCATAGAATTTTTAATTTCTGCCAAATTCGCTCTCATTTCCATCCTTAGAGATTCTGTATTCTCATTAACATTTTCGTTAATACTTTTTTCAAGTCTGCACATCATCTTGACCATTGTTACTCTGAATTCCATTTCTGATAATTTGGTTATATCCATATCCATTAGTTCTGTGGCAGAGGCCTGAGACTCGTGATGCTCTTCTTTGCTTGGGGGGAATTGTCCTTCGTCATTCTGATGAAGAGAGGTTGCGGGGTTGTCCAGAGCCCAAATTATTGACCGGGACCCAGGCCGTGTGCCCTTGTTTTATAGGGATCTTAGGGATGTGGGCTTCTTGATTTTTCAGCCTGCCTTCTGGGGGAGGGGCCTGTCACACCGATACTCAGGCAACCCTGTTTGGGTAGAGTCTCCCTGTCTCCTGCGAGGGGGGATGGGGATGGGCACACTGTGAGCCGGTGTTTCCAGGCTTTTGTACTGTGGTGGCTTTCCCTGGCGGTTTGATGTGCCTCTTCTGAGAGTCAAAGCAGCAGTGGCCGAATCTTAGCCTCTGTCTCAGAACAGAGGGATTGCAGATTGTTCTCCACCGATGTTCTGGCCACTTTAACTCTGTTACTGTTGGTGCTGCTCAACCCTGCAGTGTTCCAGGATGTGTGCCCCACACCCAGCGTCCCAGCCCTCACTTCCAGGGCCGGCGCATCTCTGTCCTTTGTGTTTCTAATACTGCCAGCCCCCCCGCCCTGCGCGCTCGAGCTCTGGCCCTCAGTCTGGTGGCGTGCGTTCCCAGCTCACGGTCTCAAGTCTGCTCTCTCGCGGGTGCAGGTCCACGAGTCCGCCCGCTCCCCCGTGCAGGTGGCTACCAGCTTCCCGGCGCCCAAACACGGCGGCTCCCTACCCCTTCCGTTTATCTTCCGATATCTGTGCACGGTTTCACGGCTCCCCGCTTCGTACCTCGATACTCAGCGCTGGAGATGTTCACTTGTAGAGATCCAGATGTATCTTCCTGCGTCTCAGGCTGATTCCGTGGATGTTCAGGCTGGTTGGGTACCTATCCAGCTTGACTCAGGGGACCGGCTGAAAAAGGGGTCCCCTACTCCTCCGCCATCTTAACTCCGACCAGTTTATGGTTTCAATGAACATACAATCCTGTTTACACAGTATAATCACAGTCCATTGTGATTATACAGTATTGAATATTTCCTATATGTGTATAGATAATCAAAATATAAGAATATTTTCATCACCCCCCGAAAGACTTCTCATACCCCTTTGTGGTCACTCCCATCACTTACTCTCAGTTTTTGGGAACTGCTAATCTATTTTCTGCCTAAGGTTTGACTTTGTGCAGAAGATCATATACATGGAATCATACAGTATATAATGTATTGTTACATATATCAGTAGTTTATTAAAACGACTGGATTTTGTTTTTGAAATGAAAATGAAAAAAGCTATGTTTTCATTTAAAAATATGTAAATAGTTTAAAATAATAAAATAAAAAGGGCTAAGGCTACTCTATGTATAGGAAGCAGGGTCTAATTTTTAAAATTTCACATAGATGCTGATAAAGCAAAACTATTTATGGACCATTGCTTCATCCCCTTCCTCCTGTAGGAGAGACAAATGCCAAAGAGAATGCAAACTCCTCCCCATTGACTGGGCCATTTGGTGTATTTTCAACCATCTCTACTGCTGTTCAGACCACAGTGAGTAAAATGCATGATGGACTGTACCCGTCTGTGAATATAGTGGGCTTTTTTTTTTTAGATCTCTTTCTCCCTCTTTTTCTTGAAAAGCTGCGAGGATTGATTACTGTTATGGGAGTCCAGATTGCCAAAGATCAATCACTCTGATCCTAAGGGTAGAGTGAGAGCTACTTGAAAACTTTCTTTAAAGAAGTAGGAAGCAGAAGATGAAGAGTAACAGAGAGGCAATGTACATAATATTTTATGGACTATGAATTCTGAGTTTGGTGGCCCTAGAAAATGTCCCTACTTTACAAAAATATTTTTCTCATAATTGCATAACTATAGATGATTAGAAACATTTTTTAAAAGGATTTTATAGGAAACTTTATGTCTTTCCTAATGAGGATAGATAACTAGCACTTATTAATTTTAACTTCTTGAAGTAAAACATATATATAGAAAAGTGAAATCATAAGTATTCAGTTTGAATTTTTACAATGTGAACACACTCAGACTAAGAAGCCAATATGATGGTATATCATAGGTTTTCCACCTGTACCCTCTCCCAGCCCTCTGCGCTTCTTCCTTTTGCCATCAAGATAACCACAATCCTGACCTCTGCCATTATAGATTAATTTTGCCTACTTTTAAACTTGACGTAAACGGAATCATACAGTATGTACCTGATTGTATTTGGCTTCTTTCACTCAACATTATGTTTGTATGATTTCTCCATCTTGTAGTCTGTGTGGTGTATTCCATTTTCTTTGCCGTATTCCATTATGTGACTATGTAGCACTTATTTATTCCATGGTTAATGATTACTGGGGTTGTTTCCAGTTTTTAGCTTTTACAAATAGTACTGCCATGAACATTTTGTATGTCTTTTGATGAGCCTCTGTACACATTTCTGTTGAGTATGCAACCATGTGTAGAGTTGCTGGGTCATAGGATATTCATGTGGTCAGCTGTAGTAGATACTGACATACAGTTCTACAGAGTGTTTAAACCTGTTTACATTCCCACAAGCAATGGATGATTGTTTTAGGTGCTCCACATTCTTGCCAGTGCTTGGTATTTGTTAGCCACTAGTTTATATAATCAAAACATGCAGATGTCTTTTTTCAGTATCACTGTAATGAAGTTGCATGTGTTTCCTAGGGAAAGAGCGTGATCAGTGGGGGTTTGGATGCCTTAGAATTCATTGGGAAAAAGACAATGGATGTAATAGCAGAAGGGGATCCTGGATTTAAAAGAACCAAGGGTCTGATGAACCGAAATTCTACATTGTCTCAGGTACTGTTGTCTCTACCCATTTACTTCATGTTTCTGTTTTGATCTGTATTTTTTCCTGTAGTAGATCTTGTTAATAATGCCTTTTGAAAACTTTTCAATGATATTTTTATTAAGGCTTTTTTGGGGTGGGGGGTAGCTGGTGAGAGCTCTGATATTAAGAAAAATGCCCAGTTCTTTTTCTCCTCCTCTTTCTTTTCTGTAGGAGCCTCCTGTCAGTGCAGTAGAAGGTGACAAGCCCTTTCATAGTTGTTGAGTACATTAATGTTTAAAGCACTTTCCACCTGGTTCCTTGGGTGTTATTTACCCTGTCCAGAATCGAATTATGTGTGACCATTTTTTCCCAGCAGCTCCTTAGCCTATCAGCTTCGAATTGCAGTGCCAGGAATGAAAGGGCAGTGCTCTGTCCTGTTACCATCTTAGCTTTGCTTCCTTCAGCTATCAGAACTCACCCTTGAGCTCTCATTACTTGTTTCAGGGTAAGCCTCCACCTTTTTTTCAGGTTTTACGAGAGGCAAAGGAGAAAGAAGAGCTGTGGACCTCCAATGATGTTGCCTTGGAAACAGACAAGAAAACTCATTATGGGCTCCTCTTTGATGAATTTCAAGGCCTCTCACATCTGGAAGCTCTGGAGATGCTTTCCCGAGAAAGTGAAATAAAGGTAATTCCAAACAAACAATTTCAAATGGATGGTCTCCAAGCAAAGGAGTGCTGCATAGTTTCTTCTCTGTTTGTACAGTTGGAAGATGAAATATATTTCACACGGAGGCTTGAGACTCTTTGAAAATACTATACCAAGACAAATAAACTAATGTTTGAACTAATTGCAGGAAATAGAAAGAGTCAGGTGTTATTTATTTTAATTTAAGTAGAAAAGGACAAGTTAACCAAGCGGTCTTAATAATACATCTGTATTTTGCCTTGGCCTTTTTTTTTTTGGTAGTCTCTCAGGCTTAAGCTGCCAATTTGAATACAATTACCTCTTATTTTTTAATTGATTCAAGACTCTTTAACTTCCCCCTAATTTCTTAGCCATTGTTAAGCACTAATAATTTCAGGATGTTTCTGGCTTTTAATTTTTTTTTCTTAAGTATAAATTCTCCCTATCTTTCTGTAATGACTAGCCTCTTATATTAAGTTTCTTAAAGAATAGTTTGTATTGGCTGGTGAGCTCATAATTTTTATTTTAAGTTGGTCTGTAGCCTCTTCTCCATCTGAAAATGTTTTTCTTTTTCTTTTGTACTCTCGCAACTTCTTATTATTTTATATCCATTCAGGTGAAATCTATTCTTAATTCTCTAAGTGGAGAAGAATTAGGGACTCTAAAACTTGAATTGGAGCAACTCAAGGAAGCATTTTCCCTAGCAGAGTTCTGTGAGGAAGAAGAAGAAGAGAAAAAAGGTAATATGAAAATCCAGTATTTGAGTGGGAGGGATGTAGCATGTTTATATGCAGTGTATTGCCCTTGAAATAAATTATTTTCTAATTACACTAGTCTGATTTTACTTTTTGCTGCCTTGTCCCTGACTAGATATTGAAATGAGCAGTTGGCCTTAAGTGCATATCTTTTTGCCCCACTCCTCCCTTCTGCCTCCAAACTGTTTGTGACTTCTCTAGGTCTTACCTTGCAACTCAAAAAACGGCCTGCTTTTTTGGTTAGAGAATTGCCCTTGTTAGATTCCTGCCTCAGTCTGGCTGGTCATCCCTGTGAGCTTTTATATCCCCAGATACTGCTCCTGTGCCTCTCTGACTCCAGTGATCCCTATCCTTATCTTGAATTCAGGCATGTAGGGTGGCAGTTATTCAAAATGTGGGTGATAATTTGTCTTTTTTATTTTCCGAAGTTTTTTTTTTTTTATGTCATATTCTTAGTATCTGCATACTCTTGAAAATGCAAGTATAGTAACTACTCATTTTCGCAAAATTATAAGGAAACAAGGTCGTTTACATAAAGCATAATTTCTGGTCAACTGAGTCTTAAGCTTTTTTTTTTAAAGATTTTATTTATTTATTTATTTATTTGACAGAGAGAGACAGCGAGAAAGGGAACACAAGCAAGGGGAGTGTGAGAGGGAGAAGCAGGCTTCCCGCCAAGCAGGGAGCCCGATGTGGGGCTCGATCCCAGGACACAGGGATCATGACCTGAGCCAAGGGCAGATGCTCAGTTGACTCAGCCACCCAGGTGTTCCTCATCCTCACACTTTTATCTGAGCACAGCAACTACTTTTTATACCTAGCCCCCCGAATCTTAAGCTTTTAAGAGTTGTTTTATTTTAAAGTTCAGCTGTAAATATTTCTAATATGTATTACTAACTTTTTTTTTTAGTAGAATCTAATGAGCACAGTGTCTTGCCTTTTTTTTTTTCTGATGAAATG
>NW_024423897.1:19583917-19584018 GCF_017311325.1 Ursus maritimus
GTCCCCAGGATCTCTTCAGGGAATCCATGAGTCAATGTTTTTTTCTTTTTAAAAAAAAATGTGTCATTTTGACATTTGGACTGATGGTGCAGAAGCAGAGG
>NW_024423897.1:19584027-19585054 GCF_017311325.1 Ursus maritimus
GTGAGTAAAATTACTGGTGTCTTAACACAGATTAAGACAGTGGTACCAAACTATACTAATATTTTATTTTCACTGCCATGCATTCATAGTAAAAAAATAAATAAATTAAAAAAAATTTTAAAGTGCCAGTTTCATTTAACCTTGTCCTCATGAAACAACAGTGATTTATCTTACTAAGTCTTGACCCTTGTGTACACTTATTTTTCATATTTGTGTGATGAATACTGAAGTGTCTCAAGGAAAAGCACTGTTTTTTTGAGTTGTAAGCTGAAGTACCTGTTTTTTCATGGGACACCATTTTTATTTAAAAAGATTGCAGTCACACAGACTGTTCAGAGTAGGATATTTGATAAACATTTTCTTGAAAATGAATGAAATGAGCTTTCACTTAAGGAAAGAAATATTTGTGACTAGTAAAATTTAAACTAAGCAAAAGTTAGAATTTTGTAAAACTTCTGTGGTGAGCTTGACAGCTTCCCAGTGCTTACAGATTTTTTTGATGAAATTGGTGGTCATAGTAACATATTTGATCTCCTGGGGGTATTTAAATGTGCTAGCATTTAGAAGATTTGCATAATTCAGAGAACCAGTATTTTCCACATGACTAATGGGTGGTGTCACAAAGTCATGCTTGGGCAAGAGATAGACCAGCGGATTTTAATTTAATATAACTGAATTCAAAATTTCATGATATAATTTCAGGTTCTACATTATAACTAACCTTTAAGAAATAACTATTTGAGTTTTGCTGTACTGTAAAAGAACATTCACAGTTATCTGCAAAGGCTATTAAATATTTCTCCTCTTTCCAATTATGTGAGCTTGAATTTTCTTTGTGTACTTAAAACAGCATATCACAACAGATTGAATGTAAAAGCAGGTAAAAGAATCTAGCTGTGTTTAAGCTAGGCATTAAAGAGATTTGCGGAGATATGAAACAATGGCATTCATCTCACTAAAATTTTTCTTTTTCGGAAAATATAATTATTTTTCTTAAAAATTATGTCAACAAGTGTGTTAAAGAATT
>NW_024423897.1:19585089-19592982 GCF_017311325.1 Ursus maritimus
TAGAGATATGTAACTTACATTAAAAAAGACACTTTGGGGTTCTCAAAAAGTTTTAAGAGTATAAAGGGGTCCTAAGACCAAAATTTTTTTGAGAGCTGCTATATTAAATTACCCTAAACTGCTATGCTTTTATTTTTATTTTTTTTACTTTTTATAATAATTTTTTATTATGTTATGTTAGTCACCATACAGTACATCCCTAGTTTTTAATGCTATGCTTTTAGAAATGTCTCTGTTGCTTTTCAGAATTGTGCATCTTTATGTTCTGTGCATTTATCTGCCCATCTTTTAATTCTCTTCACTATCAGTGAGCTTCCTTCTAATACTCTCTGAATCTCATTTTCTATCTTTAATCAGCTTTGGGTGGAAAACCAGTTAACCTAGTCTTATTCAAGTTGTGTATTAAAAGGGCACTTTGAGAGTCTTAGGGCTTTTCTTGTGAGAGAAGGAAGTAAAGTAGAATGTATGGATTCTATACTAAGAGATACTTCCTCTTTTTTGTTCCCATTTGTGTTTTGCACTGCATTCTAAGAAGTCATATTGGCTGGTTATATAACATCTTGCTATATATTCTATGTAAAGATACTGGTCCTAATATGAAATGGCTCATGAATACAAGTTTTTAAAACTTACCTGAAGTACTGAGAAGGCAGTATAGCATGGTGGATGAAAGGATGGGTTTTGGAGTTAGACTGGGGTTCAGAATCAAGATCTGCTATTTCCTAAGCCATGTGACCTTGGAAAATTACTTAACACTGAAATTCTGTTTTCTCAACTGTAAGAAGAAGATGCTAATTCCTCTCAGGTTGTTATAAGGACTAAATGAAATATTTAAGGTGTGACACATGGTAAGCACTCAACAAATGGTGGCTGCTATTTTCATTATTAGGGTGGCATAAGTAAATAAAGATCTATGCTTAGCAGGAAATCCATAAACAAATTTTTATTTACTTAAGTTGCTAACTGAGCCCTAGTGTGGCAATCCCCAGTTATTTATAAACTTAATTTATTTGTACATAATGCCATTAACAGTATTTGTTCAATTTAGTCAACATCTGGCTTTGCATAGTAATCAGAAATCCTGATCTTTAAGTACCAATTTGAGGACTCTAATGGCATTTCGGAACAGATGGATTTGTGTCTATGACATTTTTCTCCCCTACCTGTTTGCCAGAGATCAGGACTCTGAAAAGAGAGCACTGAAGTGCTTCACACTACCCTCCCCAGCAATTTTTCCCAGGGATTTTGGATGAAAATGCAACACTGACCTTGGTATTATATCTCAATGAAAATGTTAAAAAAAAAAAAAAAAAGGCAGTGGTAGCAAAGGGAAGAGAAAACTGTAGAAAGAGGGAGACCCCAGCATCTTCTGAGTCCTTCCAAAGCACTAGCCCTGTCCTCCTTTCCATCCTCACGCTTTTTTAAAAAAATTTTTTTATTTATTTGTCAGAGAATGAGAGAGAGAGAGAGAGAGAGAGAGAGAGAGAGAGACTTTTTCAGTATCACTGTAATGAAGTTGCATGTGTTTCCATAGGGAAAGAGCGTGATCAGTGGGGTTTGGATGCCTTAGAATTCATTGGGAAAAGACAATGGATGTAATAGAAGGGGATCCTGGATTTAAAAGAACCAAGGGTCTGATGAACAGAAATTCTACATATCTAAGGTACTGTTGTCTCTACCCATTTACTTCATGTTTCTGTTTTGATCTGTATTTTTTCCTGTAGTAGATCTTGTTAATAATGCCTTTTGAAAACTTTTCATTGATATTTTTAATAGGCTTTTTTTTTTTTGGGGTGGGTGGTGTTGAGAGCTCTGATATTAAGAAAATGCCCAGTTCTTTTTCTCCTCCTCTTTCTTTTCTGTAGGAGCCTCCTGTCATGCAGTGTAAGGTGACAGGCCTTTCATGGTTGTTGGAGTACTAATGTTTAAAAAACTTTCCACCTGGTTCCTTGGGTGTTATTTACCCTGTCCAGAGTCGAATTATGTGTGACCATTTTCCCCAGGCTCCTTAGCCTATCAGCTTCAATTGCAGTCCGGGAATGAAAGGGCAGTGCTGTCCTGTTACCATCTTAGCTTTGCTTCCTTCAGCTATCAGAACTCACCCTTGAGCTCTCATTACTTGTTTCAGGAGCCTCCACCTTTTTCAGGTTTACGAGGGGCAAAGGAGAAAGAAGAGCTGTGGACCTCCAATGATGTTGCCTTGGAAACAGACAAGAAAACTCATTATGGGCTCCTCTTTGATGAATTTCAAGGCCTCTCATCCTGGAAGCTCTGGAGATGCTTTCGAGAAAGTGAAATAAAGGTAATTCCAAACAAACAATTTCAAATGGATGGTCTCAAGCAAAGGAGTGCTATAGTTTCTTCTCTGTTTGTACAGTTGGAAGATGAAATATATTTCACACGGAGGCTTGAGACTCTTTGAAAATACTATACCAAGACAAATAAACTAATGTTTGAACTAATTGCAGGAAATAGAAAGAGTCAGGTGTTATTTATTTTAATTTAAGTAGAAAAGGACAAGTTAACCAAGCGGTCTTAATAATACATCTGTATTTTGCCTTGGCCTTTTTTTTTAGTAGTCTCTCAGGCTTAGCTGAATTTGAATACAATTACCTCTTATTTTTTAATTGATTCGAGCTCTTCTTCCCCCTAATTTCTTAGCCATTGTTTAAGCACCTAATAATTTCAGGATGTTTCTGGCTTTTAATTTTTCTTAAATAAATTCTCCTATCTTTCTGTAATGACTAGCCTCTTATATTAAGTTTCTTAAAGAATAGTTTGTATTGGCTGGTGAGCTCATAATTTTATTTTTAAGTTGGTCTTAGCCTCTTCTCCATCTGAAAATGTTTTTCTTTTCTTTTGTACTCTCGCAACTTATTATTTTATATCCATTCAGGTGAAATCTATTCTTAATTCTCTAAGTGGAGAAGAATTAGGGACTCTAAAACTTGAATTGGAGCACTCAGGAAGCATTTTCCCTAGCAGAGTTCTGGCAGGAAGAAGAAGAAGAGAAAAAGGTAATATGAAAATCAGTATTTGAGTGGGAGGGATGTAGCATGTTTATATGCAGTGTATTGCCCTTGAAATAAATTATTTTCTAATTACACTAGTCTGATTTTACTTTTTCTGCCTTTGTCCCTGACTAGATATTGAAATGAGCAGTTGGCCTTAGGTCCATATCTTTTTGCCCCACTCCTCCCTTCTGCCTCCAAACTGTTTTGTGACTTCTCTAGTGCTTACCTTCAACTCAAAAACGGCCTGCTTTTTTTTGGTTAGAGAAGTGCCCTTGTTAGATTCCTGCCTCAGTCTGGCTGGTCATCCCTGTGAGCTTTTATATCCCCAGATACTGCTCCTGTGCCTCTCTGTCCGTGATGATCTATCCTTATCTTGAATTCAGGCAATAGGTTGGCGATTATTCAAAATGTGGGTAGATATTTGTCTTTTTATTTTCCGAAGTTTTTTTTTTTATGTCATATTCTTAGTATCTGCATATCTTGAAAATGCAAGTATAGTAACTACTCATTTTGCAAAATTATAGGAAACAAGGTCGTTTACATAAAGCATAATTTCTGGTCAACTGATGTAGCTTTTTTTTTTTTTAAAGATTTTATTTATTTATTTATTTATTTATTTATTTTTATTTGACAGAGAGACAGCGAGAAAGGGAACACAAGCAAGGGGAGTGTGAGAGGGAGAAAAGGCTTCGAAAGCAGGGAGCCCGATGTGGGGCTCGATCCGGAGACACAGGGATCATGACCTGAGCCAAGGGGCAGATGCTCAGTTGACTCAAACCAGGTGTTCCTCATCCTCACACTTTTATCTGAGCACAGCAACTACTTTTATACCTAGATCTGTGGGGAGTCAATGTGACAGGATCTCCAAACATTTTTTGATCAACCCATAGCAGAGTTTTTTGAGTACTTAGACTTTATGTACATTTGATACTTAAAATTATATATATGTACCGCCATATAATAGTTTCTTTGCATTCTAAAGTATACCCTAAAATAGAAGTTTTAAAGGATGAGACAAATGTACACAAAAAGTTGTTTTTCCTCCACAGCTCCATTGGATTATTTTATGAACCCTTTGGACATGCATCCCACAGTATAGATTAAGATATACTCCCTTGCTCCGAATAATTTAGAACTTTGGTAGGAAAACAGAAAATGCCTGTTAGATTTTTTAGATTTTAGGCGGTAGGATTTGATTAGGAGTTGCTAAGAGGACATACACAGGTTACAGCTATAGTATTTAGGAGATCAGCTTTTCCCAAACCATATTATACTGGAGATCACCAAACCATTTGAATTCTCTGTCTTGAGCACCTTGAGAGAAGGAGAAAGGGATAACAAATGGAGAGAGAAAGAACGAAGAAGAATTTTTTTCTAAAGGTTTTGGGGAGAAAACAGGTATGAAGAAGTAATTTTGCCTGGTAAACCATGAACTGTTGACTAAAAATACTCGTATGGTGTAAGTGCTAGAAGATTTCTATATCAAGAGTTCTCCTACATTGTGTACAGTTAAGAGAAGTCTTGATATGAGGAAATAAGTAAGATTTAGATGAGTAGAAAGGAAAACAGGATTTCTTGCCATTTGTTTGGGTGTGTGTGTGTTTTTATATTAGCTCACCTATTTGCCTGTATGTTTCTCATATAAGTTATGTGTTTCCCATCATCTCTTAGGCTTCTTAGCCACCAGCTTTCTTTTTTTTCTTAAATAATATTTTTTATTATGTTAGTCACCATACAGTACATCCTTAGTTTTTGATGTAGTGTTCCATGATTCATTATTTGCGTATAACACCCAGTGCTCCATGCGATACGTGCCCTCCTTAATACCCATCACCAGCCTGCCCAAACCCCACCCCCTCCCTGAAACTCAGTTTGTTTCCCAGAGTCCATAGTCTCTCGTGGTTCATTCCCCCTTCTGTTTACTCCCCCTTCATTCTTCCCTTCCTCCTTCTACCGATCTCCCTGCTATTCCTTATGTTCCATAAATGAGTGAAGCCATAAGATAATTGTCTTTCTCTGCTTGACTTATTTCACTTAGCATAATCTCCTCCAGTCCCGTCCATGTTGCTGCAAATGTTGGGTGATTGTTCTTTCTGATGGCTGAGTAATATTCCATTGTATATATGGACCACATCTTCTTAATCCAGTCATCTGTTGAAGGGCATCTTGGCTCCTTCCACAATTTAGTTATTGTGGACAATGCTGCTATGAACATTGGGGTGCATATGGCCCTTCACTACGTCTGTATCTTTGGGGTACATACCCAGTAGTGCAGTTGCTGGATCATAGGGTAGCTCTATTTTTAACTTTTTAAGGGACCTCCACACTGTTTTCCAAAGTGGCTGTACCAATTTCCATTCCCACCAACAGTGTAAGAGGGTTCCCCTTTCTCTACATCCTCTCCAACATTTGTTGTTTCTTGCCTTGTCCATGTTTGCTATTCTAACTGGCATAAGGTGGTATCTCAGTGTGGTTTTGATTTAAATTTCCCTGATAGCTAATGATTTTGAACATTTTTTCATGTGTCTGTTAGCCATTTGTATGTCTTCTTTGGAAAAGTGTCTGTTCATATCTTCTGCCCATTTTTTGATTTGATTATTTGTATCTCGTGTGTTGAGTTTGAGAAGTTCTTTGTAGATCTTGGATACCAGCCTTTTATCTGTAGTGTCATTTCCAAATATCTTCTCCCATTCTGAGCCAACAGCTTTCTTACCATGCTTCCAACATTCTGGAATCCCTTTTCCTCTTCCTTTCTTGTTATCCATCATCATTATTTCCTACTTGAATCCTGGATTGTTGCCTCAGCCTTCCTGCCCCCCTTTTTGTTCCCATTTCAGTTCATCCTCCACTCCAGGAGCCAAAGTGGATCTTTCTAAAATTTAAATTGGACATATCGCTCTCTTTAAAAATCATTCAGTGTCTCCTCACTCCCTCAATAAAAAGCTTGAATTCTCACCATGGTTTTAAGGCCCTTTTTACCTGGATCCTACTACTTAACTCTAGCTTTTCTTAACCTCTTTTCCCCTACATTAAGGCACTCCCAAACATATTAAACTTGTTGCCATGCTTTCTTTCACCTCTGCATGTTTACTTGTTTTCACTGTCTGAGACTCTTCCTTTTCTCCTAAGTTGTACTCACTTTTTATGTTCCTGACTTAAATTCCCTTTCTTGAGGCACAGACATAGTACCTGCTTAGTACTCTGCCTTCACCAGTTCTCATTCCTACGTCTGGAATATAATAAAAGAAGCGGATTTGGACCGGGGTGGGAAGACCAAGGTTTGACTCCTAATCTTTTCTATGAGATTTTGGGAAATACATAACCCCTTTAAGCCCTAGTTTCCTTATCTCTAAAATGGGATAATGGCACTTTTTACAAGCCCATTGGAAGACATCACTGGCATGTAGGAGGGTTCTGTAAGCACTAACGCACCATGGTCATTTACACTGCTGTTGCTGTGACCATTAGTGCTGCTGCTCCTGCCATGCCCTCCCACCACCCACCATCCCCATCCCTGTCAGTCTTTCTGCAGTGTCTTCAATGGACTTGGGTTTTTTGTACTTTTTTTCTTTTTTTAAAGATTTTATTTATTTGAGAGAGAGAGAGAGACAAGCTGGGAGAGAGGCAGAGGGAGAGAGAGGTAGGCTCCCCAGTGGGGAGCCTGATGTAGACTTGAACCCAGGACCCTGGACCTGTGACCCCAAGGCAGATGCTTAACGACTAAGCTACCCAGGCACCCCTGTTTTTTGTGTTTTTTTAGGGGATGAAGACTTTAAAGAGATAACAGAGCTATTTTCCCAGCTGCATGTCTCCTCCAAACCTGAGAAACTTCCAGGGTAAGTTATTACTTCTTGGTGATTTTCATTTTTTTACTTGTGTTGATTTAGTGGATAAAGAATATTAGATTCTAACTTCTCTAGGGTGTCACCAAGTGGGGGCATTCCAAGTTCCATACCTTCTGCCTGCTACCTCTACAGGTCCAGCAGCACAGATCTCACATCTGCACTGCGCCCTTACTTCTGCCATCTCTATTTTCATTTGGAATGCTTGCTTATCAGCTCACATTAGGTCACAGTGTTGGCAGTGCTCCCCAGCCTTCATGAGACCAGTGGGCTAGCCTCAATTGAGGTCTCCCTCTTCTCAGGGCTCTGAGTGATTAAAGATGATGGCGTGGCCCGGCCCTTATGGACCTGGATGGAGGTTATTTCCAGAGCCCAGTGGCCATTTGCTATGTGTGGAAATGAGAGTCCCATGGCCTAGGCCTTGGTCTTGATAGGTGATGTCTGAGCTATCTTCACACATTTGGAACACGGAAGGCCTTTTGTCAAAAGTGGGTAGGGGGGTTATTTTCAGAGCAGTACTCATGTTAGCATATAGCCAGTACCAGCTCTGGGACACTCCACTGGGTCTTGGGCTGCTTGCCTCTTCATCCTCCTCTCCCAATCTCTGGAAATATCTCTGGACCAGTTAATGGCAGGCACAATTGCTGCCTGGCCAGGATGGCCATTACAGTCACCTGCATACCGCGGGAAGGAATGCGATACTTGTTTGTTATCCCACTGTCGCATGCCCAGTGAAAATGATGCATTCCCAAGAAAGTTTTGGATCACTCCCAGGCAGCTCCTCTTCTAACGTAGCACTTGACTTGCACTTTCTAGCTTGTATCATCATAGTGTTTTTTTAGCTGGAAATAATATCAAATTTAGAGAAAACTTGCACAGAGAGAGCAAATAATATTCATGTATCTTTTATGCAGATACACCTGTTGTTACAGTTAACTCCATACATGTAATCATTCATGTTTGAGCATTTGTTCTCTCATTCCCTGTCCTATCCCTTCCCCTCCTTTTGCCCTTCGCCCCTTCTTCCCCATACAGCA
>NW_024423897.1:19593007-19680348 GCF_017311325.1 Ursus maritimus
CCACACACACATACACATACACGCATGCATGTTGTGATGATTATTGGGACTGTTTTGGGGAATTAATTATAAACATGATAGCCTCTTACTCATAAATATTTTAATATGTACCTGCTAAAAATATGGATATTCCCTTAAGTCACCACAGTAGTTACCACCTGCAGTAAACTTAACATTGACACCATATATTTTTTTAAAGATTTTATTAATTAGAGAGCAAGAGAGCGAGAGAGCGAGAGCATGAGCAGGGGAAGTGCCAGAGGGAGAGGGAGAGCAGACTCCCCTCTGAGCAGGGAGCCTGACCCAGGGCTCGATCCCAGGACCCAGAGATCATGATCTGAGCTGTAGGCAGACGCTTAACTGACTGAGGCACCCAGGTGCCCCTGATACCATATTTTTATTTAATCTGTTGTCCACTTGTTCACATTCTGGTTTTGGCAGTTGGCCCAACAATGTCCTTTGTATCAGATTTTTTCCTGTAACATTGGAGCCAGTACATAATTGTGTTTAGTTGTCATGTACTTTCAGTCTCTTTTAATCTGGAGTAGTTCTTCACTTTTCCTTGTCTTTTATGATGAGAAATACAAACTCCTTTCCCCCTGTATAAAAATAGAGTATTCCTCATTTGGGGTATGTCTGGTGTTTTCTCATGGCTAAAGTCAGATTATGTCTTCCCAGGCAAGACACTTCATAAGCGACGTTATATCCTTCCCAGGCTATCACACCTAAGGCACATGATGTCCATCTTCCCCTTATTGTGATGTGTTGCCTGATTTCTCACTGTATGGTTACAGTTTTTTCCCTGTGTTACTAACAAACTTTCTGTGGGGAGACATTTTAAGACCAACCAATATCCTGATCCTCATGATAATTTCCCTCCTAGATTGAGCATCTATCCATGATTCTTGCTGCATCAATGTTTACTGTGATGGTTGCAAAAGGATGATGTGTTTTAACCCCAGGATTTGTTCCACATTATCATTTGGCTCTTGGCATTCTACTATAGTTAAGACCTCTCCCTTCTCCTATTTCTTTCTTTAGTATCTGTTATTTAATATGATCTCATGGGTTTCTGTTTTTTTCCTTTGGTTTGTAATTCATTACTGTTTTTAATTAGTTTGGTATTCAGATTGTCCTTCAAACGGACTCCTTTGTGACATGCCCTTATCATTGTTTGGAGTATTTCCTTATTTTCTGTCATAACAAGATATCATGGACTCACTTTGTACCTTCCATACACCAGTCCTGCAATCAGCCATTTCTTCAAGGAGCCGTAGTTCCTTTTTAGTAGTACAGGCTAAGATGTGGGTGGTAGGTGTGCTCTTCACTGCTGGGGTGTCTTTGCTTCTAGGCCCTGGGGGCAGAGCTAGGAAATGTACTCAGATACACACATCCCTATATTTGTACACGTACACACATACATAAGTTAGAGATCATGAATTCATCCTGGGAACTCCAATTTCAGTCCATCCCTACAGGGTTCTTGCCTTGCCTTTCTTCATGACACATTAGTGTCTCTCTTCTTCCACAGTAAGAACCCCATCTCCCAACATTAGCACATGTCCTTGTTTCCTCAGTTCTGTAATGCATCTGAAATAGTTTCATTGCTTTGCCCATGCTACTGTAAAACCAACCTATGGAAAGAATGTATGATTTATTTGCTTTCCCCCATGTTAATTTAATTTTCGAATATATGGAGTGTTATGTTTCTGAAAGTCAAAACTGTATAATTCCCATCCATTCCATTTTCCCTTCTCTTTTAGGTATTAAACTTTCTTGCTTTCTGGCATGTCCTCCTTGTGTGTCTTTTTTTAGATAAGTAGATATATTTTAAAGATAAGCAGATATGTTTTCTTCTTATACAATAGTTAACATACTGTGTATGTAATAGCATTTTGCTTTATTCACTTAACCTTATGCGTATGTATTTCTATATATGTATCATAAGTTGTTTTTACTTGTTTTTTTAAATGTGTACCTCCCATCCTGAATCTTTTTTTTGTTTTGTTTTAAGACTTATTTATTTGAGAGAGAGAAAGAGATTGTGCACAGAGGGGAGGCGCAGAGGGAGAGAGAGAATCTCAAGCAGACTCCCTGCTGAATGCAGAGCTTGATACAGGGCTGATCCCACGACCTTGAGATCATTACCCGAGCCAAAATCAAGAGTCAGAAGCTTAACCAACTGAGCCACCTGGGTGCGCCACCTTCCATCCTAAATCTTAAATTTCTTCAAGACTGGATCTTTGCTTTATTGGCCCTTAAAATCCCAGATCTACTTACTACTTCTTACTTTGTAGTTGAGCAAGTTGTTTAATCTCTCTGCCTCAGTTCCTCTGGCTGTGAGCTAGGGATGATGTAGAGTTCTTGTGAAGAATTAATGTGTTAATACACACAAAACTTTTATGGAGTCTCTGGCTCATAGTAAGTGATCACCACTGATGGTCCTAGGTATAGAAGCTAGCCCCATGTATTATACATTTAGGTATTTGATAAATATATGTATGTCAAGTAACTTTTATTTTGCTAGGTGCTAGGGAAACAGTAATGAAAAAGACAGAATTTGTGTACTCAAGGAGATCATAATAATAAGTTATTTTAAAAAGGCAAGTAACCCCTTAGCTGTTTGGTAATACTAGTCATTCTCTGAAAGCAGTCTTCATATTGTTTACATTTTGGGTTTTGAGTCATGAGAGGTAGAATAGTTAAAGGTCAGGGCCTGATTTTCCCCCAAGGATTTATATGGGAGACTGTGTCATATAGGGGAAAAGCAATGAAGCAGGAGTCTGAGAACACAGTTCTGATTCTTATTCTGACACATGTGATGTGGGCAAATCCCATTTCTTTTCTAGGCTTCATTTTTTTTCCAACTAATAAAAAATAAGTGGTTGGAGTAGCTAAGCTCAAAGGTCCTTTTTAATTCCTAAATCTCTAGGTCTTTCCAGTGGGAAGTTCCAGACTGAATTCTGGGTGTGAGGCGTGGGTAGCATTGCTGATTTTCAAAAGGTATGATAAGTTACCTTGAGTTGGCACAGTAGTTCATGATGACTTCAATTAATGTATTTATTACAAGAGCTGTCATTTTGAGTATGTACTCTGCCTACTTAAATATCTCCTTCAAGTATACTACTTTTATGATACCGCTTTCTTCTTTTGTGTGGCCTTATCTCTCCATTTTTCTTTCTTATTTTAATCTGAGATAAATCAATCCCTGGTTTTTCTCTCATTTTATCTCTTCAGAGGAATTGCAGAGCATTTCATATATTATTGAGACTGTTAGTCATCTGTTAGGATTCTTTCCAGCCTCATCTCCCACTGTTCTCTTCTCTCAAAATCTCACCACTCCATCCTCATCTTCTACCATGCTTCTCCCATATTGGTCTACCTTCTGTTCCTTCAGTACACCCACCTGATTTCCCTCTGCTTACAACTCTTGTTGTCTAAATATTTGCATGGCTGACTCCTTTTAACCTTCAGATTTCAGTTCAAATTTCACTCCTTGAGACCCCTCCTGACCACCCAAGCCGAGTCTGCCTTCTCATCCAGTCCATACTTTCCATCGCTCCATTTTATTTTCTTCACTCATTTGTTTGTTTGTTTGTTAATTGTCTTTCTGCTCTAGGGTAAAGAAGAGCAGGACCATGGTTTATATTAGTCGCCACTGCATTCTCAGCACCTAGGACAGTGCGTAGTAAATATTTGTAATGGATGAACTAATTAACAAATGCACTGTCTGCTCTGGTCTTACTAGTTGCTTCACAGTTTTCTCAGCACATTTTGAGTTTTCTTGTTTCCAGTCTTTTATATAGTTTTTCTTTTATTTGAGAAGTTAATGCATAGGGAAGTTATAAATCAGAGCCAGGTTGTTCTTGAGGTAATTTTAATGGGAGTTCCTGCATCATAGAAGAAAGAACCTTGAAATGAATGTCTGGGTACATAGGTTCTGCTCTAGCTCATTCATGATGTACCCTTGGGTATAGCCCCATCTGTTGATTTTAAAGGCTCAACCCCAGTGCTATATATGTAATAAAACCTGTGATTCTCATTTCTCAGCTGGAATGACTCTCGTGGTCTTCCCTGAATTCCTATTGCCTACTTACAGCTCTGAGCACATTCTGTCTATATAAAGTTCCTCAAGTGGATTCCTTCATTTAATGACAATAAACCTTTTCTTAGAAGCCAGAACACTCTCAGTTGCAAATGGCAGAAACTCTAGTCAGACTGGCTTAAGAAAAAAGGGGCATTCATTAGCTCAAGAAACTAGAAAATCAAGGGGCAAGACTGGCTTCAGGCATGGCTTTCTACCCAGGAACCCCACCCACCCTCCACCCCAATCCCCATACCAATCTCTTGACTCTGCTTTCTTCTGTTTTGGCTTTATTTTTAGAGAATCTTTTCCACATAGTGGTAGGATGACTACTGGCAACTTCAGGGTGTCTTTTTTTTTTTTTCAGTTGTATAACTCCAACAGAAGGAGGGCTTCCCTTCCCCAATAATTTTATCGGATGTTCTGAGGCTGACGCCTATTGACTTGGGTTGGGGTCACTTTTCCATCCATGAAGTAATTACTGTATGGACAGGGGGTATTAACATTGGTAATTAAACCTGAATTGTTTGCCAACCCTTGAAGCCAGAGGGTGGAAGCAACCCCACCCAAACCACATGAACTGAGAAAAATCTGGAACCTTCCACTAAAAGAAAGGAGATATGGTTGCTGGCTAGGTAAAAACAGTAGGCATCCTTTATAGTGTGCCAGGCACTGGGTGTGCACATCCAAATAAGACAGTCTGTAACTATCCTATAGCACTGTTGTTTATGTAGGAGATAGACACATTTAATTTCAGTATCTTTTGGTAAGTACTAAGTTGAAGGGAGGGTGCTCAGGGGACTGTGGACACACGGAAAAGGGTTGTTTAGGTGCCCAGTCTCCTGGAAGATTTTTGAAAGTTACCTGGAAGAAGCAATGTCTGGGTGGAGGATTGAAAGAAAACTAAAAGCTGCCTTTATTTAGAGAAAAGAAAAGGGTGGGGAAGGGCATTCTAACCTAAGGGAATAGCAAGAATGAAGAATGGGCACATTATAGATTATTATTATAAGATCTTAAAATGGAAATGGTCAGAGATGAAGCTGGAGATATAGGTAGGGTCTAGGTCACGGGTACTTCTTCAGTCATGTCAAAGAACATGATCTGGTTGATGGGGAGCCATTGAAGGGAAGAGGAATGATCAGCCTATAAAATACCATAATATGTATGTCCAGCAAGCAGTTGGAATATGTTGTTTTCAGGAGAGGTCAGTGCTAGAAATAAGGATTTAGGAGTTTGCAGCAGGTAGAGAATACTTAAAATTATAGGAACAAGATGGGTTGAGGGAAGACGGAATAGGGTGAGACAAGTAGAGAGCCAGGCTAGAACTCCAGGTGATGCTGGTGTTTAAGGGGCTGAAAAAGAAGGATCAATACATTCATACAAGAGCCTGAGGAGGAATGCTTATAAGGGTGGAAGCAGAACTGGAAGATGGTGGTATTATAAAAGTCAAAACCAGAAACAACTCAAAGACCCATCATCGGGAGAATGGTAAATTATGGTACATGTATAAAATGAACTACCACACAGCAAGAAATAAGAATGAGCTACTGATACTTGGAATAGCGTGGATAAACCTAACGGTATGTTGGGCATAAGAAGCCAGACACAAATTAGAATGGACTTAAGATTTCATTTGTATGCATCTTAAGGATAGGTAAAATAAATTTACAGTGAGGCAGAAGAATGGTTACCTTTGGGCAAGGGGAACGGTGACTCAGTTTGAGCAGTATTGACTAGGAAGAGGCATGAGGGGACCTTCTATTCTAGGGTGATGGGAATGTTCTCGATCTTGATCTAGGTCGCAGTTACAAAGACATATACACATGTGAACATTTCTTGAATTGTGCTCTGAAGATTTGTGCACTTTATGTAAGTTATACCTCAGTTTTCAAAAAGGCCAAAGGATTAGAGAATTTCAAGAAGGAATGAGTGGACAGTAGTGTTAGGTGTTGTCAAGAGAAGTAGTAAGGTAAGTAGATACGTGTATGATAAATGTATGTTTGGGTGAGAACAAGAATGCTGACTTACATGATGCTAACATGTTCCTGGTAGGTGCACAATGTGTGCAGTCACCTTTTGGTGAGCTGAATTGAATTGTTACGGGCAGTGATCTTTTTCTTATTTAGGCAAGAAATACTGCCTACGAATGGATCAGTACATCTCTGGCCAAGCCATTAGAAGAGAAGGAAGAAGAAGAGAAACAGTTGGAAACAGAAAAAACTGACCAAATCAATAAAAATTCAATAGAGGTACCAAAGCAACTAAACCTTTTTTTCTTTTTTAACAGTGTGGAAATGTGGGTATCATGATGAGGGATGGAGGCACCTTCTGTTTTCTTGCGTCACTACTCGTCATTTCAACCTTATAATCCAAGCTTGTAGCAACCTTGTTCCAGACTGTAGGATGAAAGGAGTGAAGGAAAAGAGACTTAAGGGTTTGTGTGTGTTGTATCATGAGGAAAGTTCCCAGAAGCTACTACAAGCCACTTTTTTTATCTAAATCTTTTGGCCAAAACATAGTCACATGGTCACAACTCGCGTTGGGGGAGCTTCTGTTTTTATAGTTATGAGCCCAGCTGTAAAATGACATCCCTGCTGTGGTAGAAGAAGAGGTTTATTGAAGGGCATCCATTGGTCTCTGCTGTTTTCAAGATACCGAATCCTCCAGTATGAGAGAAGCAAGCTGACATCATTTCCTCTGGCTAAAAAAACCCAAAAAACCAAATGCCTTGTTTTGTTTTTCCCTTCAGGATATCCATGCATTTGCAATCCGGAGCCTAGCAGAACTGACTGCCTGCTCAATTGAACTGTTTCACAAAACAGCAGCTCTGGTTCTGCATGGCCAGAAGCAGGAAGTGACAGCCATAGAAAGGAGCAAAACTCTTTCCCAGTAAGTATAAAGGGAATCCCTGTAAATGCTGCAAACTGCTCAGAGTTTTCTCAGCTACCTTCCAAAGTTTTAAGAAACTTTCCTCTCAACAAGATGCTATTCACAGGTTAGAGGTTTGTTCATTTTGGGTTTTAGTTATTAAGTAGCCAAAGTGGCTATTTCTTTTCATTGAGCCATAAGTCTACATTATAAATGTTTTTATTAACTGGTTGTTTTATTAATTGTTTTTTATTATTGATAATCTGAAAATTAGTTCTCAGGTTATTGGTTTTAATAAAAATAAAATTTTACATGAGTAAAAACAGAATGGTTCTTTTTAAAAAAATTTTAAGAAGATTTTATTTATTTATTTGACGGTGAGAGAGAGAGAAAGTGCATGCATAAATGGGGAGCGTCAGGCAGAGGGAGAGGAAGAAGCAGGCTCTCCACAAACAGGGGGAACATCATACAGAGGGAGAGGGAGAAACAGGCTCCCCGCTTAGCAGGAAGCCTGACATGGGGCTCGATCCCAGGACCCTTGGATCATGGCCTGAGCCGAAGGCAGAGGCTTAACTGATTGAGCCACCCAGGTGCCCCAAAACACAGAATAGTTCTAAGAACCTCAATTCTTAATAATGTTTATATTCATTATTGAGTGCTGATTATATGCTAGGCATCATGCTAAGGGACTTACGTGTATCATTTCTAATTTATACAATAACTCTAAAGGTAAGTGATTAGTCCCACTTTAAAGAAAATGAAGAATACAGACCCAAGAGAAATGAAATAATCTGCCCAGTTTGTGCAGACTGGGATTTAATCCTAGGCCAGGTTAAGTCCCTAAGCCCCCTTTCCCGCCATATTGCTGATTTTGAGTAAGAATTTCAAAAATAATAGAAAGTAGAGAGTCATAAGAGAAAAAAAGATCTGCTTTCTAAATAAATCTAAATAATGAGAATTTTCATGGGAAAAAAAAATGTGTGGGAGTGTCTAGTGTGTTAGGATTGGGAGGGGCCCTTGATGTTTTCCAGACCTCTTCTTTACCCATAACTTCACTGTTCTATAACATCCCGCAGCAGGGGGCTGGTTTTGTCTTCAACATCTTAGGATGAGGGACTCAACTTCACAGTAGCCTGTTTTTTGGAAAAGTGGCTGTTTCCACTTTTCCACGTGTATATCTGTGTTTATATGTACACGTATGCATATATATGTATGTGTACAGTAGGTATATGTGTGTATAAACACACACACATATGTATGGTCTCCCCATTAATTATCAGTAAGTTAGAATCCATGGAAACTGGGCTTTTGCTTGTTTACTGTTAACTCCCCAGCTCTTAGAACAGTACCTGGTACATAGAAGACTTCCAGTAAATATTGTTGAATGATTGAATGCATATTTATTTTAACTACACTTGTGAATGGAATGTAGGATCTTTTCAGTACTACCTTATCTTCTTAAAATGTATGTTAGTTATTTCCTTTGATTTAACTTGAAAATCTAGTACTTTTAGAGGATTTTGCAGAAAAATGTTTTCCCAAGGACTGAACCTCCTCTGCCCGCAGTATGAATGCCTGCTCAAATGGGTCCCCAGATACATCAAGTAGCTGATGAAGGCATATTTACTCCCTTTAAAAAAAGCTTTCTTCTTTCACATTTATTACCAGGAGTGATTTGTTTTCTTATGGTTGTTAAATATGCTTATTTAAAAAAAAAAAGAGAAAGAAAAACAAAAAGAGGAACCCTCCTGACTTTGCTCACTTCTTTCCTAGGATGACAGTTGTGTTGTGTAAAGAGTTGTCTTCTCTGTCTAAAGAGTTTACCATCTGCCTAACAACTGCCGGGGTAAGAATTCTGGCCTTTTATTGGGCTAATATCTGTTCTGTGGGCTTTTTAAAAGCAGCTCTATTAATATAAAGTTTTTGTACCATAAAATTTTCCCATTTCAAGGGTACCATTCAGTGGTTTTTAGTATATTTACAAAGTTGTGCAACTATGACCATAACCTAATTTTAGACGGTTTTCATCATCCCCCAGAAAACCTCATACCATTAGCAGTCACTCCCATTCCCTTCCCCTCCACACTCTCCTAGCGCGAAACAACACTAATCTGCTTTCTGTCTATAGATTTGCCTATTCTGGACATTTCATATATATATGGTGTCATACAACATGTGATATTTTGTGTCTGATTTCTTTCAGTTAGCCTAATGTTTTTGAGATTCATCCACATTGTAGCATGTATCGGTACTTATTTTTGTTACCAAATAATCTTTTATGGACATATACCACATTTTTCTGTTCATCCATTCATAGACATTTGGATTGTTTCCATTTTTCAGCTATAATCAATAATGTTGCTATAAACATGCATTTGTGTTTTCATTTCTCTTGGGTGGATAGGTAGGAGTGGAATTGCTGGGTCATATGGGTAATGTGGGCCATTGAAGAACTGCCAAACTGTTTTACAAAGTGGCTGTACCGTTTTACATTCTTGCCAGCAGTATTTGAAAGTTCCAATTCCTCCACATCCTCCTCAACACTTGCTATTGTCCATTGTTTTTTGTTTTTGTTTTGTTTTGTTTTTAAATGTTAGCCATCCGAGTAGGTGTGAAGTGGGTATCTCATTGCAGCTTTTATTTGCATTTCCCTGATGGTTAATGATGTTGAACTTCTTTTCATGTACTGTTGGCCATTGGTATGTCTTAAAAGAAATGTCTTTCCTAGTTTGCCTACTTTCAAATTGGGTTTTTTTAAAAAAAATTATAAATTGGGTTATTTATTTCATTATCTTTTTGTCATTTATAATTTTAATCATTTGCCTTTTTATTACTTACTATTATTGAGTTGTAAAAATGCTTTATGTATTCTGGGTATAAGTTCATTATCAGATGCATGATATGCATGTATTTTCTCCCAGGCCATGGGTTGTTTTTTTCTTTCTAGATAGTGTCCCTGCACAAAAGTTTTTAATATTGACAAAGTCCAGTTTGTCATTGTTCTCTTTTATCACTGTTCAGTACTTCTGGTATTATATCTAAAGAATCATTGCCTAACCCAAGATCATGAAGATTTACTCCTGTGTTTTCTCCTAAGAGTTTTCTTGTAGCTCTTCCATGTATGTCTATGATCCATTTTGAGTTAATTTTTTATGTAGGGTGTGAGGTGGGGTACACCTTCATTCTTTTGCATGTGGATATCACACTTGCATGTCTCAGCACCATTTGTTGAAAAGTGTTTCCCTATTGAATTGTCTTGGCCCTTTTGTCAAAAACAATTAACCATAGATACACAGGTTTATTTCTGGACTCTCATTTCTATTTTATTGTTTATATGTGCGTGTATCCATATGCCAGTGCCATATTGTCTTGTAGTAAGTTTTGAAATCATGATGAAATCTTCCAACTTCGTTCTTCTTTTTCAAGATCTTTTATCTTTTGGGGGCCCTATGCATTTTCATGTGAATTTTAGGATCAGCTCATGTATGTTTAGCTGATTTTTGCAACTTATTTTTGTTTTCTCATTTTATGAAATTTGCAGTATATTTTGTGCTACTCTTTGGACATGTAGACCTTGATAAAATAAAAACCCTAAAGTTTGGCTCTAGTTTTAAGGAGCAGCGCCTTATTTAGACTGTGACAGTCCTTATACTTTGCACTTGCCAACCAGGAGGAGAGTTGTAATTAAAACAGCTCAAGCTTTTTTTTCTTTTTAAAGGAATTGTAAAAATTTACTGAGGTGTGTAAACTATAGAACATGATCAGAAATCAGTAACCTTGAATTAGGATAAAATCAAGGGCATTTTAAATGAGCAAATAAAAATCACTTTGTAGTAAAACCAAATTCATAGATACAGAGAACAGATTGGTGATTGCCAGGGGGAGTGAAGGGTGGCCTAAACAGGTGAGGGGGATTTAAAGGTATAAACTTTCCGTTATACATAAGTTATGGGGATGTAATGTACAGCGTAGTGATTATAGTTAATAATTCTGTACTGCATCTTCGAAAGTTGCTATAAGAGAGTATATCTTGAAACTTCTCATCACAAGAAAAATTTTTGTAACCATGTATGGTGACACATGTTAACTAGACTTATTATGGTGTTCATTTTGTAGTCTATGTAGATACCAAATCTTGTTGTACACCTGAAACTAGTACGGTGTTGTATGTCAGTTATACCTCAATTTAAAAAAATCACTTTGTAATAAGTATATAAGTGTCAGTGTGGCAGCAAATTCTGGGCCCTTAAACTTATTTAAGAGCGTAGCCCAAATTAACTTTTCTTACTTTAGGAGTTTAGATTATTCCTGTAAGGGATAATCCTGGGATTGTCTTTTTTCCTTAATGCTGTCTTTAAAAGAGCTTCTGGTCTTCCTGAAGCTAATCTTCTGAGGCCAAATCTTTCCATGTGTTTCACATAAAGATACTTTAACCCAGCAAGTGAACTATAAAGTGCTAACACATGGGGGTAATAAATTTCCATGATTTATTTCCATGTTTTTCAGACAGCCTATCTTAAAAACCATTGAGTATTTTGAGCACATGTTCCATATCTGCATATTCTGTTTTAAAATTGTTCTAAAGTTTCTGGTCATATGTATCATTTCTACCCCCTCTTCCAAAATGAAGATACTTTTTAAAGTCAATAAAAAACTACAAAGGAATACACTGTCAATTGGACAGCACAGGAAGATATAAAGAAGGAAATTTAAAGCACTTCCAGAGATGATATTTTGCTCTTTCTCAGTCCAGACTTTTTCTATACTTAAATTATGTATGGGGGTGTGTGTGTGTGTGTTTATGTGTGTGTGTGTCTGTTTCAAAGTGGGATCATACTCTGCCTACTGGTGCTCACTTAACAGTGTGTCTTTTTTTCTAGGTCAAAGAAAAGGCAGACATTCTTAATCCCCTAATCACTGCAGTATTTCTAGAGGTTAGTAGTTAATTGTAAGTCTCTAACTTTAAGGGTATTAGGTATTATTAATAAGCTCTTCTTCAGTCTTTGTTTTTGGCTTTTTTATTTTTTTAATCACATTGGTAGTTTAGCCATACTGATGCAGGTGTGACCAAAATGGTGTGTAGTTGATGCAAATTCCCTATTCATCATTACAGAGCATAATGATGAAGCTGCTATGTAAAGTGCAGACCAGCAGTGGACTGTCAGTAGTTAGTACTATCCACTGGCAGCTGATGGACGATCCTTAGTAATGAAACACCTTCTGGAGACCAGGGGTAAACTTGAAGGGCTGAAAATTACAAACAGGCAAACACTGCTTCTGAAAGGACTGAAGTTTATACAGGGGAGATTTGTTACAAAACAAGACAAAACATTTTGTTGTGTCATTTCCTTGCCAAGAAAATTTTTTTGTCACAGGTACCTGCGTTTACACAGGTCCATTAGATCTAAGGAGGTGGGTGGTTTAAGTCCACGGAAAATGGGGATGTAAGAGGATCACATGATCGATTATATTGCCTCCTTGTGTGACACTTTCTGCATTCCATATTTTAAAAATTCTGTCTTGTCAATTAATGGTGCAAACAATTAGACGTTTGAAGATCTTTTTAAAATATATTTATGTAAGGGGAGATAATTCGTTAGGTTTTATTTTTTTATTATTTTTTTAAGATTTTATTTATTTATTCTACAGAGATAGAGACAGCCAGCGAGAGAGGGAACACAAGCAGGGGGAGTGGGAGAGGAAGAAGCAGGCTTGTAGCGGAGGAGCCTGATGTGGGGCTCGATCCCATAACGCCGGGATCATGCCCTGAGCCGAAGGCAGACGCTTAACCGCTGTGCCACCCAGGCGCCCCAATTCGTTAGGTTTTAAATATGAATTGAAAAAAATTTTTAACAATTGGGCTGTTAATTCTTTAAAAATTATCACCAAGGAACTACCTTTAATTTCTTAACTGCACAGTTTCCCTTGAATATCAGGGTAATTATTCTGAATATTAACACTTAAATAGTGTTTTTAAAACTTTGTGATTAAGTAGATGGCAGAGTGGTATAGGTGAGAAGTTTGTAAACCAGGAGCCTAGTTTTGTCCTGGATCTCCCCTGATTTGCTGTGTGACCTGGACCAGGTGTTTACCTTCTTGACAGTCTCATCTTTAGGTGCAATATAAGAGATTTAACTGGATGATCTCTGAGGTCTCTTTTGGTTGGAAAATTTGGCAGCAAATGTCACATTAAAGTTTAAATAGGAGTACGTGCTATTGATAAATCCAAAAAAGGTAAAGTCACTTAGTAAATTTTCCTTATTGCTATTTGGATTTGGTTGTTCTTGATTACATATTTGGAAGAGTCTTGTCCTTGAAATTATATATTTTTAACTTCATGTAATGAACTCTCTATTATTCTTCTGGACGATCAAAACTTGTTAGCTATGAAGTCTGGAGAACTCTGAGCATATTCCATAAATATGTCTGTTGTACCAGATAGAAATATATCTATGCTTACCACCTTTGAAAGCAGTTTTCTTTGTTCGTATTTATAGTCCCTGTCTTGTATTTACTAATTATATTGAGTCCATGGAAGAAGAGCTGTCATAATGGACTGAAAATCCTATTGGTGTAAGATTCATAGCCTTCTAAAGTCCTTTGAGTAATTGACTAAAATGTTGTGACGGAACCTACCCATTTAGTAGAGGAATAAATAAGCTTCAAATGCCAAATTCAAGCAGTATGTCAAAGAACAGATACCATTTCTGATGGGCAAGTTGGACAAAAATGCTGACATTCATTTTTGGTACTGTCACATCTTGAGAGCTAGATCGTTCTTTCTTCTCTTCACTTTAACTAACATGGTTAGTTTGTGCTTTTGTTTGCCAGGCTACAGATCAGTTAGATTGTACAAGTTAATCTGTTTTTGTTGTCTTTTAGTATATTTTCTCTTTTCAGTGACTGTGATATTTTCTTTTTTTCAATCTTGACAGGCATCAAATAGTGCTTCCTATATTCAGGATGCCTTTCAGCTGCTCTTACCTGTGCTGGAGATCTCTCTCATTGAGAACAAAACCGAACTGCCAGAGGCATGAGCTGCAGGCCCAGGGTCTTTGTCAGAACATTGAAGAACAGAGAAGATTCAGCCCAAAACTTGTGACAGCCAAGAAATGCCACTCTCTTTTAGGTACCCCTGAAGAAGTGAAGGAGAAAGGATTATTTTAGTGTATAAAATTTAGGCAGGAGAGCAGGTTTAAAGGACGTTTGTTACCTTCATTGCTTGGCTGAAATATTCAGGTCTTCACACTGCCCTTCCAAGTTGTTAGAATTATTAAATTATTTGAGAAGAAACTTTTATAGGAAGTTCAAGAATAATAGCTCTAGATAAAGGTTAATGGAGTACTCAGGCAAAAATACTGCTTCTTCTTGGACATGATGCAAAACACTAACAGGTTTGTTATGGTTCTGTGTGATTTTGCAGCCCACTGATATAATTGGTTGTGAAGCAAGAGAGAAACAATTTAGTACTCTAGAATTCCTGTGCTTGATCTATTGATGCCATGCCCTTTCTCCTTTCTATAATAAAATCTGTGGCTTTAAGAAAACAGTATATAGAAACTGTAATGATTACCTAAATTCTTTGGACTTGGTTAGAAAGTTTCGTGTGCTCTTTAATTCTCAGTAGATATTTGGCATGAAGGAGAAACATCTGAAATGTACCCAAAGCCACATGAATTAACTACAGCAAAGTGCCCTTTGGCTTCAAACTGCTCTCCTACCCTAAGGTGACAAGCTTCAACTCAACTGGGTTCCAGACCAACAGGTGCAACTTAGAGAAACAGTTTCAGGTTTGCAGGTATCCCGAGTCTCTCCAGGATGTTTTTCATGCATACCTTACATGCAGGATCAATTCTGTAATAGCCAGCTCCAAAGGAGTATCGAAACTCTTTTAGTCATTTGAATATTGTTGAAGGGGATTATAGAATCCCATAGAAATCATTTATAACAGGATTTAACCTGTAAGACACAGTACAATATGTTTTTCCTTATTCTTTTTTGTTTTGTTTTAATGTATTCCTTAGCATGTTTATAAATATAACTTTTATCCGTTAAATCTTAAGCCTTCTTTTGTTCTCTTCAGCAATGTAAGAGGCTAATAAGGTGTTATCTTCCTAAAAGTTATTTGGTATCCACTCTTTTAAAAAAATTCTCCAACTTTGTGGTTGGAGGTAACTTTTGTGAGCTCTACTGCTCATCTTCTAAAACCTTTAAATAAAATGTAATAATTATGTCAATTGATTCTTTCACTTTCACTTACTTTTCCAAACATAAGCCTAAATATCTTTTTCAGACCAAAGAAATAGCAAAGCAAGGCTCTAACATTGATCTCAACACTATTTCTATGTAATTGCCTTATTTGGGGGTAAGGGACAGTTTGTAAGCAAGGAGGAAATAAATAGATTTGGGCTAAAAAGTTACCTCATTAGCACTAAAATGTCACTCTGCTTATGTTCTGTTCTGATATGATCAGAGAACTTTCAAACATTTCTTTTTTAAGGTAAGTCTCACCCTTCCCAAAGTGAGTAATTCTGAAATTTCGGAAAAAACAATTGGCTGTGGTTACTAAAGCTGGTGTCCCCAGTCCTTATTTGTTGCTTCAAGCCCATTTGCTGTGTCTGATCCTGGTTTAGGAACTACTCACACTGCTGACCACCTGTTCAGACATTTGTACAATGGTGGCTTGCACTTTTTACTTTTCAGTCTAGAAATATAGCTAAGGTTTTTTTTTCAAGAAGAGTGATATAGATATGGGGGACAGAACAGTGATTCTTTTTATGTACCTATCTGGATTGCAGCCCTGAATATGACCAGTTTTAGATTAGATCTTACAAAAGACAGATGTGACTCACTGCCTTTTTTTTCCTTACTTATCCCCCCTCAGCAGCTTCCCCACCCACCCAAATGTCTTTTAATGGATTTAGGAGACCATCAGTGAAACAATGATGAAAGGACCAATTAATTCCGAATAACAATTGCCTACCTTTCACCTAAAATATAATGAAAAAGAATGAAAGTTCCTTGATCTAGTAGAAAGAAAAATAAGAACATAAAAGTTCGTTGGCAGGTGAAAAGGTAAATTCAGGGGATACTTTGGAACTTACTGGATTATGGTGATGATTTTTGTATGGTGCGTGCTTTATTCTGTTTGGGGTGGGTACAGAATGTAGTTTCTTCATGATACCTCGTCTTTTGGTGCTATTTCTCTTAAATTTTCTCCTGTCTTTTACTGCCATGTCCTAATGTGTGCTACACCGGCCCCTCTTCCCAATTCACTTAACACCTTATTGGTAAAATGTTCAGTTATTACTGGGGGTAAGATGGTTCTCTTCCTACTATTGGGATCTTTAAAGGCTGTGATTAAAAGAGACTTCATTAATTTGGTCTAAAAGAAATAGAAACATCTACAAACTAATTCTTGTTTCCTCTTTATGTAATGCCTTGCAGCTGTGTTAAGGACAAGCTATATTTACCTTACTTGCTTTTGATAGTTTTTTTTAAGGCATAGACACCTAAATTGACAGGCTTGTGAAATGTGAATCAGCAATCCATGTGGCTGGCATTCACAGAAATCTGAAATCAGTGTGATAAACAAATGTGGATTTTCTAGGCCTACAATGAGGAAACAAGAGCCTGTCAGTACTACCCCGAGTGAGGACCCTCTCTTTTGTACTTGTTTTTATCTAAAGACCTCTTTAAAGGAGAGATGTTTATAAGTAACTATTGATGTCATCATTTGAGAAATAAGACATCTTTATTTCTAGATGTATTCTGAGTTTTAAAAGTGGGAATATTCTTCAGGTTGGGAAAACACAGATTAAAACTGTACCCGCAGGGGGCCCTCAATAAGCGTGATATTTCACAAATGTCAAAGATTGAAATCTCTTATGTCTTACCAATATAACGTGATGTCCATTATCATAAAAGATTTAAAATGAAGCATTTGAGAAATGAGGAAGTTCTAAAAATAGCAAACCTTAATTAATGTGTCATCAAGGTCTCTGGCTAATGTATGAGGAGAATTTTGAAAACTTGCCCAGTAATATTACTTTCCAGCTGTACCCTGATATTCCACAAGCACCATGCACTCATTTCCCTGTTTTACCGTAGCCCGTGTTACCACATCCTTGCTTGTGATTACCTCATCTGGCCAAACCCCAAAGTCCCTTCATGTCTAACTGTCGCTTCCCCAATCAACTCTTTAGGAAATTTTTTAACAGTTGAAATATTCATCTGTCCTGTAAGCTCACGCCGGTACCATGGTCTGAGTAATCTCTGCCTTGTAGCTGCAGAGCTCTCCAAGAAAGGAAGTGGGGCAGATGATCTGTTGACATGGACTGTGGCTGAGTTGGGTGAATGTGTCTCAAATCTCGTTGTCATGATTGGGTCAGTTCAGCTTTGCACGTGTTTGCCAGGTGCATCCATCAGAACTCTCAAATCACTACTTTTGGGGGCTTGTGTCTTAAGAGACCAATTTCTGCCATTTATATAAAACTACAGAATGATCTATTGTTCATCAAGTACCAGTAGTTACAAAGAGGAAACTGATGTGTGTGGGGCAGCTTGAGTACCAGGCGCCACAGAATACACTTTGGTTTGTAATCCTCACAACTATACAGGACAGGGCAGTGGCACCCTAGCATATGGGCCTGCAGTATGGCGTAGAAGTTAGGAGCAAAGACAGACTCAAAAATGGACCTCAGCTCCCTCATATTCCAGACTTGTGATCATGAGCAGGTGACTTAATCCCTTAAATTGCAGTTTTGTCATCTGTGAAATAGATCTTGAACAGCACTTGTATTATAAAGTCACTGATAGGATTAAATAAAACGATCTGTATGCAGTGCTGAGAAGAGCGCCTGCCACGTGGCAATATGTGCTTAATGTTTACTAGCCAGACACTGCTCTGAACGTTTTATGGGGACTAATTCAGTCCTCACAACAGCTCCCTGAGATAGGCACTGTTAGCATGCCCATTTACAGAAGAGAAAACTGAGGCACAAGGTTAAATAACTTGCCTGAGATCACACAGTCAACAAGTGGTAGAGTCAGGATGCAAACCCAGGCAGCATGGTACCTGAGGTCTGTTTTCAACTATGACCTCACACTGCCACCGTAACAACTATGAGCTACTTTGTTACGATGGTTATGAAACAGTCTCAGAGGGTTCAGTGACTTGCCAGGCATTTCACAACTCTAAATGACAGAGCTCTTGCAGTGTGAGCCCAGGTTGTCTGGCTCCCAAACTCACGTTTGTTCTATTTTATTTTTTTAAGGGGAAAGGCTTGGAGGTTCCTGTCTGGTGATAAATACCTGTAGGGGAGCATCTGGGCACATTATCCGAAGCCACTAGGAGCTGGCACGGAAAGGATGGTGTGGTGACAAGTCCTGTTTGCCACAGCAGAAACAAAGATCTCCGTGAAGTAAGAGCATCTGTATCAATTAGTGATCAAAAAGGAGAGAGGAGTACACGAACGTTCATAGCAGCCTTATTATTAACAGCCCCAAACTGGAAACTACGCAGATAGCTTTCAGTGGGTGAATGCTTGAACAGACGTACACCCACACCATGGATAGCCACTCAGAAATTACAAGGAATTAACTATTGATCCATGCAGGAACTTGTGTGAATCTCCAGAGAATTATGCTGAATAGAAAAATCCCCAAAGGTTACATAGTATATATTCCATTCATATAACATTGAAATGACAAATTTATAGAAATGGGGATGTGGCTTAAAAAAAAAAAAGGAATGGAGACCAATTAATCGTTGCCAGGGGTTAGGAATGGGGATGGAGAGGAGATAGGTTAAGTGTGGGTTTAGAAGGGTACTAGGAGGGATTCTTGTGGTGATGGGGTACCTTAACTGTGGTGGACACACGGACCTACTCGTGTGGTAAAGTGTATAGAATTTTAAATGCAGGGGCACACACACACACACACACACACACACAAATGAGTATAAGAAAAACTAAGGACTCTGAACGAGATAGGTAGATTGTATCATTGTAGTATCCTGGTTGTAAAATTTAGTTTTGCATGATGTTACCATTGAGGGAAATTGGGTAAACGATATACAGGATCTCTCTGTTATAATTGCATATAGATCTACAATTATTTCAATAACTACTAGAATTAAAAATAGAGAGGCGCCTGGGTGGCATAGTCAGTTAAGTGTCTGACTCTTGGTTATGATCTCAGGGTCCTGGGATCCAGCCCTGCGTTGGGCTCCGTGCTCAGCACGGAGTTTGCATAGGATTCTCCCTCCCTGCTCCCTTTGCCCCTTTTCCCCCACTCAAATCAATCAATCAATCAATCTTGGGCGGGGGGGAAGGAAGGAGAGGGCTTTGTGCCAGGGGAGTCAGAGAGTCCAAAAATGTTGTCCACTGTCCGGACTTAACAAAGATCTAGGGGCCTCTTATGTGAACGTCCCTGTCGTAGACACTTGGAAGCAAGGATGGTGGCAAATGTGGCTCTGTCAGGCTCCTCTCAATAAGCAGGCACTTTGGTAGCAGGTTTTAGGATGCACTACAGGCCAAAGCGGAAGAGAAATATCAAGATCCAAAGTGAGGGGAGAGAGAATACACAATAGCAACCATCACAGATAAATACTGCTGAGGTTTTTTTCTTCTGCATTTCATAAGTCTTCAGGATCGGAGGAAGAGACCTTTGGGGTGGTTCTTGGTTTCCTATATCATCAGGGTTTGCATGGCTTAAAAAGGGGGCTGCTCAAATGGAATTGGGGTGAGGGAACATTGCCACCTAGTGTTGGTGGAGTGTGAGATCCAACAGCAGGAGTGGAGGGTGGTTGTGGGGTGAGGTAAACCTATGACCAGCTTCTGGCCACCCCTACCAGTGTGACCCTGCTCAATTCTGCTTGTTTCCTTCATCCTGGAATCAAAGCTATGGGTTGGGCTTCATTTCCCCACCATCCTCCATCCTTTGTGACTGATGAGCTCTGCTTAGAGAGTGACTGTGAGCATGGCCGTAAGGGGTCTGGATTGGGAACACCGGGAGCATCTGGATGCCCAGCAATATTCCTCTGTATGCTGGGTTTCTCTTAGGGCTTTTTCTCGATACTTCCCCACCAAAGGCATGCTTGTGCACATTTCCAGTGCCCAGTGCCCATACTTTGTTAGCTCTTCCATAGACAAGTCATCCATATGGTGAAAGTAGCCCACTTCTGGCCAGTCCTTGCCAGTCAATGCAGGCAAAGTCAGGTGGTGGCTGCTGAGAACTGTACCACCTTCATTTGTAAAGAGCTTCCACGTAAGTATTTTCACTCCCATTTTAAGATGGGGCATTTGAGTTCTGAGGGAGTCGAGGAGTGTCCAAAGTCAGCTTGTAGGTGGTTCTGCTGCAGTGTGCTCCCTGTAGGTCTTTTCTGGAGCCCACTCAGGTTCCTGGAGACAGTGGAATCTCACAGCCAGGAGAAAGCCTCATCCTACTGGGTCCGGCAGGCGCCCAGATGACAGAAAAGAGATTTGGAGGTGTGAGGGCTTTCCTAATGCCCTGGTAAGACCTTACTAGGCTCTGCCTTCTCCCTCCCGGCGAGAGGCTGATGCTGGTATGAGTTGTGATGGCCTCGATCGTGGCTGGAGAGCGTCAGGGGCTACTGCCCCGAAGGTGTGCCCCACTTACGCGTCACCTGACTTCCTGTAGCCCAGTGTTGAGGCCACAGACTCGGGGGTCAAATTGATCTGGGTTCAAATTCTGCCTAAGCTATTTCCAGCTGTCTTACCTTGGGCGATGTACCTTCTAAGCCCAACTTCCTTGCCTGTAAAAAGGAATAAAATAAGCACATTCCTTATAGGGATGTTTTGGGCTTACCCTGGGGGTGGCTACTTAACTTGCAAAATGAAAATGTGGGGCTCCTTGTTCAAAAAGCAAGAGTAAAGCTTTTCCCCTTCTTCCACAGTCCCTCCCTTGGCCTGTCATGGTGGTGTTTATTTGCTAGTGAATGGTGTGCCTCCTCAGGCACAGGGCTACTTTCTGGGTGAGTGCAGATCCTTGCAGGTGCCTGGGATCCCACCCAAGACTTAAGTGCCCCTGGGCCGAGTGTAAGCCAAGGCTCCAAGCCCCCAGCACGTATTTCATTACCCTATCAGTCTTTACTTACTAAAGCTAAATTAAAGATAAAATAATTGAGCTGAGCATTTCAAGATGGTGACCACAGAACCCTTAACCCCCAAATATAGCTCCTTCTGAGTGTGGGCCTTATGTGACTCCATTGGTGGCCTGCCCCTGAGCTGGCCCTGAACATGCTTGTAAGCATTTAGCACAGTCTTGAGCCCACAGTAAGGACTCAGCAAATGGTCAGTTGAAAAAGCCACAGTTTTGCTCCCCGGTCACCTCCGGAATCCCACAGCTCAAGCCTTCTCGGGAGCTTTGCATGTGCAACCGGCTTATGGGAGAGTCAGGGAGGGTGTTAATGATCACCTTTGTAGAAATGGGGAAACTGAGGCCCAGAGAGGAGATAAGACTTGGCGATGCTCACCCTCTAGTTTCAGAGTCAGAAGGCAGTGGTAATCTCTAGACTCTGAGCCAATCCTGAGCATCTCAGGTTCAGCGTCCATGCCGGGCCTCCTGATATTACTTGGGCATCGTGAGTGGTGATAGCTCGTGGGCTCCCTGCTCCGCCCCTTTCCATAGCTTTCCGAACTGCTCACTACTAATCTCTTCCAGAAAGCCTTTCCTGCTAAGGACCTCCCCATAGGACTTTCTCTTGCATGTGCTCATTTACACAAAATTCGATCGTATGGAATTTGGTTTATTTCCTGTGTTTTTAATCTTTTTTTTTTTTTTTTAAAGATTTTATTTATTTATGTGACAGAGAGACAGCCAGCGAGAGAGGGAACACAGCAGGGGGAGTGGGAGAGGAAGAAGCAGGCTCATAGCGGAGGAGCCCGATGTGGGACTCGATCCCAGTATGCCGGGATCACGCCCTGAGCCGAAGACAGACGCTTTAACGACTGCGCCACGCAGGCGCCCCAAATTTGTTTTTTAAGTTTATTTATTTATTTATTTATTTATTTATTTTTACGATTTTAAGTAATCTCTACACCCAAATGGGGCTCGAACTCACAACCCTGAGATCAAGAGTCACACACTCTACCAACTGAGCCAGCTAGGCCCCATTAATTACCAAACATTATGAGCATGTTTCTGGCTTATTAAATGTTTTTTAACCTTATTTAAAATAGCTCTATTTTAAGGAAGCTCCATAATTTATTTGACCAATCCCAAATTATTAGACAGGTTGTTTCTAATTATTTGTCAATTACTGAAAAGTGATGTGTGAAGTTCTAAACTGAGAACAATCATCGTACCTGGCTCATGGGCCATTGTGAAGATTAAATAAATACAGGAATAGCATTTAAGAAATGAAACAAGTACTATGCATGTGTTAATATTATTCTGTTAGCTCTATTACTTTAATAATGCTAGAGTTGATACCATTTTATTCCCATCTTTGAACATGTAAGGGACAATGTCCTAGAAGTTGCATTATGGAGTCTGAGGGGAGAGCGCTGACATGGAATGTGCCCACGATTTATGGAGGGTGTGCCCTGCAGCTGGCAGGGAGACCAAGGGGTCAAGAGGGGTGGTAGGATTGAGCCCTAGGCTTTGGCTGGAAACATTTGTCATGATCTGTGATGCCTGAGGACATTTAGACAACCAGTCTGTCCACTTCAGGGCTGAAAACAGGAAGGTGTGGAGAGTACAAACCCATCGCAAGGGACCCAGAAAGGCTCTGCCAGCCCAGCATAGACAGAGAAGTTTGCCCTCAGCTCCAGAACATCAGGTGGGTATTTTTCTGTGTTCTCTTCCTTGGTTCCTGCTACGACTACGGAATTTGGGCCTTGGATGCAAGGGTGTGGAGATGAAATGATGGGACCACTGAGTCTTAAATAACCAGGGATCTGTAATATTAGGCTGTCACTTCGGGTCAGCACTGGGTAGAGGAGCAAGGGAGGATTAACAGCTATCTTGGTAGTCTGCCTGCCCCCAGATATCGCCTGTCAACTGTCTTCCATCATGAGTTTCTGGCTTTGTAACGTAAAAGTAATTGTCTTTAGGATGCGTTTTGTAGCACACAGATACCCAAGGAAGAAGGTATTTCATGGAATGGTAGAATCCTAGGATTTCAGAGATGAAAGGGAATGAATCTCAGCTAGTTCCTCCTAGAGCAGAAATTCTCAGATACTTATTTGTGAGTCAGAATCCTACATCAGAATCGCCTGGGAGCTTATTAAAAAGGTAGACCCCTGGACCCACACTCAGAGTTTAATTCAGTGCATCTTGAGTGGAATCTGCCTCTTTAAGAATTTCTGCCTCCCTGGGTCACTCATGCTGATGCAGGGGAGCTACACTTTGAGGAGCTCTGTTCTATAATATTCCAAGCAAGTTGGTTGCCTCTAGTGTTGGGGAGCTCACCACCCCAGGAGGCAGCCTATTCTATTTTAGAACAGATTTAACTATAAGAAAGTTCTGCTATGTGGAGCTGGAATCTGCCTCTGTATAAATTCCAGCCACTGGACCACACACCAGGGCCATGTAGAGAGAGTCCAATTCCTCTAGCCTTTGATGGGCAGGCAGACTTGGTAATTCTGTGACCTGAGAGTCTGTGAGTCAAGGTTGTGTTGTCAGAGAGCACCTATGTTTCTGAGTTGGCTCGGCTTTGAGAAACTCATTTCCCCTTCTTGCTGGGGTGGGTGCCTCCTTCCAAATCCAGGAGCAGCTTTCAAATCAGAGAGCAGACTCCCTGGGGGGGTGGGTGGGGGGAAGAAGGGCATCGTTGGGCAAGTCAAGGGTCTGTGAAAGCAATTCCTGTGATTGGGGTGGTGGGGGCTGAGTGGAGGCCTGGCCAGAGGTGGTGCTGGCGGTTCCAGGATCTGGCTCCTGCCCGGCTCTGCCTCTAACCCCCCAGCAGATTCTGAGCAAGTCCTTGTCCACCCTCCCCCCGCCCCCGGCAGGGGAGGCACAGTTTTCACATCTGCACAATCACCCTTTCCAGTCTTTCCATTCTGAGGTCCCATTTCCAAGCCTGGCTCACTCTGATCTGCCAGCCTCCTCTTTGCTACTCTGGCCAGGTTCCTGGCGGGGGCAGCAGGAGGAGCACAGTTCGTGTTCTTAGGAGGGACTCATAAGACTGGGACTGAGAAGGGGCACATCAGGCTCACGCAGCGGAGTGGCTCTTGTTGGCGCAGGACGGAGCTGGAGGCATGAAGATGGAGGGATGGGCTTCAGCGGCTGGTGTCCCTGCTCTGCTACAGGGGTCGGGGGCTGGGGGTCTCTGGAGCCGGTGCTGTGGGCCTTGCCCAGGGAGACAGCAGGAAAACAAGGAAGGTCTATGGATTGTCAAAGGTTCCCTCTTCTGCACCCACCCCGGGTCTTCACCTGACCCCATTTCCTTCTTTACTCAGGAGTGATCAGCAAAGAGAGCTCTATGCCTCCGAACACGGACTCTCTGTGTGTTTTTGGGACATTGCTCTCACTTCCCTGCACCTCCGTTTCCTCATCTGTCCGATGGGCTAACAGTGCTGACCTCACAGGGCTGATGTGCCCATCCGAGAAGACAATGTCCCTCATCACCCTCTGTAGACTGTTACATGCCCGGGAGAGGCTGGCTGCTGTGATTCTAGTTGTCCTCAGGTTGGCACGACAGAAGCAAGAGATCCCCTTCAAGATAGCTTCTGTCGTAAAGTGTGAGTTCCTGGCCTCCTGCTTACTTGGGATTTTTTCTCTGTATCCTGGTCACTTGGTTAAGGAGGCCGTGACTGGGGGTGTGACAGGAAGAGGGGCCAATTCGGCAGGAAACTCTCCCCAGGGTTGCCAGAGGTCTGACTAGTTTTTACGGAGAAAGGCAACATCTCTCAGGAAACCTGAAGGCACAGACCAGCAGTCCAGGGCTACCAGGGAGCTTATACGTGGGGGTTGTAGAATTGGAAAGCACACACTCATTCAGGCCGTATGCACATACCTCATACGGGGACCTTTCCTCGTCACGCCAGGCGCCATGCCTCCCTTCCCACAGCCCACGTGAGCCCCAAAGGCTGACAGCCTATGCAGTGCTTAGCAGAGGCTCCAGGTCTTTCCTGGGGAAGTGCTTACACATAGGGCCACCGTCCAGTGTTGATGGGGGAGCCAGGGTAGTTCCTTCATCTACAGTCATGTCCTACTTGGTGGGGGAAGGACCCTGGACCAGGAAGAAGCAATCTGATATTCTACCCCCACCATGACATCCACTTCCTCATATCTTTTTAGAGATGACCTTTCCTTCTCTGGATCTCGGTTTCCTTCTCTGTAAAATGGGTCCATAACCGCTTCCCCACCAGGTTCTGAAAATGGCAGTAGGGTTCAAGTGGAAGAGTAGATGCGAATGTGCTTTGAGAAAGCTGAGCAAACGTGTGTGCAGGAGGGAAGAGAGGGGCCGGGAAAGGAGGGCATGGGGAGAAGCAGACTCGGACCCTTTCAGGACACACCAGCATGCTAGCCTCCTCCTGAGCCTGATTTCTCTCCACTATCCCCTCCAGGGTTGGCAAAGATGCTGACAAAGAGAAGAGGCAGCAGCAGGAGAAGGGGACTCTGACAGGCAAGCCCTGTGAGGGTTCGCAGCAGAAGGTGCAGCAGGATGGGGAGGCCCTGGTACCCTCGCTGGGGCAGAGCCATCCGGAAACGAGCTGGCCCAGGTCACAGCCACCAGCCCGAGTGGAGCCTCTCTCTGGGGTGACTGTGCTGTCCAGATTTAAGCTGCTCCTAGAAGGCAGATGGCAGGTCTTGGGATGAGGAGAAGCTGGCTCTGCTCAGGGGTGAGAAGACCCAGGGAAGAAGCTGTTGGCCAACTGTGAAGTGACTTCAGTGCTGTGTGAATGGACCAATCAACATCAAGGGGCTGTATGCGTGGATTCAAAACCCACCTATGTAGATTACTGAGTAGGGCTGAGAGGCCTGGGGAAAGACACTGTAGGCTTCACGGGGTGAGGGTGATTACGAGGACGTTGTTCCTGTCCCCGGACTGAGCAACTCTGCTCCTGATTCCACTCCAGCCTCACTTTCGCTGGTCAGGGAAATGAAGTCATTGGTCCAAGTCCTGTGTCTAAATGCTGCATCTGCAGCATTCCCATTTACTATCCTCCTTTTCTCCCGAAACTGACCTTCTGAAACAAACTTCTCTTTGAAGTTGGTGAAGAAGAGATCACTTGATGTAGCTGCCTTTTGCCTAGGGCAGCTCTTGGAGAAATCATAAAGGAGGAAAAGTTAGATGCTAAACCATCATTTCTCTGCTTCTCTCCCCTCCCCTTGTAACCTCTCAGTGCCCAGGGATCTTTCCCTTTCCCTTTCCCATGCTTGCTAGAAAGAATCTGATAGCAGCCATTTATAGTTAAAGGTCAGAGACTTTTTAGAAGCTAGTGTCAGAATTTGGACGGAAGTCTATGTCTCCCCATTGTGTTGTCCTCTTCGCTGGTCTTTGCTGCACTAGGTTGAATTTGTTCCCCATCACTGCTCCCCAGCGCACCTCATGACTCCTCTCATTTGGCGCCCCATGCATATCCCACACCTAGCCGAGGGTCTGGAGGAGGGGGAGATCCTCTGAGGGCAGTGAGGGCTCTGGACACTGTAGGAGAACCTGACCCAGCCGTGGGATCCCCACATTGACATCGTGTCTCCCTGGCAGGAGGACAAAAGCAGTGAGCGTGACAGCAGCAACAGTGATGAGGACCCCATACGAAAGGCCTGTAAGAGGCACCAACCGGACTGTCGTCTTGGACTCAAGCGCCCAAAGCACCAGGGAAACTGAGTCCTGAGTGGGAAAGGACTTGCCAGAGGTCATACTGAGAGTCAAAGACAGCAGTGTTGGTCCTCAGGGCTGCTAAATCCCAGGGCAGAAGTGAACTCACTGGGGAGGCTCTGACTGAGTGCTGGTGTCACCCCAGAGTGCCAGAGAGGGTGCCCAATATCAGATGTCAGAGCAGGGCCAGACCTCGGACAGGACCTCTGCACTCCTAGCTCAGTGCTCCCTCTACTGCCCTAAGCAGCCCGAGTTCTTGGCCTTGAGCCCCTGGCATTATGCAGGAGACAAGGAAAGAAAGTGCCCCCTCTGTCTCCAGAAGGAAGCTTCAGGTCTCTCTTTGAGAAGATGGGGATTAGCTTGGGCTGTGAGGAGATGGGAAGCTCTCTGGCTGAGTCCTGAAGAATCTGCCAGAGAGGTTCACAGGCGTGGAGGGACGAGGGAGTTTCACCTGGAGTGGAGAGGGAAGTGGAAACAGGGATAAGCAATTTAATTCTGGAGAAATTCAAGGTGTGAAGAAGTGGGGTCAGAGTCAGGGCTTGGGACCCCCATGACCTGCCTGGGAGTTCCCACACGCTCTGGCCACACAGCCCCTGCCACTTCCCTTCCTCACCGTCTCCTTGGCAAGGTCTGACTTTTCTCCTGTCACACAGAACCAGGAGGGGATCACCATGAAAAAGAAGAAATGCGTCAATTAACGGCAGGAACTGGCTGACAGGGGAGCCAGGAGCTGGAGCCCAGGAGAGATGGGAGCAAGGGCAGCTTAGGAGGAATGTCACAAAATGAAATTGTCCACTTAGACCAGTAAAGCCTTTCATGTTCAACTTTGTCATTTCATTTAGGTCATTTTTGACAGAAGTGTCCTTACAGCAATAAAACCCTAGTACTTATTGAGCATCTACCATACCAGAGTCATGGTGCTCGGTGCTCTTCTCAATTATTTAATGTACTCCTCCAAACAACCCAAGAGGTCCGTGGCATCATCATTCTAAATTACTGACGAGGACGCAGGTCTAGAGAATTTAACAATCTTGCCCACAGTCAACATAGCTGTGGGGTGGGTGGGGTGGGAGGAGGGGCTCAAATGCGAGTCTTCGGTGATAGTGCCCATGCACGGGTGAAACCCATGAAAGCCCCGCCCCCATCCACTGAAATGTCCCCTGCATGTCTCTCAGGGCGCTCCCCAGCCCCACCAACCTGAGAGGAATGAGCTATAACTAGACCAGGGCGTCTTGGAGAGAACTCAGCTTGACCAGAGTCTTGAGGCATAAGCAGGGAGGAGAGTGGGATAGAAGGATACTTCCTGGCTTCAAGGGCAGGAGATGAGATTGGTTCCCAGCCTTGACACTGAGCAGGTGGGAGACCTCGAGCACTCTCTTACTGCCTCTGGGGTTTAGTGTCTGCACCTGTAGCCCCAGAAGCAAAAACTGAAATAGAACCGTTTTGGTTTCCAGGGCGTTTGGCTCCATCTTCTGGTCAGTTCTTGCCACTGCGGCTTTTGCAGTATTGTGATTCACCGTGGACAGCAGGTAATTTTGAGGCTTCTGGGAAACTTCTGGTAACTGTGGGGGCTGGGGTGGAGCGGGGCAGAGCCAGAGCTGACCTGAAAGTCCAAGGAATTGCTCTGGTCTCTGGGCTGCATTGGCCCTCTGCTGCTAGTGGCTGGTTGGACACACTCAAGGAGGCAGCCAGTGGGGGTGAAGCCCCGCATAGCAGAGAACGATGGGACATTATAGACCATGGAGTCTTACCCCACCAAAGTACAGAAGGGGAAACTAAGACCTGGGAAGAGGCAGGGACCCACTCCAGGCCACGCACATAGGTTCCAGATCTCCTGACACCCAAATTCCCTGGCCTCCCCTCTGCCCAGCTGCTCCCCTCTTGCCAAGATGTCCATCCCAGCTGGTCTCTTCTCTCCTTCCTTCTGAGATGGAGCCATTGGCTTAATAAGCGCACTGCCCTGTCCACCTGCTGTCACGACGCCCCACCCTCTCCTGGTCCGAGCTCCAGCCCTGACTATGTGAGGTAGTCCCTCCACGTCTCTGAGCCAGGGTTTTCCTGAGGGAATGGAGACACGGAAGAAAGAGGGATGTAGAGACGTGCATTCTCCTCCAGCCCTGCCTCTCTTCCAGCCCAGCCTTCTGCACCTCAGTTTCCCCATCTGATACACAACCAATCAGCTCCCCGCCCCAAGACGGTTGAGAAGATGAAACAGGTAGGTGGCGTGCAGGTGCACTGTGAATTCTTGAGGCTTTGTTAAAGTATTACATTTCCACATGTGTCCGGGGCCTTCTCAAGCCACATGGGTTCCCACATCTTGATTGGAACGTGGTTAGCCCGCAGGCTGAGGGCGATGCATGGAGAGCTGGAGAAATCTGGAAGGTGTGGATACAGGGGCAATACGTAAACTTCCAGCCCCGCCTGGGGAGGACCCGAGGTGGCCATCCTTCTAATCTTCTGGCTTCGGAATCTGGGGCCTCTTGGCAGAGTCTAGAGGTGAACTCCCTCCTCTTGCCCAGACCTCACTTCTGGAAGCGGAATGAGTACAAGTCTGAGAGAATATCTCGGAGGCACTCCGCTGACCCAGAATCCAGCCTTCAAAGCCCCAAGAGATGTGATGGGGGAGGATCCGTTTGCCCCTGTGTCTTCTCTTCCCTTGTTTGGACGTCAGATCTGTGGCCTCTAGGGGAAGAGGGTGAGGCCCAGAGGAGCGGCTTGGAGAGGCTGCGACCCTTCCCTGCTTGGGTCTTGAGCTCCCAGGGCAGTCTGGATTCTGTTTGAATTTCTGAGTGTTGGAGAAACAGGAGGTGAGGAGGGAAGGCTGGCGTCACCCAGAGCAGCTTGGCTGGCCTTTCTTAAACGGCCCCAAAGGTGCGGGGTCCCTGCCTTTCCTAGAAAGCCCTGTTCCTCCTAAGGCAGCTATTTGAAAAGTCCTGCTCAGTGTTTCCAGGGGGTGGTTCTGAGGCCACGTGCGTCAGAGCCACCCCCGGTGAGTTGGTGCATCAGACCATGCGAGATGGGCCTGGGAATCTGCAACCACGGCAGCCTCTGCAAGCTTCAGGAACCACTGGTCCTGCTCTGTTACTTTGGGATCCACACCCCCCCACTCTCACCCCCTGCCCTGGAGACAGTTCCACCAACTGTTTCTGAACAGATGTGGTTTTTTCTTTTCTCAATATTCTGCTCCTTTGTCACTTCCCATGTTCTTCCCTCTTATTCCTAGACTCCATGCCCGTTTTGTAAATAGAACACCATAGGATTGGGGGATAGAGGTGTTTTTAACAGAATACCTACCCAACTCCTCATTTTCTAGATGGGGTCTTTGAGACCCAGAGATGGGTGCGTCCTGCTGCGGGTCACACAGCTGCTCCGTGAGAGCTGGTAGGAGATGCTCTTCTCCCTGTGCAGCTCCTGCTCTCAAAGCTGCCCTGTGGCACGAATGCCTGTCCCAGACCCCTTCTTAGATGAAGTCATTGGAGTGTCTTCACCTGACTCTCCCTGGTCAGAACTGGTGGGACCAGGAGCGGTCATCAATCCTCTGAGCTGCCCCGTTGACTTTTCTCTTGAAAGAAGCTTGTTGCTGAGGTTCACTGATGCTATTTAGCCCTGGGGCTAAGAGGTCAAGTAGATTCCAGAGTTGGGGTGCCAATTTGTGCCATGCATGCCGGGGAGCAGGTAGAGAAGGATGACCTACGGAGAGAAATGGACCAGGTGTGGGAGATTGTGCAATGAGAGAGGGAGAGAGAGACTCAGAGAGTGAAAGAGATTGGAATAGAGGACAGAGAGCCCTACACACACGCTAGAGGAAACACACACACGCACACACACACCCCGGGGGATGGGAAGAGCTGGAGGGATATAAAGGCAGAGAGACACACACAGCCACAGAGGGAGAGAGTGGGATGGAGTTCAGAGAGAGATGTTTAGAGAGAGATAATGAAAGAGAAAAAGAGACAGCACCCCTGCCCTGGCACTGGGTACGACCCCAGTGTTTCTCAAGGTCGAGCTGCTCTCCCTGCCCTTGTCTTCCGGAGAAATGCCGAATCTTCCCCCAGCCACCTTTACACTTGAGCGAGCTTCAGGGAGTCTCTGGTTCTTTCGAGAACCACCGGCTCCCAAGCAAGGCTGGAGGAGGCTGTGGGGAACCCCCCCCTCCCAGACCTGCCCGAGAAGCACATGGTGCAAGCTGGGGAGGCAGACGCTGCACTCTGCTCAGCAGACCACCTGTCACTTCTAGTTACCTGCAGGACCCAGAGATGACTCTGTTCCTCGGCAAGCGTCCACAGAGCTGCCAGCTCCCAGGGGCTGGCTGGTCTCCGGCCAGCGGAGCGGAGTTAACGAGGCCCTGGCTGTGCTCACTGGCCCCTCCAGGCCCGCGTTCACCTGACGCTCTGCCCTCCCTGGGGCTGTCCCTGCTGGCCTCTGCTCAAGCCAGGCCCTGTTCTGCCCCCACCCCCGCCGGGAAGCCGTCCTCACGAGCGACCTGCAGCACACACAGATCCTTTCCTTTCTAAACTTTCTTAGTATCTCTTATCTCTCCTGTCCTTTTGTGCATATGGCTCTGTGATTATGTCGCATAAGGGGCTATTACACTAGTTATAGGTCCCTCGCGCTGGCCATGTGAGTGAGAGGAAAACGAAATCACTGAATTCATATTACTTCGGATAACAAGAGCCCTTTGTGATGGAGAGTGCTACGTGGATTCTGTGAACCTTCCAGGTGCTATTCTAAGCACTCGTTCTCTAGCCACTCATTTGCTCCTCGTGGCTGCGTACAGAACAGGAACCTGGGTGCAGGGAGGGTGTCCCTTGCTAAAGGTCATGTCTATGGCCAAACACAGAGGGCAAAGGAGATTTTGTGGCAGATTCCTTTCCCTCCCACTCGGTTGGCCAATGCCTAACCAGCCACCATTGGAATCTTGTCCCGTTACCCTAAGGCTGTGAACCTATAAAATCCAGGTATTTTTTGGCAGAAGGAGAGCTGAGGCAGAGGGAAGGAAGGCCTCCTAGACCACCCCAAATGACCTCCGTGGGCCAGAACATCTGCATGACTAGCACCCTCCCATTTTCTAAGTGCATCCTATGGAATGTTAACTTGTTGGGATATTAAATAATATTTACTAAAAAAAAAAGTCAGTCAAGTGTGGGAAGCATTAGGTTAAACGGTTGTCTCTGCAGTATGACTTCTCAGAGCCTTAACATGGTGGGGTGGACTGTTGGTCTAGAAGAAGGGGAGGAATGTGCTGTATTCACTAGACAAATTTGACCACAGATTTTATTCTTACCAATCACCTCTCAAATCAGGCTTCCATGGACACTTCTTTGCGAGATGCTGCCCGAACCCCCTGGGTAACCATGTCACCACTGACTACAATTACTCGCGTTTTCAGGGCTTCCTGTGGGCACGTAACAGAGCTTCCTGCCCTTCATTCGCATTCGGTGGCTTTGCCTGCAGTGGTTTCTCAGGTAGACAAGACAGACTGACCCAAATGACCTGTCTTCTCCTTCCCCCAAGGACTGCAGGCTGCCCTGTGTCTAAGTAGCTGCATTTCCAGGGTCGGGAGCATGGAGCAGCTGGCTCTCTTTGCCCCAGGTCCCTGCTCGACCTCACTCTCTCATCCTTTCAGAAAACGTTTCTAGCATTTCCAAGGGGCTAGGTCCCGGCGGGCTCCCTGAGGGAATCGGAGCCTGCCCTGGCCTGGGATGTGCTTAGGTGGGTCAGGAGGACACAGGGAAGGGGAATGTGGCAGAGCTAGGCCTAGGAGGGGACAAGAGGTGATGGGTAGAGCTTGTGGCTGGGAGCGGGCAGCAGCAGATCAGCCCCTGACAGAGGCCCTGACCCCTCCACCCCTGTCTGGCTGTGGAGAGTGGTCGAGCCCACAGGAATGGCTGTGCTGGGACCCTTTGACCATCGGGATCCCAGGCTGGCAGGTGCCCTTCTGCGCTCTCCCTCTCCGCGGCTAACCCTCTGCAAACTTGGGAGGGAGACAGCATCTGCGCTGGGACTCCGGGGGGGGCAGGGGCCATGTTTGTCGCGTTCTCCTTGTACCCCCAACCTCTGCGGTGGGACCCACGGCTCTTCGCTCCCTTCTCCGAGCCCCTGTCTTCCCGCTGTGCTTTCTGGGTACCCAGCCCCTTATTCTAATCCCTGTTGGTGAGTCTACTGAAGAGGGAGCCACTCCAGAAGCAGTTTTGTTTTCATATGGAACTCTTGAAAAGCAAAGAGACATGGAAGTTCACAAGTGAAGTTCCATAGAATCGGGTCCTGGAACATCAGAGTCAACTGAGAATGGAGAGAGGCAGGCGGCTTCCAGAATGGTGGCAGGTCCGGCACCGGGATGCAGGGCCAGACCGGGGCCAAGGGAGACTCCGATATCAGGGTTTCTAAATCACCTGTCAGGCGTGTGTTAGAAGACACACAGATCCTGGAGTCCAGCTTGCTTCAGGTCCCCACCCCACAGTGGACTGCGTGAGCTTCATTGGGGTTTAGGGGCTCTGGTTCCTTCCCCACAGAATGGTGGAATCGTCTGTCAGGAGGGATTATTGCATTAAATGAGGCAAGGCTTGTTAAAGTCCTGTGTTCGCTAACCAGCTGCTGGCCCACAAGTGAAACGACCACCCCATGATGTTCTGCACCCTGGGCCTTTGAGCATAGGGTGTCACGGTGTTTGGGTCCCGGCTTGCTTCCCCATCCTTTTTTCTGTTGCTGTGCAACCCACTTCTCTGTAACACTCCCCCCTCCTCACACTGGGTTTTCATATTTCCCCTGGAGCCTTTCTCTCAGCATGAGAGCCTTTCAGATACACTTATGTGCATTGTGTCCAGCAATCTGAGACTTGGTTTCCACATCTGTAGGATGGCCATACCATTGGCTCTTGCCAGATGTGGCCCGAGTGGCCATGAGATTGGGTGGGGTGGAGGGAGGTTGGAGACAGAGGAAACAAGTGGCAAGTCATAAGGTTTGTTCAGGGGACAGACAGGAGGCCATCCTGGCCCGAGTTGTTGGTTTGTTGAGGAAACCAGAGGAAGATAAACCTGCAAGAAGAGGGTGGGGCCCTGGAGTCATAAAAGGTAGAGTTGGAGGGGCCACCCGGGTCACGGGGCCCTGTCTCTTCCCTGCACTGGGAATACAGATGTATCACTCGGTGGTGATGAGAGCCTGGTCTGAGGTTCAACTCTGCTGTGTGTTCTTGAGTAAATTCCACGGCATCTCTGATCTGGATTACTCCTCTGTGTCAGGGAAATACGAATTCTTGCCCTGCCTACTGAAGGGGAGCAGAATATGCCACCCCCGAATATGCCCCTTTGGCATACAGATTATCTTGAATTAAAATTATTTGAGAATCAGCCAGTACAGGAAGGATACTCGGACCCTCCTCTGTCCCCCAGAAAGCAGGAAATGATCTTGCCAAGTAAAAGGTGCTCTCCCTGTACCAGGAGGAGGAGAGACACCCTTACCAGCAGAGATAGGGAATTCAGGGCTGAGAAGTCTATATAAACAAATCTGTTAATTCCTCACCCATTTGCTACCGCAAGCCCAACCTTCTTTGTCTTTCCAATTCTTTCTTTGGGGAAGATTTTGTTTATTTATTTATTTGAGAGAGAGGGAGAGGGGGGAGGGGCAGAGGGAGAGGAGAGAATCCCAAGTAGACTCCCTGCTGAGTGGGGAGCCTGATGCGGGGCTCGATCTTATGACCCTGAGATGACCTGAGCTCAAATGAAGAGCTGGATGCTTAACCTACTGAGCCACCCAGGCGCCCCAAGTCTTACCAATTCTTCACAAATTTATTGTTTTTTGTGTAAAAGGTGTAAAACTGCCTGCTTCGGTCACTTTTCTGTCTCATACTTTCAAGGGGGCTCCTGTTCCTATGAAATTAAATTTGTTTTTCTCCTGTTAATCTGTCTTATGTCACTTTAATTATTAGACTAGTCAAAGCACTGAGAAGGGAAGAAGGGAAATGTTTTCCTCCCTAACACTACTCTGTAATTGTCATGAGGATTTATTGAGCCTTAGGCTGAGGATTCACTAAGAGATGCTGGGCAAGGTGCTCCCTTCTCTATGGGCCTTCATTTTACTGTCTGTGAGTGGAAATCCCACCGGTCTCTGGGTGTAGGGAGGCTGTGTCTAGCCAGGATACAGGTCCCCAGGAGGGTGGCCTGGGAGGGCCCCAGGGAAATGGAGGGGCTGGTGCTCTAGGCAAAACCAGGATTCTTCCCCTCCCTCCCCACTGGCTTCTCAGAAAGGACCAGCTGAGCGTGGTGGTTGCTGTGGGTCCCAAAGCTGGGATTCTCTGTTCCTTTCTCTTGCTGAGATGGGTTACACAGCTCACGGGTGACGAGCTCCCACTGTGACTGAGTGTTGAGCTCATCTGTCCTGCACACCGGGCCCAATCCTGACTTCATGGCTTCCTCCCTGCCCAGGCCTTGCATTTTCCAGGACAGAGCCTACAGAGGGGACAGTCCCCTGCCGTTCTGACCGCTCCTGCTTCTCATGCCAGCACTGGCATCCGTTCTCAAAGTACACCCCCCTCCCCCAGGAGGCATTGCAGGCAGGACTCTAGGCCACATTTCACAGGTGGGGAAATGAAGGCCAAGAGAGGCCAAAGGAGACACACTTCTGGCAGACTCAGATCCCTGCCCTGGTGTTCTTTGCACTGTGCTGGTGACTCTAAAACACACAGTGGCCTAAGGGTCACGTGGGAGTGTGCTAAAATGCAGATTCCTAGGCCATCAGCCCCAGACAGCAAATTCAGAGCAATGTCAGAGGGGCTCGAGCATCTCCATTTTTGACCAGCACTCAGGAGTGATGATCCACACCAGAGCTCTGGAACCCCCCCACTGCTCCTCCCCTTCTAAATCCCAGAGGTGTGGTGTGGTGGGAGCAGAGGTCCAGAGGGAAGGATAACCTTTACAGAGTTCTCACCATGTCAGTTCCTTTACCTGCATTATCACCCTAGAAGGAGACCTTATTATTCCCATCACATAGGTGGGAAAACTGAGGCCGGGGGGGAGGTTACACAGTTTTTCCGAAGTCTCAAAGCTGGGACTTGCACTCAGGTCTCATAGCTCCAGAGCTCAAATCCCTTCCACCCAAACATTTCCAATGAAATCAGCCCTACGCCTCCCCCCCCCCCCCCCCCCCCCCTTAATATCTGCCAGCTGGGATTCAAGATCCCCCAGCCCGGCTGAAAGCGGTCTTTTCATGCAAACCTTCTTTCCTGCCAACAGGTGGCAGTGCTGCACTGAGTATGTGGTGAAGGGGCGGGAGAAGCTAATGGGAGGACGGTGATCTTTACTATTCCTCAACCAGTTTTAAGGGCTCTTTCCCGCCCACCTTCCAGCCATCCTAGGCTTTGAGATTTGCATTTGCGGAGCCTCTTCTGTTCGTTAGTTCAGTTCTGATCTCCCAGGCTGGGACGCCCCAGGGATTCGGAATCACCCAGTATGGTCATCCGGTGGGAGGCCAGCAGCCAGTGGCCGCAGCCCCAGTGTACTTGCGGTCCTCTGTCCTTAGGTGCTTCCTGTGCATTACCCCAAACCTTCTCCAAGCCAGGTGCTATCATTCCACCCGCTTGTTCGGAAGAGGAGACTGGAGCTCAGAGAGGCTTGGGCACTTGAGCCTGGAAGTTTCTGCCTGTAGAGCTGTGCACAGAACATTATCATCTCATTTACAGAACTACGTAACCACTACTATCTCATTTACATAGGTGGGGAAACTGATGCCTGGAAGAGAGGGATTCACTCTTGGGGATCCGTGACAGGGCTGTCACGAGGATCCAGGTCTTCTCACAGTTTGGGGCCTGTGCAGCTAACTCTTGCCCTTGAGCAGCTGTGGATGAGGGCCTGGGCAGCTGGGAGTCTTTGGGGAGGCACAGGGTAGTTGGCGGGTGCTGTGCTCAGAGCCAGACCCGCGTGGCAGGGAGAATGGCATTGTGGGGCAGGGACCCTGGCAGCCCTGGCACCATGCGTCCCCAGCTCCCAGCATGGTCTGGCATAGAGTCAGCACCGAATTAATATTTATGGAGGAAAGGGCCATTCTTCCTCTTTGTCGTCTTAAGCTCTCTTCCCTGGTAGCTCAGGCAGCTGGCATTCCATATCCTTGGGATCCTCTAGCCCTGCTGGGGGCAAACATTCGCCTTCTTAGCACAGAGTGTCTCCTTGTTCTTCAGCTTTCCAGATCGGTCCTTTATCTGTCCTGCCTCCGCTCCAGACGGAAAGACCCTGGGGGCCAACGTCTTACATTCCTAGGCGTGCTTCATGGTGTTTATCACAAGGTTGAATATAAAATAAGCTCCATACGGAAACAACAGTCTCCTGTTTTATCCAAGCGGTGTGTAGTCATTGTTGCAAAATAGAAAAGAAGCCAAAGGAAAAAATTAAAATCATCCCCATGATAATAGCACCCTTTTCTTCAATGATATGTAATGGCATTGAGTTTTTCCCTTTCTCTTTTTATTATGCAAGAAATACGTATTTCTTGTACAAATGTAAAAAATACAGAGAAGAAAAAACATTTTAATTCCCTGGAAACACCACTTCATAAGCCTGTCAACAATCCCATTAACAATGATAATGGCAATAACCACCTCTAGGTACCAGCAGTTCTACCTAAGTTTTTGAGAACTTTATTGAGGTATAATTTATATGCCATAAAATCCCTTGTTTTAGTGATTAATGAATCCTTTTAATACAAAGATTTTTACTAAATTTATGGGGCTGTGCAACGATCGGTATAGTCCATTTTATAATATTTCCATTGCCCCAGTAAAATCCCTTGGGCCCATTTTCAGTTAATCTCCAGCCCCAGGCAACCCCTAATCTCTTTGCCATCTGCACAGTTTTGCCTTTTCCCGACATTTCATATAAATGGAAATGTGTTTGATTCATACACCGGTGATGGTAGGCGCTGCCTCTCCTTTCCAGGTGAGGAAACTGAGTCTCTGTGGGGGCAGGTGCCTTGCTGAGAGTGGCCACTGGGCAGCGAGTGGAGTCGCCTGGCTTCCGGGGAGGTTTCCAGCAGCCTTCACCACCTTGTCATTGTGATGGGGCTTTTCATGTCCTGGCCTCTGCAGCCACATATTCATCTGTGTTTTTTATTCCCAAAGGGACTGTACTCTGTGTATTCTTAATGCCACTCGCTTTCTCACTTAACAATGGACCGTGAGCACGTTTCCATGGGATTCAGTGTCCGTCAGCGATAGCCACAGCCCGTTCTTGGCAAGCACAGCGCGGCCTTTAAGACTTTGGGGTCTCATTGGCGGGACGTCAGTACCAATGCTGCCACTTATCAGCCATGCGACTTTGGAAAATTTACTTAATGGCTGTGTGCCTCAGTTTCCTTGTCTGGAAAAAGGAAGTGGTTGTGCTGAGCTCATGAGGCTGCCGTGAGGATTATATGAGCTAATAGGTCCAGAGCAGCTGGCCCCGGGCTCCGCTCAGTCAGTGCTGGCTTGTTGGCTGGCAGCTGTCGACTCACGAACAGACCCCTGCTCTGCACATCGATTTCATCCTGGAAGCTGGCATCCAGGACGGGGCAGCTCCGCACTTGACCGACCAGCTGGAGAAGGTTGCGCTGTCTCCCTGCCGTCTGCCCCCGCAGCTGGAGTCCCGGCCAGCTCTCTGTGGAGTAGTGGAGGAAGGGCCTGACAAGGTCCGCAGATTGATGACAGCCTTTTTCTGGCTGCAAGTCCCTTCCCGGAGTGTTTAGCAGCCAAGCTCCAGGGCTGGGAAAAATGCTGGGTAAAGGCTCCCCAGTTCATGGAACGGGAATGGGGGTCAGCTCCCTGCCCCAGCCCACTTGGGTCTGAGGCGCCCGTGTGGGTTCTGTTTGCTGCTACCCAGGAGCCAGAACGCAGTTCCGGCGCCATCAGTCAGCCTGCAATTAATGAAACGGAGGCACACATGCTGGCTTGCAGATTGTGGGTGGGAGGACAGGATGCGGTGGGAAATAGCTCTCCGACTCTAGGGGCGGGGGTGGCATTTGTCTGTGTTCCCTGGTGATTTGGCAACAGAGGCTGCCGGGCACTCACATGGGGGTGGCGGCCTTTGAAAAACTCTGCCAGGACCCAAACCCTTTCCTTCCGTGGGGTCAGAGGTGGGGCCACCAGCATCCCTCTCTGAGCGGCAGGGTCAGCAAGGCCGAAGCCAGGACACCAGGCACATCCTAGGGCAGCAGCGTGGAGCTGAGGACAGGCATGAGAGAGGGAAGGCCTGACCTCGGGTGTGGGCTGGGGAGCCAGGAGCTGGGCCGGGGCCATGAGCCCAGGAGGGGAGCTCAGGCTGCCATGGACGGAGCTCGACCACAGGGACTCAGAGGACAGACCTTGGCCATCTATTGGTGCCTAGGTCAGCGCATGGAAGTTGATATAAACCATCTCAAGAGTTTGGGTGGAAATTCAGTTTTCCGGCTTGTCTTGGAGAACCAGAAGTTCGGTAGCACAGGTCCATTCCTGCAAAGCAGCACCCCATCTGGGGCCGCCCAGGGGCTGCTCCCTTTGGATGGGACGCCCACCTCCCGGTCTGATGGAGTCATCCAGCCCAGACACCATAGCTATTCACCCACTTACACAGCTCAAGTTTCATTCCGTTTTTGTGAGTTTGTGACCTTTGGCCTGGGAATTCTGTGCTCAAGATCTGGCTCCCTCTTTAGGGTGGTCAGAAGACTCCGGAGGTAGTGACTCCATGCTGAGACCCCAAGGCCCAGCCTGTCCTAGGAAGAGCACTCCGGGCAGAGGGTATAGCAAGGGCCAAGGCCCGGAGGCAGGAAAGGGCTTCCTGTGCTCTTGGAACTTGAGGAATGGAGTGCTCAAGGCAGACTGCACATTGGGAAGAGGAAAGAGAATATTTTGGAACAAGCTGGACAGATATCCCAGCCGGGGCCACTGAGAATAAATAGCGCACTGCAACAGAGGATAGAGCTCGCCGATGGCGAGCGGTTCGGGCAGCCAAGGGCTCCCAGGGCATCTCTGCCTTGAGGCTGACCTGGTCCTCAGGGATGATGGAAATTGCTGGACGCTGCCTTTACCTGTTTCTGACCATAAAGGGAATTTCTGCACTCCCCTCTTAAGGGAGCTCTCAGTAAACTGTCCTCATTCAGTGGCATCTGAGCCTCATTCGCCAGTTCTCCTCTGGACTCAGGGTGGGAGGGTAGGGGGTTCTCCTTGGCTGGGACCTGACATCAGAGCAGAGGCTGGGATGTCGTCCAACCTTGACTCCTCTGCAGCCTGACACACCCCAGGAGGCTGCCCATCCAGGGAGCCACCGGATTCAGGACACTGGGTCTCAGGGGCTGGCGGGAAACACAACACCGAGGAGCTGCCCTTTGGGGGTCCCTTTTGGACTCTCTGATAGTGGGGAGGAGGCTACTCAGCTAAGCACTATGTCTATGTGGCTCCCTCCTCTGGGCCCCAAGGGGGCAGCTGGCCTGAGTCCTACTGGGGGAGCAGCAGAGTCCTGAGCCCCTGGGGGCTGTGTTGCTGGAGGACTTGCTGTCCCTTGGGGGCCCTTGTGAGCTTTGGGGACTTCAGGGAACACAGAGACCTTTCTGTTCTGTTTTAAATACAATTTAATTTCTTCTAATTATGAAAGAAATGAGTGTTAATTGCAGAAAATATGGACAAGAATGCAGAGAAAAATGATGACTACCGAGGTTATGCTGTGAAGCTCTTAGTACATAAGCCTCTGGGCGTCTTCTCTTCAGAGGTGTGCTCACACGGTGTGGCACGGACGGTGGGGACTGTGGAAGGCGAGGGACACTCTGGACTCAGATGACCTAGATTCGAAACCTCATTCTGTTGCTTGTAGGCGGCATGGCCTTCAGGGAGCTACTTTGTTTCTTTGTGCCTCAGTTTCCTGACCTGGAAAATGACAGTCATGACATTGCCTTCCTCGTGGGATGACACAGACCACACCGTGTTGTGACTTGTTCCTTCAGTCAGTATGGATTTTATTCCACAAATCTGGCATGGAAGGAGAGGCATATTAGCTCTACCAATCAAATATTTCCTCACTCTGTGTATCCCCTCTGCCTCACTGGTGGGCTGTCCATGTCACCCCTTGGGTCTCACTGAAACTGGCCTGGAAATAGTGACAGCCTGGCCTCAGGGCCTTTGCATGTGCCATGAAGTGGGCTCACTGCTGCTCGTGCGGGGTCCCTTGATGGCAGGCTGGCTGCAGGTTCTGTGCCGGGTTTGGCAAGGTGATCTTGGTCAGGATGAGGCAGGGCAGGGGCTGGAACTCAGGTCGAGCCCCCTGAGGCATGCTGCCACCTTTCCCCTGAGGACCATCATCTGCCTGAGGTGTGGTCAGGGGAGCAAGACAAGGAAGTGAGGAGGGGCAAACAGTCCCCATAGACTTTCTTCACAACTCTCTCTTCCCTCACGTCTTTCCCTCCCCATCCATAGCTTCTCCCTTTCCGCTGAAAATTGCCCCAGTGAATTGAGAATTTAGGACCAAAACCCAGAAGGGAGGTTGCCTTGCCACACAAATCTCCCCTGAGGCTGGTAAGCACAGCCTTGGCTTGTATGGGGGAGGAAACTACAATGTCCCAGTTCTCCCCAGTTCTTCTAACCAGTGACGACAAACACCAGTGAATATCTCAGCTTATTACAGTGTGAATATTTTCTTTTTTTTTTTTTAATAATGATTTTTTTATTATATTATGTTAGTCACCATACAGTACATCCCCGGTTTTCGATGTAAGGCTCGATGATTCATTAGTTGTGTATAACACCCAGTGCACCATGCAATATGTGCCCTCCTTACTACCCATCACCGGTCTATCCCATTCCCCCACCCCCCTCCCCTCTGTAGCCCTCAGTTTGTTTCTCATAGTCCATAGTCTCTCATGTTTCATTCCCCCTTCTGATTACCCCCCCTTTCTTTATCCCTTTCTTCCCCTACTGATCATTCTAGTTCTTATGTTCCATAGATGAGAGAAATCATATGATAGTTGTCTTTCTCTGCTTGACTTATTTCACTTAGCATTATCTCCTCCAGTGCCGTCCATGTTGTAGCAAATGTTGAGAACTCGTTCTTTCTGATAGCTGAGTAATATTCCATTGTATATATGGACCACAACTTCTTAATCCAGTCATCTGTTGAAGGGCATCTCGGCTCCTTCCACGATTTAGCTATTGTGGACACTGCTAGTGTGAATATTTTCTTAAAGTCAGTATGAATTATTTTACAAGATAGTCTTTATTAGTTGCAAGAGATCCCGCTATGTAGATATTTCCAGTTTTTCTCTAGGCTTTCCTACTGCATGTAACCAGAATGAACATTCTTATACCCAAAATGCAGATGGATCTCTGATGTTTTCTCAGAATTCCTAGAGGTGGAATTATTGAGTCAGATGGTCTAGCTTTAAAAATATATATATCGGGGCACCTGGGTGACTCAGTCGGTTAAGTGCCTGACTCTTGATTTTGGCTCAGGTCATGACCTCAGGGCTGTGAGATCAAGCCCCACATTCGGCTCTGTGCTCAGCGGGAGTCTGCTTGAGATTCTCTCTCTCCCTCTCCCTTTCTCCCTCACCCTGCTCATGCTCTGTCTCTCTAAATAAGTAAATAAAATATTTAAAAAATGCATATGTATTTTGTAAATTTAATTTTTTCCTTGTGGTAAGAACAGATAACATGAGATCTACTCTCCACAAATGTTAAATGGACACACAGTATTGTTAACTACTGGGGCAATGTCGTATAGCAGGCCTCTGGAACGGTTCATCTCACAGAACTGACAGTTTATGACCTACTGAACAGCACCTCCCATGTCCCTGAACATCCAGCCTCTCCTCTGGCTTGTTTTAAAAGTATTTGGTCTTTTTTTGTCCTCCAAATTAGCAATACACCAGAGTCCTAAGTTCTTCTCAGGGACAGGAGGGGATGCTTGGACTGGCTCCAGGGGCTTCACCAGGCCTGACTTTTGGGACCCAGCAGCTTCTTTCTGTAGGTTTCCTGAAAGCTTCGTGGAGCCCAGCAGTAAAATCCCCCTGGCCATGTAGCACCCAGCAGAGCGTGCCTCCCTCCTGGGTGGCTTTCCCTGAAGTAGAACCCGGAGCTCACCTCGTGCGCGCCTAGCGGTGGGGACCAGACACACAGTAGGTCCCTAGGATGCAGCCACTACAGGCCCTGCTCCGGGCAGGCCCCCAGTGAGGGGCGAGGCTCTTGAAGGGGCACACATAAGCCTCAGAGCCCATGTGCGTGCACTGCACCACAGACTTACCTCTGGGAGGCTGGCAGAGGACGGGTGACAGGCACTGACGTGGCAGAGGTCTTTGGGACATCATCGCAGTGCCGTGGCCTTGTGGAAGGGACAGGATTTGCGAGAGGCAGCAGTGGGCAGAGGTTGAGTTGGTCATGCGAGAGAAGCGGCCTGAAGGCCGGAGGCCGGAGGGAGGGGTCCAGGCTGTCCAATATGAGCAGGTCTAATGTCACAGGTCTAATGTTGGCTCTCAGTGGGTCCTGGTGGGAGGCCACAGCGTCTGCTTCGTGGTGGAGGAAGGTCACAGTTTGGGTATTTTGGGTAAAGGGGAGGTTCTCTGAACAACAGAGACCCATTCCTTCATTTTTAGAATTAGGTGGTTTTTTCTCTTCAAAAATTGTTTTCTGCAGTTGCTTCTAAATGTCCATTTGCAAACTGTGTCGGTCTACGATGGGATGGGATTTTCATTTGCTGTGGCAAACTGAGAAAGAAAAAGAAAGACTGTGAAGTGAATTTTTAATGAGGCTAGATTTATTTAATTTAAGGACTCTCCTTTCTTCTGAGGCAATGACCTTCCTTTTGGTGTTAAAATGTTCTTTCTTTTATGAAATGATAATGAAAGTAAATGGCATTCTCTTTCACTCTCCTCACTTAGCAATTTAAAAAGCTGAAAGTTCTATGCGGATACCCTTCCGTGCATGCCACTCCCCCTTTTGTGTTCGTGTGTGAGCTTAGTCAATAAAAATCCAAAAATTTAGGGTCTACTGGGTTAAGTCCTCTCAAGAGTGAATGTAGCCCAAGGTTTTACTTATCCTCCTATTTGTTTTTAATCCACAAACTATTTGACAAATATTAAGGGCCCACTCTGTGCCAGGCCTCGTACTGGGAGCTGTGGTGGTGAGCCTGGCTGGGCGTGGGATGGGTCACACTTGGCCAAGGTTCCCAAGGCCTTGACCTGCCTGTGGTAGACTGAAATGCCTCCCAGAGATGTCCATGTCAAATCTCTGGAACCCATGAATGGACTTTATTTTACAAACACTGTGATTAAGTTTGGGATCTTGAGAGGAGGCATTTAGCTCAATTATCCAGTGGCTCCTAATCGCAAATCACATATAGCCTTTTAAGATAATCAGAGAAGGGCAGAGGAAGTTTTGAGACAGACACACGGAAGAGAAGAAGGCGATGTGGAGATGGAGGCCTCAAGTAGGAGAGCCTGCAGCCACCACAATTTGGAAGGACAAAGAACAGCTCCTCCCCTAGGGCCTCTGGAGGGAATGTGGCTCTGTCAACACCTTGACTTTGGATTTCTGGCCTCCAGAGCTGTGAAAGAATACTTTTCTCTTCTTTTCAGCCTCCGAGTTTGTGGTAATTTGTTGTTGCTAGAAACTAATATACCTCCAGCCAAGGCAAGGAGAGAGGCTACCAGGGTAAATTACTGGGGGCTGGCTGTCCCGAAGGGGTCAGGACCAACTACATTACTTATCAGTACAAATCCTGTGCGATGAGTTTCCTTGCTGGGAACCCCCTGAATCTTTATCACCAAGGCCTAAACTGGCCCTTCGTGGCCTTGCCTCCCACTCTGCTCTACACGATTGTACACCTGCCCATAGTTAGTAACATCAGAGCGTCAGGTGGGAAATCGACTTCAAACAGGTGCATGCCGTAGTTATTTTATTTCTCGAAGAGAAGTTGAATCTGCTGCAAGATTTCATTTTTCTGGGTGGTGGGGAATTCAATTTCAGTCATCCCTGGGGCTTTTCCTTGTCCCTGAGCATGGAGAAAGGTTTGAGGTCTCATGCATTTGCTGGGGGGCTCAAAACTTGTGTCTCTACAGTTACACCAGTTACCCTCCTTGTTCAAGTCTATGCGACTGCGCAGTCAGATGGCTCTGTGCCTTCTGTGCCAGGCTGGTCCATAGAAGTCACATAGAATGACAGCACACTGCCTCTTGAGATGTGCCCCTTTGATTTCCTCCAAGGCATCCCCTTTGATTTCCCAGCAAGGGGCTGGAGGCACCCATAGACAGCTGGCCTTCATTCACTCGGCCTTGGAGGACATGTACTATTGCTTCCCCCTCGGACTCTTTCTGCTTTTTAAACTTTCAGGCTTACCCCTCTCCCTCAACTCTGTAACAGTCCAGAGGAATCCTCCTGTTATGGACTAAACTGTATCCCCCGTAAACATGCTGGTTGGAACCCCTAGAGTGGCTGTATTCGGGGGTGGGGCCTTTAAGGAGGTCATTAACGTTAAATGAGATCATAAGGGTGGTCTTCATCTGATAGGACGGGAGTCCTTAGAAACGCCAGGGATGTGTGCGCCCAGAGAAGAGATCATGGCTGGACACGGCAAGAAGGTGGTTGCTGGCCAGCCGGAGGTGAGGTCTCACCAGCCCTGACAGCACCTTGATCTTGAACTCAGAGCCTCCAGAACTGTGAGTTTTTGTTGTTTAAGCCACTCGGTCTGTGGTATTTTGTTATGGCGGCCTTGGAAGACTAATATACCACCTCAGCGAGGGTCGGCTTTTCCAAAATAGAAGCCAAGGAAGGAGTTATTCTTCTGATAGCTTCCTTGATCTTTTTATCCCGAAATACCCAAGGCTGGGGCAGGGGGCTAACTTGGGGGTGGGGTGGGGAAGAAAGTGTGTGGTGAGACCCTCTACTGGTGATGTTCTGGGATGGGGAAGCATCTTGTAGCCTACCTATGGCAGGAGAGCACCCATATACAGCTAATTCATTATCCTGCCATCTTTGCCCTGGTTCTGTTTGCAAGCACACGGATATCCTGGGGCTGACAGTGTGCTGTCCGACATACTCCCTTAAAGACATGGTGTGCCCAGAGCCTCTGGCTCCCAGGTGGTCCTCTTCAAGCCCTCACATGAGTGGGCAGGAGAGGCACATGTGATGGTAATGCCCCAGCGGTGAGAAGGAGGAGGTAGAGAATTTTACATTCAGTGTTTCCCAAAATACAACTCCTGGAGTCAGTGGTGGTACCTAGAGCAGAGTTCTGTGGTGTCAGAAGAGGGAAATGTTGGCTTAAACTGATTTAAGCTTGAAGGGGGAGTTCACATATGCAGCATTTCCCAAACTCTGAGGCCACTGAACTGTCCCTTGACCCAGCATCTTGTAAGATTAGTGTTTGGTGAACCCTCTTTTGCAAACTGCTCATATTCAGTGGAGAATTACGAAACATGAGACCTGGAAAGCATTTTTGAGGTAATATAGTCTGAAGCTGTTGGATCTAAATTGGGGGAAATTGAGGCCCAGGGAGATGAAGGGACTTGCCAGGATTGTCCGTAGAAGAGCCAGGGCTGGATCCCACGGCCCCTGATGCCCAGCCTGGTGTTATGGGAGGCACTTTGCTGGAAAACACTGGCTCCAGGGAGACTCAGCTGGGCACTCAGCCTTGACCCGACTCCTACTCGGGGGCAGCGCGGGCTTTGGTGGGACGTAATTCTGACAGTGCGTGGCCTGGGAAGGTACTCCGTATCTTGCCTATTTTCTTAAAAGGAAGAAAACATTTTGCATGTGATAAATCAAATCCAAATATATTTTATCCAGCACATTTCCTGTAAGATTGAAGGCCTCAGGGAAATTTAATCCCCTGTTTCTGATTCATCTTCATTGGAACTCATCTGTTTTCGTTCTATACATTATTTCCCTGGTCCCAGCTGTCTGAGCTTTCCTCTGAGTTCTCTTACTGCAGAAACAAGGCATTCTATTTGAACAGATGGAAAGGTTCCCTACCCTCAATCATCACGCCTCCCCACCACCCCCCCCCCAAAACACCCAGGGAATTCTTAAGTACCTTTCCAAATGGAGAGTGCATGTCAGAGGGCTGCAGAGAATCAAAGCGTGTTTGGGATAAGAGGATGGAAGTGATTAATGACCCCCAAAAATCAGGCCTGGGAAGATCCGGAATGATTCAACCTACATAAGTGGTCAAAGGGTGATTTAACAATATTTGCAGAAGAGCAATTATTTCAAAGCCTGGGACCAGTTCCTCCTAGAAGAGAAGAGGAGGAAAGGATCTGAAGCTGCAGCATGAAGGAATTAGGTTAGACATATGGAAGGATTTCTTGATTGAGATGATCTCGAACCCACTGGAGGGTAGATGAAGGATTTACAGAGAGGCCTGTGGGATGGCAGAAAGATCATAGGCTTTGAAAGCAGATGTTCTGTGTCTGGTCCTGCTATTTTTGATGTATGGAACCTTGGGTAAGATACTGACCTTGAGATCCCACATCTCTACCTGAAGAAGTGGAGGTGTCGTACCCATCTCACAGCATTGTTGGGAGGATGGATAATGTATGCCATGCTCTTGGCTCACATGAAAGTCTCAAAACTGGTGGGTCTTAATATGATGATGATCCCGATGATTATGACAAGTGACCAATAAGCATCCGTTCTTGTTCCCTTACCTGACAGTCTCGGTGGGGGTGAAATCCTGTGCTTGTGCATTACCCAATACCTGGGTGCTCTTCAGGAATGCTTGGGCACAGACTCGACTTTCCTCCGTCACAGGGGAAGATATGCCCCCACCGATGCTGAGATTGTTTCAAAGACCCTGGGGGGCCTAACATCGAGAAATATTCCCTTCCATGCACAGATTACTTGAGTCAATTCTTCCTGAATGGTGATGTGAGACCATTACAAGAAGACTCTAATATAGCTAAAATAGGTTTTTCAGATGGGGGAAGATTCTGTCTTTGGTGGAGAAAGACATGGGTGTCCAAGGGTCCCCGCTTTAGGGGATTTTGGGGTCATCTGGAAGCTGTTGCACTGTGTGGGCACTTTCCTTTGGCGTAAGTTTCTGATTTATTTTCGCAAGTATTCAGGAATTTTTAGTAGGTGTCAGTGTGTGGGCTCTTCCAGCCAATAAACAGCCTATGCAAAAAATGCTGTCCCAATTAGCTTGCGAACCTTGCAAGGTAAAGGCCAAAGTGAGTACAAGCAGTGTAGACTAAAATAGAGAAGGATGAGGTCAGGACAGCCAGAGCAATCAAGGCAAGCTTTCTGAAGGAGTAGGACTTGTCTAAGCCGTACAAGGACTGCTAGCGCTTACGCAGGGATGATGGGTGAGAGGCCATTCGGGTGGGGAGACAGCCTGGACCAATGGTCAGAAATGAGTGTGTGGGTGCCATTTAGGAGAGGAGGAAGAAATGAGGCTGGTCAGAGGGTTGAGGGTGGCTTATTGAGTCTTTGGGAGTCACACTATGTGCCATTTGAACTTGATATCTTTCCAATGAGGAACCAAGGAAGGTTTTTGACAAGAGGACAAGATGGCAAAATGGCATGACTACATATGGCAAACGATATTTAAGTGCTGAGTGGAAAATCTACCAAACCTAGAGGAGAAAACTGGTGTGGGGGGGGAGGGTGGTGGAATTCAACTATACAAAGAATTTGTGTTCATGGTTTAACATGTAGAAAATACAGAAAAGTATAAGAGGAAAAAAATAGTCCTACCACTTCCAGATGATTTGCTATCATTTTGCTTTTTCTTTATTTTATTTTGCATAGTTTTTGCATGTATACGTATAATTTGTATATAACGCTTTATAAATATATCTAATATCTCATGATATTCTAAGATAGACCAAAGCATTCCCTTGTTTGTAGATTTTTATTTTGTTTTAAAATTTCTATTTATAATAAATGTGATTTAGTAAACATTTTGTGGGGGGGGGATATATAGAGAGCGCTGTGCTTACATTTGTTTGTTTTAAATACTACCCAAAGTAGAAAGATTGCATCAAAGTGTATGAATAAATAAAAGAATTAAAGATTTTTGGAAAATATTGCAAAATTGCTTTCCAAAAGGTTGGTGCCACTTTACATGTCTGTTAACAATGTTTGATCACGTTTGTTTCAATACCTCTTGCCTACACTGCATACTCTAAATTAAAAAAAAAACCTAACTTGAAAGGTATAAATATTTTAATTTTCATCTCTTTTGATTACTTGTAAGGCTGAATATTTTTCCATATGTTTGTATGTTTTTTAAACTCCTTTTATAAATTGCTTACTAACACCCTTTGACCAGTTACTGATGTTTTCTTATTATTGAATGAGCTCTTTATATAGTGATGATTTCTAATAGATTTTTTTTCTGTTAGAAAGGTTTCTCTTTGAAAAAAATCAGAAAATGAAAATCCATTTTTAAAAAAGAAGGTAAATGTCAATTATAATCTAACCAATCCAGGGAATAGTATTGTTGATACTGTGGTGAACATCCTTACAGGTTTTTTTTCTCCTGGTCATATATATGTACATAAATAGGGACATATGTCAAAAATCAGAAAAATGGTGCCACAATTTTGATATTATTTTGTAATTGCTTTGTTTCATATAGCAAGTTATAGACATCTTTGCCATGCTAGTAAATGGAATATAGACTTATCCTTGTTACTATTTGGGTAGTATTTCATTGCAGAGATACATATCTTGTTTATTTGATCAATGTCTAATTTATATATTGAAGAGTTTCTGTTTTTTTCTACGTTACAATGAATATATTGTAGTTATAAGTAAGTGTCATTGTCCTATTTCCGGAGGAATCATTCTACTGGGTCACTGAGTGTTTTGATACGTATTGCCAAACTGTTCTCTGTGAAGTGTTAAGAATTCTCCCTTCTGTCCACCACAGTGTATTTCCCACCATATCACTAATGCCGAATATTTCTGTTTTTTTTTTTTTTACAACTTTGTCAATCTGGTGAAAAATAGGTGAAAAATAACTATGTATGTATGTATATATGTATGTATGTATTTAAGGGTGTTTACAGGGATCAAGGAACTTTTAATTCACCAACCAGCTATTATAATGTCCTTGTCCATAGGTTGTCCATTTTTCTTCTGGGGTGTTTATACTGAGATATTTATCTTTTTCTATGAATTCCACATATTTTTTTATAGTTAATTCTATCTTTTTTTTAACCCTATAAATCTCTTCTTTCTGATTTTTCTAATTAGATCTGAGGAGGTAGCTTTTGAATTACCTTTTTGATATCTGGGAAGAACATGGCTCTTTTGAGAGATGGAGGAAGGCTGGTAATTTGGAGATAGTGATAGAAACAGTTGTGTTATACATGGAGCATAATGGAAGATTAGTTTGAATCTTTCCCAATTTCTAGCTGCTGTTGTTTTAAGTGACACCTCCACTGTCCTGGATATGGAAATCATCTTCTCATCTCTATTTCTTCATTTCATATATTCAGTGGGTCAACTTCTTCCATTTCTTCCTCTGAAACGCATCTTGGGTTTGAACTTTCCTTTCTCCCCTATATCCTCTGAGTCTGGATTATTACCACCGTGTGTGTGTGTGTGTGTGTGTGTGTGTATGTGTGTGTATGAGAGTGTGTGCGTGTATGTGTGCACGCGTGATCGTGCCCACATACAGCTCTAGGAGGTTAGACTTTTGGCCACCTTACTGACTACTTAATTCCAGCACCCAAAACAGACCCTGAAACTGAGTAGGTGCTCAACTGATAGAATTTAAAATGAACAGATGGATTAGTAGCAAGCGGTGGGTGGTTTAGCTGCTTTGCCCATCAGAGACTGCCTCTCAGGAAGAAATCAGTCTGTCTACCGTCTATCGATCTAACCATCCATTCTTTTTTTTTTAAGTTTTTATTTAAATTTCAGTTAGTTAACATACGGTATAATATTAGTTTCACGTATACAATATAGTGATTCAACACCTCCATACAACACCTGGTTTTCATCACAAGTGCCGTCCTTCGTCCACATCACCTGTCTCACCCATTCTCCCCCACCTCTGATAGCTGTCAGTCTGTTCTCTATAGTTAAGAGTCGATTTTGTGATTTGTCTCTCTTTTTTTTTCCTTTGCTCATTTGTTTTGTTTCTTAAATTCCACATAGGAATGAAGTCATATGGTATTTGTCTTTCTCTGACTTATTTTGCTTAACACTATACTCTCTAGCTCCATCCACATCATTGTAAATGACAAGATTTTATTATTTTTTTAGTGGCTGAGTAGTAGTCCATTGTGTGTGTGTATGTGTGTGTGTGTGTGTGTGTGTTGGTGCATGTGCGAATATCTATATCACATCTTCTTTAGCCATTCATCAGTTGATGGACACAGGCTCTTTCTATAATTTGGCTATTATAGTTAATGATGTTATAAACATCAGGGTGCCTGTATTCCTTTGAATTAGTATTTTTGTGTTTTTTGGGTAAATACCTAGTAGTACAATTGCTGAATTGTAGGGTAGTTCTATTTTCAAAAAGGTTTTATTGATTTTGAGAGAGAGTACATGCATACAAGTGGGGGCGGGGCAGAGGGACATGAAGAGGGGGAGAGAAGCGGACTTCCCACTAAGGAGGGAGCCTGATGCAGGGGTTGACCTCATGACCCTGAGATCATGACCTGAGCTGGAATCAAGGGTCGGATGCTAAACAGACTGAGTCACTCAGGCGCTCCAGGGTAGTGCTATTTTTAACTTTTCGAGGAACCTCCATACCGTTTTCCAGAGTGGCTGCACCAGTTTACATTCCTACCAACAGTACAAGAGGGTTTCCCTTTCTCCACATCCCCACCAACACTCGTTGTTTCTTGTATTGTTGATTTTTGCAAATGACCTATCTGATAAAGCATTAGTATCCAAAATGTATAAAGAACTTATAAAACTCAACATACAGAATCCAATTTAATTTTTTAAAATATTTTATTTATTTATTTGACAGAGAGAGAGAGAGACAGCCAGCGAGAGAGGGAACACAAGCAGGGGGAGTGGGAGAGGAAGAAGCAGGCTCCCAGCAGAAGAGCCCGATGTGGGGCTCGATCCCAGAACTTTGGGATCACGCCCTGAGCCGAAGGCAGACGCTTAATGACTGAGCCACCCAGGCGCCCCAATAATCCAATTTAAAAATGGGCAGAAAGCATGAATAGACGTTTTTCCAAAAAAGACCTATTGATGGCCAACAGTCACATGAAAAGATGTTCAACATCACTGATCATCAGGGAAATACACATCAAAACTACAATGAGATAGCACCTCATACCTGTCAGAATGGCTAAAATCAACACAAGGACCATCCATTCTTTATCCGTGGGTGCCTGAAACCCCTTGCGCAAAGAGACAGTTAAAAAATGAATTAATTGCAGTATTAGCTAAGATTCTGTCAGTAATAGAAGTTAAACTACATCAAGTAAAAAGGGGGGACTCACAGTAAGGCTATGGATTATTTTCATGGAAATCACAGGCAGCAATGTAGCTGGACCCTAGAAAGGGGCTAGAATGGAGACTGAGAATTTGGGTCTTTGGACTTACTTTCCTTTCTGGTTGTCTGCTCTTGTCTATAATTTTTTATTAATGCTGAAGAGCACTTTCCTCTTTTTCTTGGACCACAGGGATGCCAGTTTATAGCCATGTCATAGCTCCTGAATTTGTATCTCCTCTATTCAAGAGACTTGCCTAAACTAGAATCTCTCAATTCCGTTTCCAAAAGAAAAGGACCAAACAACTGTGACCTGGGGACAGAGTCATCTTGTATAAGCATGGCTTGTAGGGGCCCACAGCCTGAAGAGTAGTTAAGGGGATGCTGGGGAGCTTTATAGATGCTGTGAAGGGTCTACAGTTACTATCATGAGCAAGCCTTCAGGCTGAGTGGAACAGGCTATCTTTGTCAGCCAAACTCTATTGAGCTTTTTCCCTTGGAATAGCCTACCTGGATTCAATCCATTTGGTCAAGGATTTCACAAGAGTATCCAGAAGAGGGGAAAATAATTGTAGTACTAATGGAGCACCAAGGAAATGGGACTATATGGGAAAGTGTGGAACAATGTTAACACATGAGCTTTGGGATTAGTGGTAACTTTTCTTAAGGACACAGCTCTCTACACTCCACCTTAATTATTCTCCCCAACTAGGGTTGCCAGAGTTCACTGGTATGTGTGTTTATGTATGTCCCATGCAGTACTTAGGACATATTTATACTAAAAAAAGTTTTCATTGTTTGTTTGAAATTATAATTTAACTGGATGTCCAGTATTTTACCTGGAGATCTTACCCCCAACATTATTAGTTATAATTGGGGAGGAAGGTTTGAGTAAATTGAAATATATTAATCATATTTTTTGAGATTCAAGTGTGTTTGGCACCTCTCAAACTAGTGTGTTTGATTATAAATCATTTATTGCATATTCCTAGAAGGCAGGACTGAGGGCAATGCAAAAAAGGGGTACATTTATGGCGTAAACATTAGAACTGGGGCTAATCAATTCAGTGTTCCTTTTTCTATCCTACACACTAAACAATTCAACCCTCAGAAACCCCATTCAGTTGTGTTTGGATTTTTAATATTAGAGATTTATTCCTTTGGCAAAAATCCCCAACATTTGGATAAAATGAATATCTACTTAGAACAGCAACAAGTCTCACCAGGCATTTGATACCTTATCAGAGTCTCCCGATGAATAAATAGTATAGCTCCAATTGCTTTCTCCTCTACACTCAACCCCATTGAAACTAATTTCTATCCCTTCTACATTCCCATAGGTTTATTTGTTCATTCTACAAGTCTTTATTAAGTACCTATTATTTATTTACGAGGCATTTTGCTAGCTACTAAGTAGAAAGTGATGTCCGAGACATCCCTGCCCTCCCCCATCAGAATTCTCAGCACTATATATGAGTGTGTGCTCTCTGCCTACCCATAGGCCAGGGGTTCCTCATGTCTGTAACCTTGGCTTCTAGCATAGCTTCTCACGGAATTGTCAAATGTGCTTGAAAGTTTGAGAGGGAAAAGTTCTAGAACATGTGGCTGATGGGTTGAAGATACCTTGGCTTCATTCGTGATTTCCAGATAGGCTGGTTCTTTCCAGAGGGTTGGCTACCAATCAATCCCACATGTCAGCCCACGGTCTCTATGAAATGTTCTGGGAGAAGATGTGGGACTTTTTTGAACATAGATAGACTAGTGCTGAATACAGCAATATTGGGGGAAGGGCATGGAAGTGAAGCAAAGTGTCTTCAGGGAAGAAAAACCATTACATTTAATGCAAGGCATGGACTGCTATTTTCTCTAGCCCTGCAGCTGTCTCAGAAAGTGTCTGGGGATTCAGACATGACTTGGAGTAACATTTCAGCAAGTATTACATTTGATATAATATTGGAAAAGGCAATTCACTTTTTCTGAAGGTGTTGATGGCTGCTCTTATTTCCGAGGAGAGTTCTCTACACTCATGACAGTTTGACTCCTTCCCTCTGCGTGCTCCCTCCTTCATCAAAGCAGCATAAACTTCCCGAGCTAGAGGGAACCTTGGACATCAGAAAGGCTACCCCTTTTATTTAGCTGACCAGGGTAAACCGGTTTAGAGAGGTGAAGTTACTTGTGTGAGGCCACATAGGAAATTCATCTTTTGATTCCTAGTCCACTACGTCATCATTTCCATAAATGGTTTACAAACTTTTAGAGTAATTTTTAACAACAGTCTTTAAAAAAAATCAGTTGTATGAGGGATACATGTGTACACATGCGTATACGTACACACATACACATACATATAGATAAGGGTGGAGTTGCCTTGATTAAAGTAAGGGTGATGGCCAGCTCTACCATGCCAGTTTTCCTTTCACCCCCTTTGGAGCACCTCCAAAGAATCACAGGGCATGGGGAAACCCACTTGGATAACCACTACATCATCCCACATTGCACCCTAACTTTGACCCCGAAAATTTTTTCATAAGAAATCAAATAGATTTCTGGCCATAATCATTCTAAAGTGTGAGAGTGTGCTAGGCTTGCTCCATTTTGTCTCTAATGCAGAACAGAAATCTGGTGCGGGGGAGAAATTACAGACAGCCAGGAAGATGTCTAATACAGTTTAGGAACCAAGAGGGTGATGGGAAAAACTGTCATCCCCCAGCCAAGCTGAAGGATGAAGATAACATGATCAGCATCTCTGCACCCACCCACTGCTTTTCAGCAGGAACACAATCTAGTTTTCTTCCTCTGTGTTTGTGTTTCTACACTCAGATTTATGATAGATAGAATCATCAAGTGCATTTTAACATAACAAGATTTCCCCCCAAAGGTAAATACCCAAATACAGCTATTTCTACCACTTGTTAGTGATAAGGAAGATGAAGGAAGACACAAGACTCCTGCAATGATGAAAGCTTTTAGAGGATCTTTCCCATGAGTGTGGGACACAGCACTATTTATTGGATGATTACATCTCTGGACAGACTCTTTTATCATTCATAGACTGAGGCAGAAATTTCATTTTTTCTTTCCAATTCCCCATATCCTGTCTAACCTAACAAAGATGGCGACTCCCCTTAACTTCAGATTTCAACTTTTTAGACTTTTAAAAAACAAATTCTTAATAGATGATTATCACTATAATAGAATCAGAGAGAAAAAGTAAGATACTCTTTGGAAGACACTGTTTATGCCCTCCCAGGCTCCAAGACTTTGCTATTAAGCTAACAGATGGGCGCATCGAAGCTTTTCAATCTTCCCTTGGGGTTGGTATCTGAAGTCTTTTTTGGATTATGAAAGATATTTACATGTTTAAAGTGACTGTCCCTTTAGCTAAAATGCAAAAACCACTTGGGCATAAGCATAGAAAATCTCTTCATTCTGAGATGGAGAGCAATCTACACCATCCAAGGCATTTTTGCATTTAGATTTTCCCTTTGTCCTTGCGGTTATGCTCAGATGATACCCAGAATTTTCAGGCAGTCACTTTAAGAAGTCAAAACAATCACTTTTTAAATACCTTAAGCTCCAATCCTAAAGCAAGAGCTGTGGTATACTACCAGAGATCCATCACCCCAACCAACCCCCTGCTGCAAGATCTCTGATCCATAGTCCCCTTATATTTTGTTGACTTAAGGGCAGTTTTCTTCTAACATGATACAAATTTGCAGTTCTAACCTCATGACCAAAGAAAGCAAAAAATATATTTGCAATGTTCCTTGAATTAAAGATGAGTTTTACATTTTGTTTTCTGAATGACAAAAAGAGAGTATTTTATTAAAACCAAAGAAACTCTAGCAATAGCAAAGTCTACCCTATTTAACATCAGTAGAACTTGTATGCAATAAATAATTAAATAGTAACAACCTGAAGATCAGTTCATTCAATTGCTAGTATTTGGTAATTGTGTTCCTTCTCCTTGCTACAACCCTGCAAACTGTCTGTCTCCCTTATCCCTGCTGGGAGGCTCACTTCTGCTCAACACACTGCAGGTAGTCCAAGTGAACATTCAGACTTGGCGTTTTTGCTGGAGCACGTCACTGGTGTGGATAGGACCTCTGGATATGCTAAGTCACTCACTGAGGACCTCGTGATCTCTGTTCATGTGTTCTGGCAGAATAGCCACATTCTCTGAGAAGTTCTGTCATCTTCCTGTATAGCCATTAAAATAATTGGGACCACTCCAGCCCTCCACAGACTTCTGTGCTGGGGACACCATATCTCCAAGCTCCTTATATGATGGCAGAAGCTCTTTGTCCAACATTTTATGACTGTTTCATTTTTCCTATATCCTTTTCTGAAGTGACTACCTTTTCTCCATTCTTATTCTCATCGCGGACCTGGTGGGTAGGTACAGGAATTCTTTACAGGAAAAGGTTAATAAAAAATGCTGTCTTCACGTATTGCATGGTGCACTGGGTGTTATACGCAACTAATGAATCATTGAACTTTACATCAAAAACCAGGGATGTACTGTATGGTGACTAACATAATATAATAAAAAAACATTAAAAAATTATTCTCTAATTGCTTAAAAAAAAAAAAAAGAATGCTGTCCTTAGAGAGGCCTGCTTACACAATTGACCCTTGGCCAAAAAGTTGGATTTTGAGAGGTTCCCATAATTCCCTAAACGATGCTCTCACTGTACCTAACCTGTTTGTACAGATGACGTGGTTTATGCTACACACTTGCTTTCCTTCTGGGAGTCTGGAACTTTAGAATGCACTAGGCAGAGGGTATCTACATGAGCAGCCCCCAGTAAAAAACTTGGATGTTGAACCCCTAATGAGCTTCCTGGTAGACAGCACTTGATACGTGTCATAATTTGACGCTAGAGGAGTTAATCCCATGTGACTCCACTGGGAGAGGACTATTGGAAGCTTGCTCCTAGTTTCCTCTAGACCTTGCCCCGTGTGCCTTTTCCCTCTGCTCATTTTGCTTTGTATCCTATGATAACTTTTACTGTAATAAGTATTAGCTGTGTGCTGAGTCCTGCATTCTAGTGAGTGATCAAAACTGGGGGTAGTTTTGGGGGACCCCCCTCTCTAACATAGTGGGTCTTCAACTCAGGGCTCTAGACTCTACAGCTGGACATTTGTCCATAGACTGCAGTTTCTCTAACAGCTGTAGAAAAGCAAGAGGGTTTCACTGTAGATAGTGTGGCAGCAGCATTGTCCTCGTTCCATTTCTTTTTTTATTGAGGTGTGATTTACTTAAGTGAGGTGTTCAAATCCTCTTGTTTAGCTCGTGTGATGTATTTCTAAAAAAAAAAAAACTCAGCTTTTACTGGCCAGGAGCTGATGATGCTATTGTCCTAAAGTTAACTCCTGGGTCTATAGTTTGAGTTGCAGTAGAGGCTGGTATCAGGTGTGTTTGCAACTGGTTGGGAGAGTCCCTGTGATGGGTAATTTTATGTGTCAACTTGGATGGGCCATGGGATGCCCAGGTATTTGTCAAACATTCTGGGTGCATCTTTGAAGGTGTTCGAAGCGTTTCCAAATGAGATTAATATTTGAATTAGGAGTGGGTCTCATCCAATCAGTTAAAGGCCTGAATAAAACAAAAGTCTGGCTCTCCTATTGCCTGACTGCCCAATTTTTTGGGCCAGGACAAAAGTCTTATCCTGCCTTCAGACTTGAACTGAAATAGCAGCTCTTACTTGTTCTTGAGCCTGTTGGACTTCAAACTGGAACTTACACCTTTGGCTCCCCTGGGTCTCCAGCTTGCCCACTCCCTGTAGATCTTGGGACATTTCAGTCTCTATAAACATGTGAGTCAATTCTGTGTAGTAAGTCTTTCTCTCCCTATCAATATATTCTGTTGGTAAATTTCTTTGGATGACCCTGACTAATGGTCCTCAAGCCAAACCTTCTTGTATTAGGTGTTGAGAGGGACAACCCTATAGGAGGTATGGTAGTTGTCTTTCCTGGGTTCCAAGTGAACCTGTCCATAGGAGCACCAATGCCTCCAAATGAAATCTGCTCATGACTGTAAATTCTCAGCCATAGCTATTATTCCCACTCTAGACTCTAAAGTACAGATCAATTTCTTACAAGATGAACATTTTTTCTTTTTCTTTACCATGTGTCTTTATCCTCTTCCCTAAAGCTTGTTTCTTTTTTTATTTTCTTTTATTTCCTTATTTTGGATTCATATGTATATTTATGATTTTCATCTTGGCTGCTGTTCCCAAGTGTTTTTATGCCCAAGATTGTGATTCTTGGTCCATATTATTCCCCCTTTATTATTTTCCTTCCTTTCTTTTAACAAGAACCCATAGCTCCTTATCTATAGCCATAGCCTGCTCTTATGTGTTTTCCACAAACATTGGCACAAAGCTTCAGCTGTCTTTGGTAAAGACACTTTGGGAGATGTTATGCTCATGAGTGTTGTGCAATGGACAATGTGTTCTAAAGAAAAACATTTGAGGTGGGAAAATTTACAAAGTGGTATGGTACTGCGGCTCCAGCTCCTATGTTACGGCGATACCACCCATTGAGAAGGCTCATGCCCGCCCTTTTGTCTGCTTCTCCCTTAATATTATCCCTATGATTTCCCTTCCAGACACTTGGTTATACTTTCCTCTGATTCTCCAACTGTAGGCTGATTTGTGTTTCTAACAAGATCCCCAGTGATTCTGAGTGCCTGATCTGAAGACTACACTACCTGATCTCTTTGCCTCCTAGTCCTATTATAAACAAGTCCCACCAGTGGACACAGGCCTGAGAAAGCAGGGAAGGGGTCATGGGTGTCATCTAAACTTCGGATTGTGGGAAATCAGAGCTGTTCCTCTGGGCTTCTTTTGGCTTTGAGAAATTGAGCTGAACAATATAGATAGTATTCCTGGGGGGTTAGGTGGATTCATTCTATCATTCCAACTGTTGTGTCCTGAGAACCAGGATTGAAATAGAGAGCTAGAAGGCTTTGTCTCTGGGAGTTTTGCTGAGTTAGAGAGAAGGGCAACGTGAACCCAAATTTAATCCCCCTCTGGGTGATGAGAGATGAAACAAAAAGACACCAAGAGTAGTTGAGCAACCATTAAAGGTTCCTTGTTAATATGACTAGATGAGAAGGCATTTGAAATCCAAGAGGAATGAAACAGGACTCCCAAGAAGAGAGGACATTATGAACTGCATTGTAGCAAAGGATTAAGGATTGAGAGAAACCAATTTTTTTTTCAATGTTGCTAATTTGATGTGGGAGATTTTTCACAGCGAGTCATCAAACTTGGTGACAACAAAATGAAGGAGTCAAACTGTCATGTACCCAGGGCCCTTTGTGGCTACCCTCTGTGACACTGGCTTTGTCAGGAATTCCACTCCCAGAAATCCTTGGCATAAAAAATGCATCACCTTGTGAAGACATTAAACAGTTGGCTCAAGAAAAAAAGAATGTAGCCAAGAGAAAGTTTTTATTATAACAGTGGCTTTTAATGCTTCCTGGAATGGTCAAGCCAGAGACAAAAAGGGATGTCAGTGTCCATCATTCAAATTTCCAGGCTTGAGTTTGCAGAGCTTTCACCCCATGGTGTATCTGTCCAACAGAAGTAGGACGTAGGGCACAAATTCAAGCCATAGGCTTTCAATTTTCTGGTATACAACATTTTCAATTTTCTGATAGCCACATTAAAGAAAGGAAAGGGAAATAGGAGAAATTAATTTAAAATACATTTTATTTAACCCAATATATAAAATAAAATATATGTCAGCATGTGATTAAAGTAAAAATTGTTAATGAAATATTTTACTTTGTTGTTGTTGTTGTTGTTGTTCTCCGGCTTTAAATTCCTGTGTGTGTGTGTGTGTGTGTGTGTGTGTGTGTTTTATTTACAGCACATCTCATTTCAGACTTACCTATTTCAAGTGCTCAATAGCCACATGTGGCTGGCTGGTGGTTAGTGTTATAGCACAGCTCTACAGCTTGTTTGCCTCTTCTGAGTTGCTTTGGCTGCAAAGGTGATGCTGGCATGTTTCATGATTCAGTCAATTACAGTTCCAATTTATATGGTAAATGGAGATGTGGCTTATAGCATACATTTCTGCTTTTTGTATGAATGTAGAACTCTTTATTTAAATAGTTGAACATACCCATCAATTGGTGTTACTATAATATTTTAACGTTATTATAATACATAATTTAGAGTAAGAGTTTTAGAAATGCAACACTTTTCAACAAATACTCAGTTATTACCTGTTAGTACTCACTATGCACCAGCGGTGTTCTAGGAGCTAGGGATAAAGTAATGAACAAAACAGGCATAGTCATTGCCCATATGGAGTCCACATTCTTGATTGAGGAGGTAGGCAATAATTAAACAAATAAACATATTATGTGTTAATTATATAAGTGATATGGAGAAAAAGAGAGGAAGGGGGATAGAGAGCTTTGAGGGAGATTTTACTTGTAAATTCTAACAGTATCCAGTAGTGATTAAAAGTCTTTCTTCTTTTTCCTCTGAGAACCTTATAGGGAGATATCTTTTTGCCCACTTTTCATCTCTTTACTTCAGTGACCCTCTATCCCTTCCTCCCAAAATCCAGAGCTCACAGAATGAAAGACACTGTATTTTATTCTTTCTGGTGCAGATGTTAACATGTCCAGGGAGAATTATTCAACTGATATTTTGAAGTTCAAGGCAAAATGCTTTTGAAATTTTTTTATTTTAGTTCTATTCTCTGCTCACTGATAGCAATAGAAAATAAAATGAATGCTGAGGGTGATAGTTTGCATGAAACCACAAGACATTGTAGATATAAATCATGAAAATTATTTACTGTTACTATTTGCTTCTTTCTGAGGTGACTTTGCTCCTATCACTACTTATATAATGTTGCTCCAATTTGTCAAACTTCTAACAATTGACTGGAACACAGCTCAAGCTATTAAATCTTTAAAAGGGCAATTATTGACTCTTACAACTGTAAAGTCTAGAGTACATGGCTTTAGGCATAGTTGGATCTAGGTGCTTAAATGCAATCACTGGAAATTTGTGTTTCTCTACGTCTCAGCCCTGATTTTTACTGTACTGCTTTACCTAGGCAGGGATTTTTCCATGTCATGGTAATATGGCTTACAGTCTGCCAGCTTAGCAACCCATGTGAAAATACCTTTTCCTCCATTGGATTCAGCAAGGATTTCTTTCTTTCTTTTATTATGTTCAGTTAGCCAGGGTATAGTACATCATTAGTTCTTGATGTAGTGGTTCAATAATTCATTAGTTGCGTATAACACCCCATGCTCATGTATTGTGATCAGCAAGGATTTCTGGTGGCTTTCAGTGGCTGTGCAGGGGGAATTCCCCCAGGGGGAATTCAGTGTTATGATTGGCCTACCATGGGTTACATGTTCACTTTTGGAGTTGTGGTGTAATTAGTCCCATACTTAGCACAAGATCTGAAAAAGGAGGAGAGGTGCTTCTATCAGAATAAAGTAGAATGGTTGCTGGGAAGGCAAACAAACAAACAAAAAGCCAAGGAAAGAAAGGAAGAAAGGAAGAAAGAAAGGAAAAAAGGAAAAAAGGAAGGAAGAAAAGAAAGGGGGAGGGAGGGAGGGAGAAAGAAAGGAAGAAAGAAAGAAGTTCATACCATGAACTAGCTATTACAGGTATGACATGGGCAGCATGATTTGGAGAAAAAGCCTTGAGCTCCAAGCCAAAAGACTAGGTCTGGGTACTCTATAATCTATAAATTACTAAGAAGCTATTTTGCATTCTTAAATGTCACTTATGGGGTAGGGATAATATTCCTTGTTCCACTTAATTTATATGGCTGTTAGGAGAATAAATTTTGATCAAGGTTGTATCAAAGATATGCATATCTTAAACTATAGTACAAATATTTTATGATCCACAATCACTAGTTCCTTTATCAACACACTGCAATTCAAGAGACTAGATGAGAAAATGCTTCCTGTTCAAACACTTTGAGTTATGGAAATTATAGCTATAGACAACTCATTTTTAAAGATATTAAAAATAGAATTTACCAAGGTTTTAAACTAGGGATATAAGGTAGTTCTTAAACAGTAAGCAATAGGAGGAAATAGATGGAAGATTTTTCAGAATCTTCCTTCACTTCTCACTCGTAATTTCCCTCTCCATTTAGGAGCAGCTGTTTTCCTGTCCTCCCCTTTGGCTCCAAGGTTGCTAAATTACTGCCTCGAAAGGAAGTACATAAGTAGATAATCCCACAGGAGCAAGAGATTCTGTTAGTATCTAGCTCAGTTGGCAGTACCCTAAATCTTTTCATTAGTCTAGATTTTCCAAGAAACAGAAGCCAAGATGGGGTTCAATGTCCAAGGATTTCATTAGGGAAAACAACTTAGAGAAAAAATGTGGAGGGAGGCAGAAGAGTCTGGGGGAGCTATGAAACTGCAACACAAACCAGACTCCTAATGAAGGAGAGAAGGAAAGAAGGCCTTGTAAAATCATCATAGACTGAGGCGCAGTCAAAAGCAAGCTCAGCAAGGCTATCCAGGAGTCCTGTATCTCCCGGAATGGGCTTCCATAAAATCCCTGACGCACTCAGTCATTGGTTCGGAGCAGTCCATGTGAAACTTGGTGATCTAATCCGCAGGAGCCTTTGGTGAATTATGCTCTCCGCAGTTGAAGATATGTGAAGTACACTTGCATGGCCACCACATATTTTGGTCTTTTTTTTTTCACTTGTTTATTCAGTAGGTATATATTGAGAGTCTAATGTGATCAGGCACCATTAAGCGGTTGGAGATCTAGTAATAAATATGACAGAAGAAGTCTCTGCCTTCATTAAGCTTACGTTGTACTGCTCTGATGATCAACTTTCCATCGGGAACCCCTGGGTTTTATGTTTTTACAAACTAGCTACTCTCTCATTTCTGTGTACTTCTCATCCATATTAGTTCTGGCTTGATTGCTAAACTCAGTTTTAGATAGTCTGAACTTAGAGATCAAAACCATAACTAGAGAAATCAGAAGATTGGCTGGTCCTAAGGATTAATTTTCAAGATGAGTCCAGAGGAAGATGGGAAGCCCTTATCCATCTGTAAGCTCTGTCTGGCAAGTCTTCATTAGCAAGATTATCTAATCACATTTGAAAGTAATTGAACTCTCTTACCCTAGCATAAAAAGCCCTATTTGATTATGCCTCTTCTTTTCTTCTAAGTCTTATTTCCCTCACTCACCAGGCTGCAGCTACCCAAGCTTTGTTTCTGTTCTTTGAACATACCAAACTCAGTCTCCTCTAGGGTGTTTTCCTGGAATGATTTTAGTTTGGCTGCAGATTCTTGTCTCCAGACCCCATTGTAAATATTACTTTCTCAGAGAGGCTTCCCTGACCATCCAATCTAGAGTTGTTACTTCTTATCTCTCATGTCATCTCATTCTAATTCTCTGCATTGCCTTTACCAGAATTGGTATATATATTTTTTCTTTTCTTTGTTTAGTGTCTTTGTCTACAACTTGAATGTAAGTTCCAGGAATGCAGAACTATTATTTATCTTGTTGATCACCCACTGCACTTCTAATCTACAGCCTAGAGCCATCATTTTAGGGAAGGACACTGATAATTCCTTATTGAATGAGTTAAGGGAAATTGGTTGATGACAGTTGAACATGGAAAGCTCCCACCAAGTCTTCGGGCTCCCCAAACTTCCATTAAATGGATCCAATTTCTGACTTGTAATTAGAGGGCAGGGATTCCCTGAGAAGTTGAGACCTTCAGGTGTCCTGATTGGATGGGATGACTCAAATGGCACCTGCCAGATTTTCTTTTCCAGCTTAGTTCTGTCTTGTAATGTTTTGTAGAAGCACACCGAGATTTCCCTTACCAAGGCTGGCCAGGTCTCTTGGGAATACTACCTTAATCTAACTATTTCTTCTCCATGTTTTGTGTGGGCTACTTTTCTTTTCCTCAGGGCAGCCCCTAGTTGTTGAGTACCTTCTCTGTGCCAGGAATTGTGTTTATTGTTAAGAATTCAGAATTGAATAAACTGGGCCCTTGTTCTTGAGGGGTTTGCTGTTCCCTCAGGAAAGCATGCTACAAAAGAAAATGAAAGAAAGGGCTATGGTGTTAGAGACAATAGAATGCCTGAATAATTATTTATCAATAGAGAAACACTGAGTTTTAAAGAACTGATAAGAGTTTATAAAGCAGAACATACAGGAAGAACATTTTAGAAAAAAGCATAAAAAGAATCAGGAAAGTATATGATGAATTCAGAAAATGGGTGGCTGAAATACATATGGTGGTGAGAAGCAGAAGGAAATAAAGCTGAAGTGGTAGGATAAGGCCGGATTATAAAACGAATGTCATACAAATGTGACTTTTTTTTTTCTGTAATAGTAGATAGGCTTAGAAAGGGTTTTGAGTAGGAGAGAGATAATTTCAGATGCTGCTTTGAGAATACCACTGTGTTGTAAAGATTGAAGGAGATAATGGACAAAAAAGGGCTTTTAAAACAAAACCACCATCCTATGGTAAGATGGAGTCGTTGTCATTCTTACTGTTGCAAGTAAAACCCTTACCAGGAGCTACTCAGTGGCAATGTCTGTTTGGGTCAGTGCAGTTAATAAAACTTTTTTTTTCTTTTTTAACACAAGTGATGTAAGTTTGTAACAGAAAAAAAATACCGATGAGCAATAAGGAAAATAAATCATCCCTTAACCCATCACTAAGAGATAACTATAGTTAGAAGTGTGTGTGCGCGTGTGTGTGTGTGTGTGTGTGTGTGTATTTTAAGGGGAGCTATTCTGCACATTTATTTTGCACATATTCTGTACATATGCTTTTTTGCTCCATAATACATCATGGACATAATTCATCATATCAATAATTATAGACCTTCCTCATTATTTTAAGGGTTGCGTATACTTCCATTGGGCTGATGTACCCTTAAAGTCTTTAACCAATTTCCTCCTATAAGAATTATCCCATATTTGGTAAGAGAATACCAGTGGAAAATGGGGAAAGGACTATAAACTTTGGGCAGGAAAAAATTCTGAAGATTTTTCAAGGAGAGGATTAACATGACTGCATACCAGCTTGGCCCAAAATTTTAAACTCTGTGAGGCTTTTCCACGAGCTGGTAGCCTGTTAGGCTTGAGATAGGGCTGGAGGGTGACCCTTGGGGTTTTCTCTGGGTTCAGGAACTCAAATGGCTGAGTTATTCTTATCTGCCTGCTGCCATGACAGGAACTTGGCATCTGAAGCAGAACTGCAGTGACTCTGGCAAAGATGACCGGAGGCCAGGAGCACTTCTGGGGCCTGGGTTTCCACATCCCCAAGCTGTGAGCCTTTAGACCAGAAACTCCCAAACTTTCTGGACCAGTTTCCCTCTCAGTAAAATACTGCTGTGCACCACCACAAATATATGCACATTTATTCTAAAATTACACTCAACTACCACTGTACTAGATTTTTGGTACATTATAAAATCTAAAGCAAATAGAAAATTTAAAAGCATGAGAATGGAAGTGACATATTTTAAAATAAAAGCAAAATCTTTTTGCTTTCAGTTAAATAGCAATATAGCATGTAAAATAGTTATTATTAATATTTTAGGGAGATCATTGTGGTTGAACTACGCTTCACTATGCTTTTTTAAAAAAATCTTGATTTAAAAACTTTGAAAAAATCTTGATTTAAAATTTTGATGCTTATGAATTCTTGTCCAAATTTAGTTTATTTTGACAGAGTTTTTACTATCAAAATCAAAAATATACTGCACAGAGATGTGTTGATTCAACAAAGGGTATAATTGGATGTACTTTGTAAATCAGGATGTTCATTCTAAAATTCCATCCACTACTTTACATAAAGGTTTTGGTTGAAATTTAGCTAGTAAATTTCTAGCTTCTTAGATGTCATTTAGTTGATTTATTTTAAAAAACTGGGCCAAAACCACTGAAATTACTCATTCAGAGGACTTTTAAATAGGTTAAGAAACAAAGTTTTTATTCAGGACACAATTGAGGCAGTATGAAATGGGGCAGCATTTCCAACCTCTGTTTTCAAAATGCTCTCTCCATAGCAAGAGTTATTTTTTAAAAAACCAAATAAAAATGAGTAGCTTAATTTTAATTTTTTTTCTTTCCTTTCCTTTTTTTTTTTTTTTTTGCTTAACTTTAATTTCAACAACTGTTCAGTATTTTCCTATAAAATAATCGGCTAATCTCAGCGGGGTACTAAAGATTTTCATGATTACTTCCTACCTCATTATAGAGGAGTATAAACATTCCACAATTCAGCAGCCTTATTTCTTTTATTATTTAACAACCTCGTGATGTGGTGGGGCATCTAAATTTCAGTACCTTGTAATACTCTAAACCCAAGCAAACAAGAGAAGACCCACTTTTGACTCCTTTGAGCTGTGTAACTCCTTTCAGAACCCATTGGAGTCCTCACCTCAGACCGAGGGAACCAGGGCTGGCCTGCATATTATGTAGTAGTAAAGCTTAATCTCTTTCTCAATTTCAATACAAAACTTATTATGAGAGGTCCTGACTTCTTTTCTTCCTGTACTCCAATCCTGCATGTCCCTTGAAGTTCATGGTCACCATCAGTCCCTTTTCTTCTCTGGGATACTGTTTCCCACCTTTAAAATGGGGTGGTGGTGGTGGGAAATGGATAAGATTATATGTTTGAGACTTTCCTACTCTGACATTCTAAAATTCTTTCAGTTTCTCAGCATAATAGGGGTCAACTAGCAGAAACCTGAAGTGTTGGGTTGCTGGTGGCTGAGTTTTCCTGAGGGAGTGGGTGTAAGAGAAGTACCATGGAATGTAGATATGCTGTGATAGGTAGTCCCAGGTGGTAAAAGGTGTTGGACTAACATAAAATATAAATACACAGATATAAAAGTGAGGAAAGGATTCTGGAGACACTGCTTTTGCTTTTGACCTTGGACATGTTATTTTTGTCTTTCTGAACCTCAGCGACCTCATGGGAAAATGGAGTGGGGAAGAGGAATTGATTATCTTTCAGGTCTCTTTGAGCTTCAAAACACCCCAAGTCTATGGGGTCCTTGGAGGAATAGAGAATACTATGGAACAGGTGTGTGCCCTGGGTCACCTTTCTAGAGCTGGCAAAGGTGACCTTGGTCACGACTGTAGATTTGGGGACCTGGGGACTTTCCCACAGTGGTAACGTGACAGAGCTGTTGGTAGGGCAGCCTCTAGGCTCAAATGCCCCAGCTCTGCCACTTACTACCTGTGTGACTTTGGACAACTTTTTGAGTCTGTCTGCCTCTCATTTTCATCATTTGTAGAAATAGTCATAATGACAGGACTTCCCTCCTGCGTTGCTGGGGAGATTAAAGCTAAATGAAATAATACAAAGTAGAAAGTTTAACACAGTGTCCCGCATATGGTACATCTTAAATAAACAGCTGTAATTATTCCTGTAGTCCTTATTATGCTTCCCTCCTCTCGCCTGGAGGGAACCTGCAGACTTTTTTTTATCAAACCTAAACTCAGCCCTACCAAACAAAACAATAACAACAAACTAAATTTGCAGAAATAGAAAAGCCTTTCTTCTCACTGGGTCTGTTCTGAAGTCCCATGAATAATAAACTCTTCCAGTTTCTTACACTAGTCTTTAAATATTTTTTCTTCCTCCATCCCTGCAAATGCCACCTCTTTGCCCTGAACAAATCTCAATGCCAAATACAACAAAGTCTTTTCTTTTTCTTTCTTTTCTTCTTTAAAGAACAGCTTGAAGCTTGGTTGAAGCAGAAATATTACTCTGTTAGAGCTTAAAATTTGCAAGTGTAAATCTCTTCCACAGCCAGGTGCATGGGTCCAAAAAGATAAGGGTGTTAAGAGGTGCATTTCCATGCTGGAAATATCCTCAGATTAATTTGAAGGCACTTGTTAATAGCATACTTTTTCTCCACTCTTGGGCACATTATTATTGCTCAACTTGCCAATTTGATGTCTTAAAATCAAACTCTTGATTAAAAAATGGAAGAAGGAATTAAGTCACTACTACTTAGAAGTTGGCCCCAAATAAATAAGCACATGAAATAATTTTGGTTGCCTTTTTGGAAGATGGAAAGCTTTCCAAGAAAGAAGGCAGGAGTAGAGGACTCAAAGCCAGGAGTTTGCTCTGCAACGAGTGAGTCGCATTGCCACAGCCAGGTGTGGGCAGCTGAGATCTAGTAGGTGCCTCCATCACCAGCCTGGGGGAGCTGGTAATTCCAGAAGACTATCCAAAATGCTCTCTGAAAACATGCCAGAATAGCCCGTCATGTATAAATTTTGATGGACCTATTTGATTTTCTGTGTTTCCAGCTGGCACATGTGCATCTTCAGGAGTCTATGGTGCTGTGGCCAAGAGACACCTGAGGCTGCAGAACAAACATGGCGTGTTTTGTAGGACCAGTTGGTCTTGACACCTCCTCCTCTCTTAAAGATGAATATTACCAGGAGATAATTTGGAAGCTGTTTAGTAAATGTACAGTTAGAAACACAGGCCTTGTGTTTAGGTAAAAATGCACCAAATCCTCTCTGAATCTCAATTTTACCATGTGTGGAATGGGGGTAATAATACCTATTTCCTAGGATGATAATGGAGACTAAATGTAAGTCTGGCTCTGAGCACAATGCCTTGTACCCGTAAGTGCTCAGTAAGTGGTGACTATTTTAAGTTCTTGGTAGAGGCAGAGTTAATTTGGTTGCAAGCAACAGCAGTTAACTCAATTTAGCTTGATAAAGGGAGGTTTATTGAAGAATATAGCAGGTAATCTCAAGGCAACCAAAGATGGGAAATATATTTGAGCTGGTTTTGTAGGGCTCACCTGGTAAGTCTAAAACCAGTGACTCCTTCCTTATGCTTTTCTATATATCTTTATTCCATTTGTCTCCATTTATAATACTTTGTCAGAAGAACTTTAGGAAGTTTGACTGAATGAGCTTCTAATATCATGGATGCAAAAGAAGAGAAATGATGGACTGTCAGAGCAGAAGAACCTCAGATATCATCTGCTCCATGGATGGCCACAGCCATAGCGCCAGAGTTGTTTCTCACCCCTCTTAAGCCCATGGCAGCCATCACCAATTGATCTTGACAATCTTTTTTTTTTTTTTAAGATTTTATTATTTGAGTTAGAGAGAGAGAGAGAGAGAGAGATCACGAGCAAGGGGGAGGGGTAGAGGGAGAAGCAGACTCCCCGCCAAGCAGGGAGCCCAATGTGGGACTCGATCCCAGGACCTGGGATCATGACCCGAACTGAAAGCAGACACTTAACCAACTGAGCCACCCAGGTGCCCTTGGCAATCTTTTATGCCGAGTTCAGAGTTGACCTCATAATCCTTAACATTGCACTTCTAGATAGCCACTAGCAAATGAATGGAGAAAGCTCATGAAAGAAAATTGATCTGCCATTCTTAATCCAACCACTTTGTTATAGATGAAGAATGGAGGTTTAGAGGGAGAAAGTGACTAGTCCAAGGTCACATTGTTGAGCTAGAATTAGAACCACACATTCTTTGGTGGAGGGGATAAAACTATCCCACAAGAAGAACCAGAACACAATGAAGAGCTAAGCCAGAGGGCACTGGAAAACTCTGGGAAGGCTTTCTGGCAGGGGTTGGAACTACCTGAACCTGCACCTGAGAGGATTTGTAGAGAAGAGAGCAGCATTTTTAATGATGTACAGGTTTTCAAAGTTGGGGAGAGGATGGGGAGACCTAGTCTTTGAGGCAAAGTTCTTCCATACATTGCCCTCCTGTCCTGGTGGTTGCCATAGGAATCATTACCATCGTACCTGTTTCTGGTTAGAGGCAAGGAATACAGTCTAATGCAGTGGTCTACTAATGGTTATCCTGATGACAACCAGCTTGCCTTCTCATCATTGAGTAGACTAAAGATGTTGACATTGCACAGGAGACTTGATTGGTGCACTTAAAAAATGTTTTTCATTTTTTAAAAAAGATTTATTTATTGGGGTGTGTAGGTGGTTCAGTCAGTTAAGTGTCTGCCTTTGGCTTAGGTCCTGATCTCAGGGTTCTGGGATGAAGCCCTGAGTCAGGCTCCCTGCTCAGCAGGGAGTCTGCTTCTCCCTCTCCCTCTGCCCCTGCCCCTGCCCCCTGTTTGTGCTTGCTCTCTTTCTCTCAAATAATCTTTTTAAAAATTTTTTATTTACTTGAGAGTGGAGGGGCAGAGGCAGAGAGAGAAACTCTAAGCGGACTCTGCGCTGAGCAAGGAGCCTGACTCGGGGCTTCATCTCACTACCCTGAGATCATGACCTGAGCCAAAACCAAGTCAGATGCTTAACTGACTGTGCCACCCAGGTGCCCCTGTTTTTCGTTTTTTTGTTGTGTTTTGTTTTTTAGCACCATTTTTGCTGTAAGAAGATACAACAACAAGAGGAATGCAGAGTTCCTTTGTTTTTGGTGGATCACTTTAGAAAGAGGCAATCATACCTCTCCTCTCTTTAAGTGGGACCTAAGACTATAGGTTTTGTTTGCCTGTGATCTCCACTTCTAAGAGGCTGAATATTTTAGAAAATTTTCACCATTGCATGTCTTCAGGAAGAGCCTGTTAATTGGAATTTTCAAAGACAATTTCTGCTCCATGAAGCAGATGATATCTGAGATTTCTGAGAGATGCTTTGGAGTAAGGCCCAGTTGAATTCCAATACCTGATAGCTGTGTAACTTCAAGCAGGTTACTTAACCACTCTGTGCCTCCATTTCTTCCTCTGTAAAATGTGGATAATATGAGCACAGATCTTACAGGGTTGTTAAAGAGCTCAGTGGAACAATATATGGAATACTCAGCAAAATGTCCCCATAAATGATAGTTATTAGATTTTTTATAATTAATCTGTAACTAGAATGTTCTCTTGGCTCTCTAGGATTCTGTGATTTCCTACAACAACATGCTTCAATCTCATTTAAGGATTCCTGCAAAGAGGCAATGCTAGGTATTTTTCATTTTCACCATGGCGTTCTTCATTCCAGAAAGCTAAAGGTGGCATTTGAACAGGAAGGAAGGAATCTGAAAACATGTCAGAGCTGGAAAGACACTTTGAGGCCAGACAGCTCTAGTTCATCTCCTCACTCATACAGATATAGAGATCCAAGCCCAGAGAGACTAGTGACTTGCCCAAAGTCACACAGCAATTTGTTACAGAGCAAAATGAATGAAGCAGGTGAGAACTGAAGAGCTGCCCATGCTGGACAGTCCAATGTCTTTTGTTTATTTGTTTTATTGTCTATTGATTAGTTCAGGCCCTGGTGGGAGGAGGGAGCATAAGAGAGACTTAAATTCATACCCAGCGTCTGCCAATAAGTAACTACATGACCTTACAGGCGTTTCTGAACCTCACTTCTCTCATTGGCAGAGAGGAAAATTCATCCTCATTCATCATTATAACATAGCCTCATAAGGTTGTTGGTGAATGAAAGGAGGTCATACACATGAGATGGCTCTGGACAGTGCCTGATCCAGAGTAAGCTCTCAGAAAGCATCAGCGATGATGATGATGATGATGATGACGACGACGACGACGACGACGACGACACCAACGTTGATAGCTTCCAGAAAATTAGATCTGAGCAGGTCAAAATAAGCCCAGGCAGTGGATGTATGAGGAAGTCTCCTTTGTCAGCCCCTCTCATTTAGCTCTACGGTGTGGTGTTCATTGGGCGTATGTCTGGCAGAGGACACCGTGGATGTCCTCCAGAAGACTGGAGATGGGGCTGGGTGGGCAAACATCTGACTCTGTAGAACTGCAGCCAGGCAGGCTACAGTGCAGTGGAGTGCTGACAGGATGAGATGGGATGAAGGAGGAGATAGTACTGGGTTAAGAGAGTGTTAAAAATCCAGGGTTCAAATCCACCTGGCTTTCATTTGGACTAATGAATCTCCTCTTTGAGTTTTTCTGTTTCCTATTCTGTGGAAAGGATGTTCCTGTGATTCATTTGTGAACTGCTGACTGGGCCCCTGCTCTGTGCTGGGCACTGGACTAGGTGTGCAGACACAGCAGACATCCTGGTTCTCCCTCTGTGTCTGGCCGAACAGTCTCTTTTGTGCTTACCACCTGGGGATGCTGTGAAGACCAGATGCTCTCAGAAATAGAAGGGATTAGCAATTTAAATTACAATTACAAATTTAATTACAAATTCAAATTGTGTTCTAAAAGGAACAACAACAGTAACAATAAAAAGATTATTCTGGCATATGATGGACACCTCACAAATCCGTATTAGATAGATGAGAGGATGTGAAAGGACCAAGGGCTGAATGTGTGAAAAATACTTAAGAACGAGTCTAATTACTCTTGTTTTCCAGAAGAATCAAGATGGCGCCTCTGTGGGGAGAGGAGCAGTGAGGTAGGAAAGAGGTTACAGATGCTATTAGAGGAAGTGGCAAGATGTCCAAGATAAATTTCACCTTCCTCACCTGCTTGTTCAGGGCTGTGTCAGCCCTAGTGAAGTACATATTATTTTCCAATTTCACAGCCCATCATTCTTCCCTTTTTCTTTTCTTTTCTGACTTTTCATTCTTCTGTGTTCAGTAAAACCCTTCTGGCACTTGCTCTCGTGGGAACACTGGTTGTTAGTCAAACCCTTCTTCCCTTCAGGGAAACAAAAGCAAATCAATATATGATATTAAACAACCTGGAAGACCCTCGTGATTTAACACTTCCCATAAATGTCAGCCAGCCCTGCAGCTGTGGATGGTCTCACTCTTCACATCTGTCATTTCCTCTCTTCTCTCAGCTGTCCTTTGATGTCTCCCTTGGAGTGGCTTGAAGAGGCAAGGAAAACATAAGCTTGGAAGAAATACTAAAAGTTAGAGTGGTCCCTGCAACTGAAGGTAATCAAAGGGAGGCTTGGTGACCTTCCTGTGTGGGACAGTGTGTCATTCAGGATTCTTTGCATTGTAAATGACAGAAAACTCATCTCAAGTAACTAAGAAAGAAAATTTAAAGGTTTAGGGCATTTAAAGTTCAGGAATAGGGATGGCTTCAGGGACAGTCTGATATTGGGACTTAAATAATGTCATTGGGAACCAATTTATTTCTTTTCATCTCTTGGCTCCATTTTCTGTTGCTTAAGCTTGCATTCAGGCTCCAAGATGAGAGCAGAAAATTAAGATCTACCATATTCTCAGCTTTATACCCAGCAGGGAAGAACACATATCTCCATGTCAGCATTCCTAGCAAAAGGTGGTTCCTTTCATTTGCTCTGCTTGGATCCCATGTCTAGCCCTGAACCCATCACTGTGTTGAGGGGAAATAGGATGGTCTCATTGGCTTGGGGTATGGCTTCTATGATCTACACATGGAGTTAGGGGTGGAACTCTCTCCAATGCCTATTGGCAGAGAGTGGTGAAGAATGTGGTTTTCAGAGGGAAAACCAGGGTACAGCTCCCAGGAAAGTGGGGAACTGATGGAGGACATCACAAGTTAACGATGACCATGACCTGTTCTGTTGCTTTCTAGGGCCTCTGTTCAGGCAGACTACCAAGTGACATTCAGGTTATGTTGTGTGTATGACTCAGGATTGTAAACCCCCCTGTTGGTGATATTTGTCATTGATAAAAGCCAGGACACTGTTCTCTTAGAACCTGGTGATCAAGTTGAGGCCCAGAGAGGGGGAAGGATTGTCCATGCTCACTCAGCGTGTGGATGGCAGAGCTGGAGTGAGGCCGCAGCCTCCTGGGTTCTTCCCATGCCTTTGTTTCCCCATCTCCCCAGACTGCTTCTGGAAGAGCCGTTTGCCTGGTCAAGTCGAGTCCTGCCTTAGAGGGGCGGATCCTTTCTTCATAGAGTGGGTGATTAATGGTAACCCTGGATCCACACTGAGGGTGTGGCAAGCATTGGACTGGTCACCTATGTGAGCATGGCCCTTTTATGCCTTGTCACTGCAGTATCCCCCAGAACTTGATGGCCTGCAGAGCACAACTTCAGAAGGACTACCTTCCCTTGGAGGTGTGTGATGTGACAGCCAACAAGTCCCTGGCACTTAGTAAGTACTCAGTAAATATTTGTAGAATGACTGAATATAATTTGAGCAAAGGCTCAGCAGAACCCAAGGGGAATTCTTCCCATTATAAGGTTACTTCTTTAGGTCTTGAAAACCCTTCTTATTTTGGGCTTCTTTTAAAATGCAGACCATCTCTGCATTGTTTGCATTTTATTTTATTTTTTATTTTTTAAAATTTTTATTTATTTTTTAAATTTAAATTCAATTAGCCAACATATAGTACACCATTAGTTTTAGATGTAGTGTTCAGTGACTCATCAGTTGCATATAACATCCAGTGTTCATCGCATCACGTGCCGTCCTTAATGCCCATCACCCTGTTACCCCATTGCCCCTCCAACCTCCCCTTCCACAACCATCAGTTTCCCAGAGTCAAGAGTCTCTCATGGTTTGTCTCCCTCTCTGATTTCTTCCCATTCAGTTTTCCCTCCCTTTCCCTATGATCCTCTGCACTATTTCTTATATTTCACATATGAGTGAAACCATATGATAATTGTCTTTCTCTGAGTTTGCGTTTTAAACTCTAAACAAATAGCATCTTTTGATTGAGAGAAACGAAGGAACTCAGATTAGGGGCTTGATGGTGGGGGCAGTGGAGAAATGACTAAGTATAGGATTCGCAAGGCCTAAAGGCTGGTTTTGGTGTGGAAGTTGGGTTTCTACGCAATTAAAAAAAATTGTGAAATCTTTCAAGCATCCAAGGTGAACTGACAATATAATGAATATCCATATATTTACCACCAAGTTTTGGAAATAAAATATTTCAAATAAATTGTAAGCTTCTTATGGTGTCCTTTCCCTATTCTCCTCTATTCCCAGAGCAAACCATGATCGTGACTGGAGTTTAATATTCCCATAATGCTTTTTATATTCCGTGTATATGTGTATGTATGTACAAGCAATATGTAAAGGTTTACTTATTGAATAACTTCATAGAAATGGACCATATAGTATGTATCATTCTGCAGTGTGCCTTTTCCCTTTCTTATTGTTTTGATGTTTACCCATATTGAAACATGTAATTCTAGTTGATTCATTTTAAATGCTGTATAGTAATCCCTTGAATGACAATAATATGCAGTCTGCCTTTTCATTCTCCCACTGATGCTTGTTTCAGTTGCTTCTATGCTTTTGCTATAACCAACACTCTGTGATGAACCTCCATGTAAATATCTCCTTATAATATGTGCATGAGTTTTTCTGGGGCATATGCCTAGAAACAGGATTCCCAGGACATGGTATAGTCACATCTCCAACTTTATTAAATGTTGAGACAATTCTCCAAAGTCTTAGTACCAATTTGCACCCTTCCGCCCCCTCCCCCAAGCATTGTGAGACAACTCAGTCCTGAGTGATGCTGACCAGTTCCATGAAACACTAATCAGTCCCATTTTTATGTCATGGCAAAAACCTGCACGCTTACGCAAACACCATCTGTCTTCCTGACATGGACTGTCTAAGAGGAAGGGAGGTGAAAGGAAAAGTCTTAGGGGATTTTTAAATGAGTTAGACACAAATATATATTTTTGGGGAGCTAGTATAACATAGACTTTGAAATTTGATGGATTAGAATCCTGGCACTGCCATTTGCTTGTTGTGTGTCTTTACGCACATAGTTGGTCTTGTCTCAGTTTTGCCCTCTGTCAAATGGGGATGGTAATAGCACTAACTTCATGGGTTATTCGAAGTATCGGATGAAGTATACTTGTAACACTTAGTATTGTGTGTGGACTGGTCCATAGTAAATGGTCAATACATGATAGATATTAGCCTCATTACTGGTCATAGTGCTTAGTCATTGTTTTTTTCATCCTTGAGGACTCCTTTCTTGGCCAGGAAGCTCACATTTTTTAAATTATTATTATTTTATTTTATTTTTTATTTTTTTAAAGAGAGAGAGAGCTCAAGCAGGGGGAGGGGCAGAAGGAAAGGGAGAGCGAATCCTAAGCAGGCTCCACACCCAGCATGGAGCCCAGTGCGGGGCTTGATCTCACAATCCTGAGATCATGACCTGAGTTGAAATCAAGAGTTGGATGCTTAAATGACGGAGCCACCCAGGCGCCGCAGGTAGCTCACATTTTAAAACAAACAAAAAAATAAATATTTTGTGTTGAACAAACTAAATGAATTCAGAAACATTTAATTCCTTATTTCATTTTCATCTATCAAAGCCATCCGTAACTGCTAACCAGCTTCTGACTAGCAGAATGAAACCGTGTTGACACACCTGGTCATATAATTACAGTCCAAACAAGGAAACTTGGTTTTTATTAGGCAGTGTGGCCTCATCACCTGTAAGTGTGTAGTTTCCCCCAGGTTTTTAGAAGTATTGTCTCTTACCAGTGATTACCCATGATGACTTCTAGGTTATGGCCCTTGATCTTGTCCTACTTCTGTGTTTCATTGGTGGGAAAACAGAGGCCCAAAGAACAGAAACAAACTTCTAATTGTTCCTTCATGGGGACATAGTCACTCACTCAGTGGCCAAGCCTTGTCTTGGTTTATACATAGGACTAATGGGAAGAGGGTATCTGGTTATCTATTTATTGTATAGCAGTCATTAAAAAATGTCCCCATAGTTCAGTGGTTTAAAACAGGAATTTATCCTCGCTCATCTTTCTGTTGAAGGGGCTCAGCTGGGTGGTTCTCCCATGTGGCTGTTCCTGTAGTTGCGGTCAGATGGTGGCTGGGGCTGTAGGCATCAGGAGGCTTGAGCAGACTGGAGATCTGAGAGGGCTCCCTCACATGGTTGGCGGTCTGGGCTGGCTGTCAACCAGAGTTCTGTATATGGTCTCTCTGTGGGGCTTGGATGTCTCACAGCATGGTGGTGAGGCTCTGGGAGGGATCATCTCAAGAGTGGGTGTTTTAAGAGGAAGGAAGCAGAAGCTGCCAGGCCAGGTTAGGGTTGGGCCACTTCACGTCTGCCATATTCTTCTAGTCTAGGAGATCAAGTAGGTTCTATTTCTTGTTGAGGGGGTGCCAAAGTCATACTGCAAAAGAGTGTGGGATGAGAAATGTTACAGTTATCTTTGAAAAGGGGTAGAAACTCTGCCGTGGCAATTTTTTCCCCTTCCTCCCAAGATTTGAAAACATCTGTGCTCACATGCTGAGGGAAGTAAATGAAACTGTGGCCTTTCCTCCTGGGCTCTGCCAGTTGTAGGGGCAGGAAGTAGAGGCAACTTAATCCCATTTGAAAGAATCATGGAAAGGGTGAAAAACTCTCCACTCTGACAAAGCAGAAATATCAAATATTTCTTAAAAAATACTTTACTGGAGCAACCACATGCATACTAATAAGAACAGAATTTTTTTAAACTTGTTTTTGGGAAACGTTCATAATAAAACATCCTGTACTTGAATTATTAAAAACGATGTTGAGTAAAGAATTGCTTAATTTAGTAAATAATTTTAAAGCAAGCCATTATTTTCCCCAAACTTGAATTTGCTGAAAGCACTCCAAGAATTTTATTACCAGCATGACTGCATAATGTAATTGTGTAATTAGTAATACATCTGACAATGTTGGAGAGATTTAGTTTTACTTAGGGCAAGAACAAAATGTAGTACTTTATTATTTTATAAGACTGCATGAGGGACAATGCCCCATTTTGCTGGTTGAGTTTTTTTTTTTTTTTTAATACATTGTATGGCTGAAGTCACAGAGAAAGAACCAACATTTATTTTATATATTTATTATTTTTTTTAGAGAGAGAAAGAGAGAGCGAGTCCGGGGGAGGGGCAGAGGGAGAGAGGGAGGGGCAGAGAGAGAGGGAGAGAATCTTAAGCAGGCTTCATGCCCAGTGCAAAGCCTGATGTGGGGCTCCGTCTCACAACCCTGAGATCATGACCTGAGCTGAAATCAAGAGTTGGATGCTTAACTGACTGAGCCCCCCAGGCGCCCCCCAGCATGTATTGATATTGGGTCTGTGGATAGAACACGTAGTGTAAAATTGAAATTACCTTACCTGGGTTTGAATCCATGCTTCCTCTTGCTATTTGTGTTTTTCTTGAGCAAGTCACATAACCAAAATTTCAGATTCATTATCTATAAAATGGTAATGAGAATATTTATTTCATAAGATCACTTTGATTCTTAAATGGCATAATGTATGTAGAAGGCCTAGGGTGGGTAGTGGGACGGGATCCTTTGTCTCTCCTACTGATTCTATTTGAGTGCTTGATTTTGCAAGTGCTTGGCTTGGATGGTCAGTGGAAGATCCAACTTAGGTGTGTTTGTTGCACTCAGGCTCTGTTTGGCGAGTGAGGGGACTGCCAATTTTTTCACAAAGAATCATTAACAGAAGTGTCTGTTCAAGGAATCTACAACCTACATGCTTAGAATGCCTGGAATTCACAGTTATAAACACATCTTACACAATGAACTCCTCTTACATTATTTGGTTTGGAGGGACAAATCTGATTTAGGGAGAAGAGTTAGGAAACTATTGCTGTAATCTGAAGGGTTGGTGACTTCAGCATGACTGATGAAGTTGTGTTCTGTCAGAGTCTTGGGTCATAGTCCCAGTGTGGAAGGAAGAATTCTAAAATGACCCCCATTGACCCTCACTCTTATGTCATCTCCTGCCCTTGAGTGTGGGTGAAATCTGTGAATATGACTGGCTATCACACTCATGATTATGTTATCTGTCAAAGGGACTTTGCAGATGTGATTAAGGTTACTTATCAGTTGACTCTGAGTTAATCCAAAGAATGGGCCTCACCTAACCACACAAGTCCTTTGAATATAGGTCTAGAAGTTAGAGATGGAGTAAGATACTCAAAGCCTGAGGAAGATTCAATGTGAAGAAGCTCCATCACTGGCTTCATAGATTGGGGGGGGGTACATAGTGGGGACAGGGGACTACCTCCAGGAGAGGAAAGTGACCCCTAGCCAATAGCAGCAAGAAATGAGGACCTTGGTCCTACAACTGCAAGTAACTGCTTTTTTTCCTATAACCGTGTGAGCTTGAAAGAGGACCCGGAGCTATGGAAAGGATGGCAGCCCAGCCAACACCTCAATCCCAGTCCAATGAAACATGAGCACAGAGTTCAGCCATGATGTGCCCAGACATTTCACCTACAGAAACTGTGAGATAATAGATTTGTGTTATGTCCAGGCACTAAGTTAGTGGTAATTTGTTCTGCACACTATAAGACTAATAGGCCCAGTGACTCTCACTATGAGATCTCAAGTTGAATCATTTCCTTTTCATAGTTGTCAATTTCCTTGCCTTGAAGTAAGAGCATTTTCTAGTCTAAAGCACTGGTTAAACTAATTGTGCATTAAAATCACTTAGATTATGGGGACCAGCTTATAATGTAGATTTCAGACCTTTCTCTTGATCTGAATCAGATGATCTAGGGGTAAAGCTAGGGGCTGCATTGTTAACAGAGTTTCCCAGGTGATTCTGATGTTTGTGGTCCTGGATCATACGGACACTGGCACTGGCAGGTAAAAGTGACAAGGGAGTCCTTTTCTGTTAAAGTAAGAGTCATAGCCATGTGGATACAGGGCTTCCTGGGCATAAGGCACTTTGTGGGGGGCTCTGAATGAGAGGGCTCTCGTGTGAGCCTTGTAATTACCTATCATTAGCTATAAGGTAGGCCCATTTATTAGCTGAATTTCACTGAAGCTTGGGGAGGCAGGGTCAAAGTTACATGGTACAAAAGAGGTAGAACTGGAATTTGAACCCTAGTCTCAGTCACTTCCAGTTGGGGTCTTAACCACCAAGCATATTGTCTGCCATGAAACCCTGTCTATTCTGTAACTGCAGCACCAAACACACGTCTTTGGTAGATGAATAAGAAACATATTTTGGTGCGTGAATTCTTCTCCACCCAGTGCAGAGCAGTGTTTGTGACAATGGAGTGGGAGGAGGAAGCTGGCAAGGGCCTTTTCTGTAGCAGGGCTCCTTGACCACCCCAACCTCTTTATGTAGCTTTTTGCCTCATTTGTTTTCTATTCCAAGGCCAAAGCTGCTAAGGCTCAGCCTCCACAAGGCTCTGCTGACCGGGTCTCAGCTGAGTAGAGCACGCAGTGGTCAGGTGGGGCCCCAGGGGGGGATTGAGTAGCTGGATATGTGATTAGCTCTGCACTTGCCCCAGCTGCACCTTCACGTGGATGAGTTAACAGCAGCCAATCCCAGGCCGTGCGACCCGTTCCCCTGGCTGGAGCTGATTGATCCAGGGCAGAGCACTGAGAGTCAGAAGTTTGGAGTGGAAAGACCTCTGATCTGCTGGTCCCCGGAGCCGAGTTCCCATAATGGCAGCGCTCTGGTAAGAAGCCCTCACACCCTCCCTGCTGCCCGGGCCCCTGGAGCCAAACTGCCTCCTGCCCTTCTTGATATTTCAGTATCTTTCCACTATGTTCCTGCCGTGATTTAAGACAGCCAAAGTCAGACTTTGTTGCTGGTAATCAAAAGAACCTCTGCTCGTGGAGGAGTAGAGACTTTAAGAGCTGGAAGATGGCTGGAACGTCATCTGTCTCCCTGTGCAGTCCTGCTGAGCTTGCAGAGCTCTGTCTGCCCTGCAAGGATCCTCCTCCGTGCCCTTCAGACTGGCCCATTTCTCTAGACTCACTCATGCCTCCTCCACCGTCTGTGGGAACCCTCTCCCCACACCCCTCCCAACTGACTCAACTTTGAAGGTGCTATACAAGCCCCATCTCCTCCATGTGAAAGGCTTAAAACTGCTGCGCCATAAATATTTAAAATATCTTTTCCTTTCTACTCTACCCTTTGATATTCTCTCTAACTTTCACTGGTTATAAAACAAGGGTGTTTTTAGGTTAAGATAAATCTCCTTTCTGTATGAACTGTGGCAAATTCCAACTTTGTGGCATCAGAATAATAGCTAATGTGTCTATTGGAAGTCAGGCTTATTCATATGTAAGTGCTTCATGAAGTTTGACTTAATCTCAAAAAATTCATTGAGGTGTACTTATTATTCCTCCCTGTTTTATAGATGCAGAAAATGAGGGTTCAGGAGCTTCCAAATGAACGAGGTTATATTTCAGACTTGCCTTGTGTCCAAATAATAATAGCAGGACCAAATGGTGAGGCATCTCTAATTCCTCTTTGTGTTGCCATGTCTGTGCCATTTATTTTCCATATTAAGAAAACAAAAAGGATGGTGGTGAGAGCTCAGGGTAATGTGAATGCCACAAGAACCTTGGGCATAGAGGGAAGGAGTATGTTACGTTGAGGTGAAGAATGAGGGAAGACTGGAGAAGTACCACCTGGGAAGTGTGGTGGATTGTATTTTTCAAAGAAAGCTGCAATGATCTTTCTATCCCATATGATTTTCTGAATCTTAATAATCTCCCGTCAAGAGGTAGAGTCCATATCCCCTCCCCTTGAACCTGAGTGGGTCCTTGTGACTGCCTGGACAAACAGACCACAGAGGACATGATGCTATGTGATCTCTGTGGCTCAGTCATAAAAATGCCATGCTCTCCTGTGTCTCGGGGTGCTCGTTCTTATGACCTGGTCACCATACTGCCAGGAAGCCCATTCATCTGATGGAGGCAAACCGAGTCCCACAGCCCTGGCTGAGCTCCCCGCCACAGCCTGGCATCGGTGTTGTACCGGTGTGAATGAGTCAGCCTGAAAGTAAGTCCTTTAGTCGCCACCTGAGCTATTCCAGCTGCTGTCACATGAAGTAGGGCAAGCCATTCCTCTGGGTCCTGTTGAAATTATAGATTCATAAGCAAAATTAATAACTGTTGTTTTAGACCACTAAGTTTTGGAGTGGTTTGTTAAACAGCAATAGATTAATGATACAAAAGAGGCTTTTAAAGATGGAAATCTTTCCAGACGAGGTTAGGGAGGCCCTATGCTGATTATTGGCAGCAGGTGGTGGCAGTAGTTGTGGTGGTAAATATCATGATCCCCCTCTTAGCAATGGTAGCATTAGCTAAGTTTCATTGGTTTTTTCTGTGCTATGCTCATACTAAGTGGTCCACTCTTTACCTCATTGAATTCCAATGATAATCCACTGAGGTAGATACTATTATCCTCATTTTATAGATGAGGAATCTGAGGATTGGAGAATTTGAGTTTACTTTAAGGTCACACAGATAGCTTCTAAAGGGTGCTCTCTACCCCTCTTCCCAAATTCCCTTTTGTAGTATCCCCAGGTTCTAACATTTCCTTCCTGACGGCCTTTCCTTCCTTTCCTTCCTACCTGCTCTATCGGAAGGTTCATTCCCTCTCCCAGACAGTGTCCATGGAGGAAAATGATGCCTTTAACCAGATTCATACTGAAGTGGGAGTGAGTGGTAGGTAGACCAATGCAGTCTCTCACCAATCTGTTTACAAAGTGGATGCTGGTTCATCAAAATGAAGAGCTCTTCTGGAGAGCATTTTTCCAGAGTACTCCAGAGGCAGAGGAACTTGTCCTAGCCCTTGTTCAGATAATTTTGTGTCCCAGATGAAGGGCTGACCTGGTCCAGACAGCTTACAATTGTTTCCCCTTTTGGCAGTTTGGAAAACAGTCCTTCCCTCTAAGCTGTGTCCCAACCTGGGGGGCAAGGTAGTTGAGTTATCACCCCTACCGTACCCACGAGGAAACTACAGCTCAGAGACGCCCACAGCTTGCCCAGTTCACACAAAGGAACCGAGACTTGAATGTGCGTCTTCTAACGTCAAAAGCTGGGTCCAGCCCGCAACATGACTCTTGCTGTACCTTCCCCGCACTGCGTGGACAATTTAGGGAGGCGAATGATAAAAGACAGCAGCTGGCAGAAGGAAAGCATTGATCTGAACACCTAAGGGGAATCCTAAAAACAGCAGGGAGAAGAAAGCAAATGTGAAAAACCCATGGGTAGAAAAAATAGAGGGAAAAGAAATAAAGCCATTTGGAAGTGCTCATTGAGTTGATGCAGTGGATAATTTAATAAGCCGTCTGTTCTGATCCGTCTTGCTTGCCTGCTCTCAGCAGGGTGCCGTATGGGAGCTCCTACTCAGTAATTATAAAAAATGATCTTTCCCCTGTCTGGGATCTTATGGTGTGATTTGGGCAGCTCAGCTGCTAAGTTGTTTTTTGGGGGAGGCAGAGTTTGGAGCAAACACGAGTGTGTCTGAGTGTGTGTTGTGGGGATAAGGGACAGAGCCTGGGATTGGACCTTACAATCTCTTTGCTCTTGTAGCAACCTGATTTCTGAGGCCTGCATGCCAGGGTGAACTTCCTGTCTTCTTCCTGATCAAATCTTATCCAGCCTGTGACCTCAGGATTCATCTTCCTGCTAAATGCCAATAAATTCATCAGACAAATGAATTTTTCCTTAGTGATTATGGTTCCTGCTCAGTTAAGAACATTCATTCCCTCACCAAATAATTACTGAAAATCTGTGAGTCAGGCACTCTATGAGAATGTCCATGTTCTCACCGAATCTGTGTTTTAGTAGAGAAAGTTGGTAGGAAGCCAAAAAAGAAAGAAATATGGGTTTCAGAGACTGGTAAGTGGTAAGAATACTCTGGTGTCATGTTTTGTTTGGGTGATCAGGGGGTGAGTTTTGAGGTGATTTAGAGTGGAGACCTGGATTATGAGAAGGGGCCAGTTGTGGTAAGGGCTGGAGGCCCATGCCCCGGGCAGAGAGCTGTGAATTTAGAGACTCTGAGGTGAGGAACCGGCTTGTGTATTGAAGGAACAGCAGAAAGTCACAGAGGACAGTGGTCAAGATGAGGCTGAGAGTGGCAGAAGCGAAATAACTGAGACCTAAAGACCAGGGCAACCAGCTGGGTGACAGGATCTGATTTATAGTTTGTTCTGAGAGCTAGTCTTCGCACATTGCGGGGGAGGGTGCTTTAGAACTCAGAGGGAACTTTCCCAAGGCTCCGGGGCTGGTTAGTGACAGAACCGGGACAGGCACTGCTCTGATTTGAACAGTGTTCATTGTCCTTGCGATTTTTCAGTCCTTCTGCGGGCACTGCCAGAGCCGGATATATTGAAAATATTGCGGGAATATGTTGAATCAGGTGTTCTTTTTTTGTGTGATGGAGATACACTCGACATAAAACATTGTGTAAGTGTAAGGTATTGGTTTGATATATTTATATATGGCAATACGATTATCATAGTAGCCTTAGCTGATACCTCTGTCATGTCACATAATTATTTTTTTTTTTTTGTGGTAGACATTTCAGATCTAGTCTCCTAGCAACTGGAAGTATATAATACAATATTGTGAAGTATAGTCGCTATGCTGTGCATTGGATCCCCAGAACGGACTCCTTCTAACTGCAAGTTTGTATGCATTGGCCAATCTTCCCAATTCACCCACCACCAGCCCCCGGTATCCATCATTCTACTGTTTCAGCTTTTTAAGACCCGACTTATGGTGTTAGAACACAGTCTTTGTTTTTCTCTGACTTCTTTCACTTAGCGTAACGCCACCAAGGTCCCTCCATGCTGCTGTACATGGTAGGATTTCCTTATTTCTCAAGGCCGAATAATATTCTATTGTGTGGATACCATTTCCTTTTTATCTATTCATGTGTTGATGGCCACTGAGGTTTCGTTCGTGTGGTGGCTATAGGGGGTAATGCGGCACTGGACATGGGACTGTGGGGATTTTTTGAGATCCTGTTTTCATTTCCTTTGGGTAAATACCCAGAAGTGGGATTGCTGGATTGTATGGTAGTTCTGTTTTTAAGTTTTTGAGGAAAATCCATATTCTTTTCTAGAGTGGCTACAACATTTTACCTTCCCACCAGCAGTGCACAAGCGTTCCAATTTCTCCACATCCTCACCAACATTTGCTAACTCTTTTTTTTTTTTTTAAATAAGAGCCGTCTAAACAGGTGTAAGGTGACATCTCACAGCAGTTTTGATTTGCATTTCCCTGATGATTAGTAACGTTGAGGCTTTATTCTATTTATATGGTGTGTTACATTGACTTTCAGATGCTAAACTAACCTTGGATTATTCCAGAGATAAATCCCCTTGGTTATGGTGAATACTACTTTTTATGTGCCACTGGATTCAGTTTTCTGGTATTTTGCTGAGGATTTTAACATCTACATTCATAAGGGATATTAGCCTCTAGTTTTCTTATGATGTCTTTGCCTCATTTGACCACAGGGGCCTTGTAAAATGAATTGGGAGGTATGCTCTCCTCTTCTATTTTTGGAAGATTGTGAAGAATTGGTAATAATTCTTTAAATGTTTTTTAGAATTCACCAGTCAATCTATCTGTGTCTTGGCTTTTTTTAGTTTAATTTTTAATTTTTAATTTTTTAATTTACGGAGAGATGAGTCAGGGGAGGGGCAAAGGGAGAAGGAGAGAAGCGTGCTGTCTGCTGAGTATGGAGCCCAGTGTGGGGCTCTATCCCATGACCCTGAGATCGTGACCTGAGCCAAAACCAAGAGCTGGACGCTTAACTGGCTGAGCCACCCAGATGCCCCTGTGTCTTGGCTTGTTGTTGCTGTTGTTACTGTTGAAAGTTCAAAAACCACTAATTCAATCTCTTTGCTTATTATGGGTCTATTCAGATTGTCTTTCTTTTTGGTTGGTTTAAAGAATTCTTGTTTTTCTATGAAATTGCCCATTGCATTAAAGTTATCTAATTTGTTGGCATATAGTTTTCATAGTATTTCCTTATTATTCCTTTTATTTCTGTAAAGTTGGCAGTAATATTGTCTGTTTCATTCTTGATTTAAGTAATTTGGGTCTCTTCTCTTTTTCTTCTTAGCCCGTCTAGCCAAAGATTTGCCAACTTTGTTGATCTTTTCTAAGAACCAACTTTGGTTCCCTTAATTTTACCTTGTTTTTCTATTCTCCATTTATTTCAGCTCTAATCTTTCTTGTTTCCATCTTTCTGCTAGCTTTGGGTTTGGCTTGCTCTTTTTCTACTTAAGGTGGAAATTGAGGGTATGGATTGGGGACCTTCCTCTTTAACATAGCATTTACATCTATACATTTCCTTCTGACTCTTTTTGCTGCCCACTATACATTTTGATATGTTGTCTTTTTAATGGAGACCCCAACACAGTGAGATTGCTTTGTTGTCCACTGTGCTGCTGGCTCTTGGCTACCAGGACATTGGTCTGGGGAGGGAGGGGGGGAAGTTAAAATGTCACAGGCTCTGCTCTCTTGCTGATGCTCAATTGTTTCTCTTGGATAAATGATTTTCAGGTAGTTTTGTGGCTTTGGTTAATTGCCAAGTTCTAAACTTCTGGTTGATTTTAATTCTTTAGCCCACCTTTTCACTGTTTTAGAGGGAGAGTTCATGGAGATCCTCACTCTGCCATTCTGGCCCTTGTTTACTTTTAACTTCTAACAGCCTTTTGGGTGGGGACTGGTGTTATCCGCTCTGGGTAGATGAGAAAAGCTTGGCTCATAAAGATTCAGTAACTTCCTGAGGCCACATAGCTGGTAGGCGGTGATGCCAGGATTTCAACTTGGGTAACCCCTTAGAACTTTCATCTTGCTGTTCCCTGTGACCCAGATTCTTCTTTGGATGACTTCATCACCTCCCTCAAGTCTTCTTTCAAGTCCTCCTGCACCGTGAGACCTACCCTGGCCAGCCTCCCTCTGCTGCCTGTGTTCTCTGCTTTCCGTTAGCCTGCTCTGCTTCTTTTCCATCATCTTTCATTTTTGAAACCTACCATATTCTTATTATATGTAATGTCTATCATCTCTTGCTGGAAGGTCAGTTCCAGGGAGGCAGTAATCCTGGACCCATTGATTTTTCCCTGCTGGGTCCTGAGAGTCTGAGAGACTGCCTGGCATACGTGAGGCTCTCAGTGAATGTTCTTTGCATCTGACCCCAGAGCCCTAGCTCTAAACCCTAAGTTAGTAGCTGGGTTTGTACTTGAACTCTCACCAGACTTTCTCTGAACCCCAGGTTCCTAATGGGTTGTCCACAGCATGAGGTCCCACCCCAGCCCTGACACCACATTTGTCTCACCCCAGGTGATTCAGGATTTATTCCCAAATGGCTGGGATTAGCCCTCCAGGAAGCTGTGGCATCCCTCTCTGCCTCTCCATAGCTGTCCCCTTCCCATGTTGGCTGCTGTCAGTGACACTCTTTCCTTGGTGTGGCAACGTTGGAATGAGGGCAGGGGCTGACTGTCTTCTGGGAGCTTTTCCCTGCAGGCAGCTGTTGGCAGCTTTTTCCTGCAGGGAGTGGAACTGCCAAAGGCAGAGAGAGTGGTGTGTGTGTGTGTGTGTGTGTGTGTGTGTGTGTGTGT
>NW_024423897.1:19680358-19760358 GCF_017311325.1 Ursus maritimus
GTGTGTGTGTGTGTGTGTGTGTGTGTGTGTGTGTGTGTAAGTGCACATAGCGCGTGTGGAGACAGCAGCTGTATGTGCAAAGTCTCTTAGGTGGGAACTGCCTTAGGTGTCTGAGGAGCAGAAAGAGGTCATTCCAGATGGAGCAGACTAGACTGAGGTAAAGCAGGTCGGGGAGGCAGGGGAAAGGCCCTGCAACCATGAGGTCCAGGGCCTGGCTGTCCCTGACCTTAGAACAGCTCCCCACAACTGCTGCCATTACTCTCTGGGGCCCTCCCTCCTCTGGGGCTCTGACACACTTCCACAGTGACCGAGTCAGTCTCTGAAAACAGATGTGATGTTGGCCTGGAAAGCCATTCAGGCATATCCTTTCACTTTACAGAGGATTGAGGTCCAGAGAGGTTGGGCGACTTGTCCAAAATCACATAGGAAGTTGGTGGCAGATGCATAATTCTTGGACCAGAGCTCTTCCTACTACTGGAACTTTTTCTTTTCTTTCTCTTTTCCTTTCTTTAAAAGAAGTGCTTTCATGCTGGAAAACAGTATGAAGTTTCCTCAGAGAGTTAAAAACAACTGCCTTACCACCCAGCAATGGCACTACTAGGTATTTACCCAAAGGATACAAAAAGACAGGTTCAAAGGAGTATATGCACCCCGATGTTTATAACAGCATTATCAACAACAGCCAAATTGTGGAAATAGCCCAACTGTCCGTCGACTGATGAATGGATAAAGATGTGATGTGTAGACACACAGACACACACAGGAATATGACTGAGCCATCAAAAAGAATGAAATCTTGCCATTTGCAACCATGTGGATAGAACTAGATGGTATTATCCTAAGCGAAATAAGCCTGTCAGAGAAAGACAAACACCCTATGATTTCACTCATATGTGGAATTTAAGAAACAAAACAGATGAACATATGGGAAAGAAAAAAAGTGAGGGAAGCAAATCATAAGAGACTTTTAAAGATCGAGAACAAACCGAGGGTTGCTGGAGGAGAGGTGGGTGGGGGATGGGCTAAATGGGTGATGGGTATGAAAGAGGGCACTTGTGATGATCCCTGAGTCTTGTAAGTGATGAATCACTGAATTCTCCGGAAACCAATATTTCACTGTATGTTAACTAGAATGTAAATAAAAATTTAAACCAACAACAAAACATGTACTTTCTGCAGGGCAGGTGTGGCATCGAACACTTTCCACTCATTACGTGCCTTAACTCTCCGTGAATGAGCCAGGTACTACGATCCTCACACTTTGCAGCTGAGAAACTGAGGCTCTGAGAGGGAGGAGGAAACTTTCCCACGGTCACATAGTCAGCAAGTGACAATGTCAGGATTCTGACCCAGGTCTGTCTGCCTCTGGACCTTGCCCCAGGCCCCAGCCCCTCTTTTCCCTTCACTGGGGCTGATAGGCTGATAGCCCGAGGCTGCGGAGCTCTGCAGAGCTCTGTGGAGGGCGGTAGGCTGAGCCTCAGCTGCTCCACTCCTCTTTCCCCAGCCTCAGAGGCTGTGACCACCCTGGCCTCACCCATAGCCCTCAGGACCTGCTTGCAAGCCTCTGGGCTGCTGACTGGCACATTTGTCCTCCGTCGTCCCGGGCAGGTGGCCTGGCCCTCCTGGTGGTGCAGACTCCCTCTTCCCCACGCAGCTGGTCGAGCACCGTCCGTAGCCACCGCCAGTACCAGTACCAGGCGCCACACCTGATAGTACTCAAAGTGTTTTTCTCAGGAAACATCTATTGTCCTTTGTGGGATTCGCATCACTGTGACCCCCATTTTTGCAACGAGAACAACTGAAATCTGTTGTGAAAGATAGGTTCAAACACCCATGGCCACAGAATGAGCAGGCGGCGGAGCTGGGGTTCCGGCTGTGCCTGCGCCCCCCAGATTTGCCAGCTTGGGGTAGTGGCTGCCGTTTTGTGACTGTCTCTGTGTTCCTTAATCGATCCTCTATTTTTGCAGCTGAGGAAAACAAGGCTCCGAGGGTTGGGACTTGCTCTGGGTCTCCTCGCTGGCAGGTGAGAGGACAGTGAGGCAAACTGCATGTGATCCAAGCCGTTAGGGACTGAATGGTGTCCCCTCAAACACACGTTTAAGTCCTAGCCCACGGTGCCTCAGAATGTGACCTTACCTGTGGACAGGGCCATTGCCCATGTCATTCGTTAAATTAAAACAAGGCCTTACTGGATAGAGAGGCCCGTGGTCCAGTATGACGATGTCTTCATGGAAGGGAAATCTGGCACAGACGTGCACACAGGGAGAATGCCATGTGAAGAGAGAGGCAGAGATCGGGGTGCTGCTTCTACAAGCCAAGGAACACCGAAGATTGTCGGCAAACCGCCAGAAGCTGGAAGAAGAGGCCTGGGACAGAGTCTCGCTCACAGCCCGAAGAGGGACCCGAGCCTGGCAGCACCTTGATGTCAGACTTCTGGCCTCCAGGCCTGGGAGACCGTGAATTTCCGTTGTTAGCCGCTGCCGCCCACCCCGCCACAGATTCGTGCACTCTGTTACAGCAGCCCCCGGAAACACATATGCAAGGCCGTGGTCCTAATGACGCCACGGCACTGCCTTCTCTTCCCAGAATCCCAGGTTTTTAGAGCAGAGAGGATTTCACTTCCAAGTTCCAGACAGAAGGCCAAACAGCAATCCCCGTGCATCTCGTTGTGCTGCCAAGAGGCAGGAGGGCCAAGCCGGGGTTCAGCCAGGGGTGTTGCTGCCGGGTGGGGGCAGGAGGAGCGCGCTGTGCGCAGTAAAGGGAGAACACGGCCTTAGCCTCGGTGAGCGGGCGCCGTGCCTGCGGTGGCATGGGCAGCAGCGCCTCACTCCCTCATTCTGGAGAGGCTGACTTGTGGCCTGTTGCTTAGACTAGACTAGAGCATTCGGATGTGTGAGGGGCCCAGGAGAAGTACTGGACTGAGAACGGGGGAACCACTCTGCCACTCACCGTGCTCACCGTGGGACAACCTCCCGTCCTCTCCGGGCCTCAGTGAAAAGGTTTGACTAGATGACGCCTAAGGGCCCTGAAAAATCTCTGTCTTTAATCTGATCTAAAGGAAGAAGAAACAAAGGGAATCTTGTTGTTCGGAAATATCAAAGCAGTCACTTAGGGAGCTCCTTTCCAATTTGGTTTCCTGTGTGTTGATGAGGCAGGCCGCCCATTCCTCAGCCTGCCAGCCACCGACTGTGTCTTCCCTTGACTTCCAAAGACCTCATTTCACGACGATGATGACGATGGGGCTGATGGTGATGAATACACACTAGGTACCTATGGGGCGAAAAGCATTTAAAACATCTTTGAGGCTTGCTCTCAAGAAGCTTATGGAGACTCTTCGGGCTGGGCCACACCCAGCAGTTGTGAGATCTTGGGCCAGTCCCGGTCTCTGTCTGGTTTTCCCAACTGTGACGTGACCGCATTGGGCTAGATCTGTGGTTCTCAGGCTGTGGTCACCTGGGAACTTGCTGGACGTGCACATTCTCAGACCCTGTCCCAGACCTGCCGGGGAAAGAAGGGCCTTTCGGCTTCTTCCCCCCCTTTTGCAACTTTTAATGCCTCCCTTTTACCCCTCCTTTCTCCCCGTGTCCTCTGATGACAGGAGCTTATTAAGATGGGGGATTTTCCACAGGCCTGTTTCAGAGGTCCTGGGGGGAGTTTTAATTGCCAGACTTCACACTGAGGGTGTTAACATTTATTAAAGTCAGCTCCTCTGATTGCCTTTTAACAAGGCGGCGACTGCGTGCGGGAGATAACACTGGCCATGGCCGGCCGGCGGGGCCTCAGAGGCGGCTTAAAATAATCAGGCCGCGGGAAAATAGGAAGGCGGCCCGGGGTGGCGGTCGCACACAGCCCGGCTGGTGGAGGGCCCAGCGTGTGGGGTCTGGGGTGGCTGCCTCAGCAAGCCGGGCCCAGGAGAGTGGAAGAGTAGGGCCTGCGATGCTCTGCCCTGCAGGGGAACGGAGCTGCTGCAGAGCCAGCCTCCGGAGAGCAGAAGCTCCCCACCTGGGCCCCGCCTCTCCCCCACGTAGGTCTGAGCCTCCTGCTGGAATAATTTTGAGGGGAGGGAGAGGAGCGGGTAAACTGCACACTGTCAGGTCCTGGGTCCAGTTCTGATGGGCTGCAGCTGCTGTGCGCCTTGGCTTAAGGACCTTGCTTCTGGGCTCCCGGCTGGCAGGCCGCAGCACTGATTTCTCCATCTGTGTTGTCCTGGTCTCTGGGAGCCGCTGCCACGTTGCTGGGTCACACCTGTAGGGCGGAGGGGTTCTTGCTTCTCTGGGGGCAGTGAGGAGCTGGGTGCTCTCCGTTCCTTCCTCCCATCTGCCTGGAGCGGCTCTGGTTTCATCTGGTTTATGCCACGGAGGTGGGCCAGGACATTCTCACAGAGTGAAAAGCAGAACAACGTGGTGGGAAACCCTGTGCTTGGTGGCTGCTCTGGCTGTGTCCTGACCTCCTCGCCCCCCTCCCCACGTGTGCCTTCTCTGGAGTCCGCCTCTTGGTGAAAGGCAGGCCCAGCCCAGCACATGTCCCTTCTCTCCCTCCTTTGTCCCCAAATCCTGTCTGTCATTTCATGTTGCTGATCCTTCTCCCCAGTGGTTCCAGAATGCGTCTCCTTTCCTGCTCTTCGGGATTGTTCTGGCTTAGGTTTGGACTTACAGTGCAGGCTCTGGACTGTTCCTTCTGTTTCTGGCCCTGCCACCTCAAATCCTTCTTCCCGTGGCCGGAGTGATGCCGCAGTGATGCCACTGTGAGCCACGGATTCCCTTGCGCGATGCCCCCCCTGCCTTTCCCCATCACATCCAAGCTCCTTGGTTCAGGTTTCTGGGGCCCTCCATGAGCTGTGCCCATCTTTCCAGCCTTAACACTTGCCTGTTGTTCTCTCTCCTCCGCCAAGCCCAACTCCTCCTGGTGTCCGCAATACTCATGAGAGTTGGCTTAGGTGTCACTTCCTCTCTGGGGCCTTCCCTGACTCCCCGGGCACATAAACCACTCTCTCCTGTGTCTGTGCCTCGAGTAAAGCTTGCATCCCCCAAGATTATACCTGTTTGTGATGACCATTTTTCCTACAAGCCTGTGAGTCCCTCACGGGTGTGAAGAGCACGAGCAATCCAACTTTGTACAGGTCCTACGTGGACGGTACTTCATCCGGACTCTTCTGAAATGAGTTCTGCAGGGCTGCTCCCCTCCCCACTCCTGTTTTCAAAATGCACTGGAATCTGCCTGGAGGTTAATGGTCCAGGTCCAAGTGTAACGGAGGCTGCCGTGTTGGGGAGCTGTAATGAGCGCTGGGTGGGCACTGAAGGGCCACGGAAGCATGACAAACTTCTAATTGCTGTGTGACCATGGGCCAGTCACTTGACTTCTTTGCCCTTCAGTTTCTCTGCTGGGATATTTGACAACTTGACAGCAGTGAGACCTTTCTTTACTTTGGCCCACAAGACTGAGACCAGTGGCAAGCTCTATCTTTATGTAACCCACTAATAATTATGATTTATCAAATTATTGAGCACGTGCCAGGTACTGTGCAAAGGCTAGACCCATCTCGTCTTCTCTAATTCTCCCTGCAGCCCAGGGAGATAGCTATTATTACCACCACCACCCACTTCCTGGAGGCCCAGAAACATGTAAGCTTCTTGTGTGAGGTTATGCTAGAAGAGCCAGGATTCAAACCCACATGTGGAAGGTTCCAGATGATTAACTACCAGACCGTCTGCCTCTCCAGACTAGGATGGAGAGTTACCTCTGGGCCAGAGAAGGTGGGGCCTTCCCTCACAGTCTCTGGGAGTGCTCTGTGGTGAGAGCCGTGGTGAGGGCCGTGGTGGGCTCCAGTGAGGAGGGCTCTGGCATAGAACACGGTTACAGTTAAGAATGCTGTAATTAACCCAGCACGGCTTTCTGTAGCATCAAATGCAGGGGCCACATTTTCTCCTCCTGGGCCTCTGAAGACTTCGTTATAGGGATGATGGTGATGTGGCACTATAGGGGAAATATGTTCAAGAAAGAGTTGGTCATCCACACTCATTGCCATGAGCCTGCCTGCACTGGCACCTCTGCCCCGCCCCCCCCCCCCCCCCCGCACCTTCCTGAGGTTCCTTGCACCTGCCAGCCTTGTTGGCACCTCAGGGATTTTGCAGTTGCTGTTCCCTCCATGTGAATGCTTTTCCATCTACTCTTTATTGCCTCATCTCTCACAGCCAAGCTCAAATATCACCTCTTCAGAAAAGCCTTTCCTGATTTTCTGTCCCACATATCTTCCTCCATCTGCAAGCTGCACCCTGCCCCATCATTCTGTTAGTTTCTTTCATAGACAGTGCACACTTTGTAGTTACTCCTCTTTACTTTTTTGAACGACCTGGATTCCCCTACTACCTCAAGCGTAGGAACCCTGCAGGCAGGGGCTTATACAAATTCGGCATGGCAGCATCCTCACCCAGGGCCTGGAGCATGAGGACGATAGAAAATACTTGTTGGGAGAACAACCAAATGACTGAAGGATGGCCAGCCCTCACGTAACCTGCTCTACTCCTTACTGGGTGATACACTGACTCCTCGAATAGGCTTGGCCAGTTTCCTGAACCTCCCTGGACCTCAGTTTTCCCTTCTCCAGAATGCGGGCTTTGGAAAACAGCAAGGGTCAGCACATTTAAAGGCCAGAGAGTAAATACTCTAGGCTTTGTGGGCCATATGGTCTTTGTCACAACCACTCAACTCTGAGCGTTTCAGAGTCGTTGTTTCAGCATAAAGCTGCTCCTGACAACTTGTAAACCAAAGGGCTTGGTTGTATACTAATAAAACTTGATTTACAAAACCAGGAGGCCAGCCCGTGGGCCAAAGTTTACCAGCCCCTGACATTGACGGCCACTGGAGACCTTTACAGCTTGGACATTTAAAATCGCTCATTGGTCTTCTTCGGAGGAGACTTGTTTGGCTTGGTTTCTTGGTCTTAGTGTTGAAAATCCCACTTCTGGTAGCATGTATGTTTTGGACTCTCGAAGAGACAAACTAAGGAAGAAAGGAATAACTGAGAAATAAAGGGATACCCGTGAAAGTTGCCTGGCAGGCCAACAGAATATCACAGCGTTGGAAGGCTTTCCTTGGATGATTCTAATCATACCTCTAAAAATACGGAAAGTTGTGGAATTTGGGGGCTACCTTTGGAAAGCATCCAGTAGGGTTCCTTTCTCAAGCTGCTCCCTTCCCCAAAGACTAGGCTAATCCCAGGCCTTCCTGACCCCTAACGTGCAGTCTGTGTGTGACAGCTCCTCTCGGTGGCACGCTGTCTTTCCTCCCCACTGCATCATAATCTCCTTGACAACAGAGAATTTTATTTCTTCCTTTTCCCCACATGGCATCTAATATTGTCTGGGCACAAAGAAGTGCTGAATAAACACTGCATTTACATCCTAAGACTCCCTGGCCCTCCCTTCCCGTTATGCTTTGTTCAAGAGGCTTATGCCGCTGTGAGGATGGGTCTCGATGGCTTCTTTCTTTTGCTGGATTCTGTTTTCTGTGTTGTCTGGGATCGGGGTTACCAGATACATATCAATGTCATTTACAGTACGGCCAAGCAGCTTGATGGTCAGATGGCTATCATCAGATACCCCGGGAGTCAGGCAAGGGAGCGGCGAGGGAGGGGATTTAGGCAGTGGGCATGGAATGACAACATCTTGGACTGAAGATACGGTTGTTCCACTAACTCACTGAGAGACTTTTAGCAGGGCACTGAACAAGCCACTTAAGCAAGCCAAAGCCTGAGGTTATTTTTTTTTTTTAATCTAATAGGATATAATCAATCTACTCTTAGGATTTTTTATGAAGATCAGGTAATTTATGGGAAGGTATTGGTAAGGAGTAAAGGGCCATCCTGACATCATAATAATTATTAGCAACAATCCACCATCCCCCTCACATCCTAACTGGCCTCCGGCTTCTACCTTTGCCCACTTGCCCACTGAGTCTGTTGTCTAAGTGGCAGCCAGAGTTATCCTATAAATGTGACTTGGATCTTAGATCTTGCCACTCCTCTGCTAAACCCCCAATGCTCCCCTCTCACTGAAAGCCCAAGTCCTCATGGCTGACAAGGTCCCACATGTTACCTGGCCCTGTGTTCTCTGACGTCATCACCTACCATTCTCTGCTCTACTGACCTCTTCTGTTATTCCCACCACAGGACCTTTGCACTTGCTGTTCTCAATCCCTGGAATGTTCTTTCCCATCTCTTGCTTCAACGATCACCTCTTCCTCAGTGAGGCCCTCCCTGGCCATCTTTTTAAAAATTGCATCCTTCTCCCCTTTCCTGTTTGGCTTTTTTTCTGTTGTACTTACTACCAGCTGACATAATATTCGTATTACTTGTTTTGCCTTTGTTTGTTCCTGTGTTGAATGGGCATTTCATAAGGGCAGGGATTTTATTTATTTATTCACTGCTGTGTTCCCAGTGTTAAGCACTGTGCTTGACACATAGTGGGCGCTTAATAAGTATTTGTTAAATGAATACGAGAAGTTACAATTTCATTAGCCCAATAAAGCTGCCTGCAGGGGAACATAGGAACTAGGTAGCATTTAGTTTAATCCTTAGTTGATATGGAGGTGCCTCATTTCCTATAGTTTGGTCCAATCAATGCTTACCTTTTCCCCCCTGGGTATGTCTGGAAACAGCATAGTCAAGTGCTGAAGAGGTTGGGCTTGGCAATCAGACTAAGATCGAGTCGGTTTACTTCTTACCTGCTGTGTGAGCTTCGGCAAATAATCTACCTCTCTGGACCTGAGTTTCTCAACTGTGAAATGATCATTTCCACTTGGAAGCTTGTTGTGAGGATTACATGGGGATCATCATTATTCACGTAAACTGTTTAGACCGATACTTAGCCCACGGTAAATTGGTAGCTATTTGTATATCAGTTACAGCATAATAACATCTTCTAAGAATCCATAGGAACAAGCATGATTTAACAGCTCAGAGTCATTGCAAAAATGCCTTTTGCTTTTAAACTTCATGTTTCTTCTCTGCTATTTTGAAAGGCAGGGTGTTTCCCTTTTTCCTACTTCTTTCCATTCTTCCCATCTTTCCTCTATTCCAGGAAATCTGAATTCTCATCCCATCTATGCCACTGACTGGCCACATGTCCTGACTCTAGTCATTTTGCTACCACAAGCCTCATCTGTGCAGTGGGGCTGGAGGTCCCTGCCATACCTACCTTGTAGGGATACCGAGAGGACCGACGGAGATGACGGTGTGCACAGTACACCACAACAAGCCCTACAAATACGAGGTCTGCCTCCCGTTTTTATCGCTTCTTCCCAGCAGTTGTTGTTTCGAATGCCCAGCCAAGCCTCCCTGTTCTTGCCCATCATGGGGAATTAGACACAGCGTGTGCACAATGGGAACAGCTTGCTTTTCTGTCTCTGATTCTGTGGATTTATAATAGATGTCTCCCTGAAGCCAAGGTTGAGTTTATCTTTGGAGAACCATTTTTTAAAAATGTTATATTGGAGATGACTTTCAGTTCAGCACAATAATTTAATTTTAATTATTGATGTGACTCGAACCTGGCATTTTGGATCTGTTTAGGCCTCTTGAAAGCTTGAAGATTTTTCAACGTTGTGAGGTCCCTAATTTACTATCTAGCCGGAGGTTTTCTGCATCAAGTAAACATACTGTAATTCCATTATTATAGTTCTCTGGAGAAATCAACTGTATTGTTGGTGAACTAGAAAATTCGTCAGCAAGGAGAGACTGGCGGTGACTGCAGGCCCAGACATGGCAGCTAGGCGCAGACAGGCAGACCCGTTTGTTCCCTTTCTTTCCGTGTCCTGTCTCCTTTGTCTATAGGGCCCTGCGGGGGTGAGGGGGTGAAGGAATTCAGCCCTCTGTTCTGCTAGATTTAAAATAGTAGAATAGGGAAAAAAATAACTCTTTTGGGAATCAGCTAGTTCAGGGATGGCAAATGGGTTTCTTTTCATGTGCCAATAGACAAGTGGTGCTTACTGAAGCAAGTTGTTAAGGATTTTGAGTCCATCTCTCTTTATTTAGCAATTTATTCTGTACTTGCTATGCACTAGGCATTTTCCTAAGCCCCTCCGTTCGTGTTAACCCACTTAATTCTCGCGACGACGTGATGAGGCAGGCACCATGAATAATCCCTTCTCTACAAATGAGACAACTGAACTAACTTGCTTCAAATCACACAGTTTATAAGGGGTGGGCCTGGGATTCAGACCAGGCGGTTGGATTTCACTAAGATTGGTGGTATTGTGAAGTGCCTGGGCCAGCATCTGACGAATGGTGAAATCCTGATGAACCTGGGCTGGGCAGGTGCCGTTTTATTACCCCCTGAGGTTGTCACAGATAACCATGCATTCTCCCCGTCCCCCCGCATGGGAGATGGTTGCCTAGACTACTCCCCTTCTGCCTGGCTGCTCTCTACTATCCTCTCATCCCAGCGGAAAATTCCTTCCATGGGGCTTTGCCTGATCCGTCTTGGTCATCCTTCTGGTCCCAAATAGGTACCCCCATTATAATCTTCCATTGTGTGCTTTGTGCCTCCTATTCCACATTTGCCTAAATTTGTAATATTAAATATGTATTTGCATGATCGTTGGTTTAACACCTGTCTTTTCCACCTGCCTGTGAGTTTGCTGCTGTGACCCTGGAGCTCGGAAGATGGTGGGCACTCAACTGTTAGATGAAGAGGCTGGTTGGCTGCTCACCTGGCATACCCTAGAGTAGTGTTTTTCAATCTGTGGGTCATGACCCCTTAGTGAGTCTTGAAATCCATTGTTTTTGACAGCCTTGAAAAGCATGAAAAGGAAGAGCAAGTATTGGAGGACTTCACATGTGGAAGTGATACGTGTTACTTGGTGAAGCTTTTACTATGGTGTGTGCACACTGGGTCAGATGTAAATGTATTCTGTGCATTACAGGCAAAAACTTTGAAAGCTCTGGTCTAAGGTGGATTCTCACATGGGCTGGGGAGTTGGACCAGGTGACCTCTGGGGTCTCTCTTTGCTGATGCTGGAGGGATACACAGGCCAGGCGAGGGCATTTGGAGCCCAGGGCTAATTCCCCTCCATCTGATGCATTATATTTTTCAAGGCTATTTGATTATGCCTGGATGCTTTGGAGGCGATCTCTCTCTTGTTCAATTAAGCTCATGCTTGCTTTTCAGCCTGCTAAATGGAGCCTTTGATCACAACTGAGAATTCACTGTTTCCATTGGTATTACTGCTCTAAATTTGCCCATTTCCAACAGCCGCTGATTCTAATTGAAATGGAAGGACTGTGGGGGTTTTTTCTTTGGGGTTTAATTGTGTTTTTCTCCTTATGCATTGCCAAATGTTGGTCTCTTTTTAAGATGAAAAGGGGGTAGGATTGGAGAACAATATGACAGAGTTTTTCTGGGCTAAGGTGAGCAGCAGGTTACAGTGTTTAAGATGCAGTGTTGCCAAGACAGAGGATTGAAGCAGAAAACCAGATTTTATTTTCTTTTTAAAAATGTGCCATAAAAATCATGCCTTAGTGCTAGATTAAGAAAATTTCTGGGCACACTCAGGTGACTTTTTGCTTTTGTCCCTACAATCTTGGCTGATGGTTCATGGTTCCAGCATGGTTCAGGGACCAGCCTGTCAGCATTACCTTAGAACAATGGTCGAAATGCAGAATCTCAGGCCCTGCCCCAGACTTACTGCATTTGAATCTATACTTTTACAGGCTCCCTGGGTGATGCCTGAGCACATTTCAATTTGAACAGTGTGGTCCTATGAGACCAAACATGTGGTTAGCATGAGTAAGTGATTAACTTGTTGGATGAAACATGGGAATTCTTCTGTGGTCAGAAAGTTCAGTTGGCATATTAGTCAAGGGTCTCCAGGGAAACGGAGACAATGGCATATGTGTATATATAGGTAGAAAGATCTAGTTTAAGGAATTGGCTCATGTAACTGTGCAGGCGTGGCAGGTTCAAAATCTGGTGGGGGAAAAGATACAGACGTAGTGAAGAGAAGGGCCATATGCACCCAATGTTCATAGCAGCAATGTCCACAATAGCTAAATCATGGAAGGAGCCGAGATGCCCTTCAACAGATGACTGGATTAAGAAGTTGTGGTCCATATATACAATGGAATATTACTCAGCTATCAGAAAGAACGAATTCTCAACATTTGCTGCAACATGGACGGCACTGGAGGAGATAGTGCTAAGTGAAATAAGTCAAGCAGAGAAAGACAACTATCATATGATTTCTCTCATCTATGGAACATAAGAACTAGGAAGATCCGTAGGGGAAGAAAGGGATAAAGAAAGGGGGGTGTAATCAGAAGGGGGAATGAAGCATGAGAGACTATGGACTCCGAGAAACAAACTGAGGGCTTCAGAGGGGAGGGGGGTGGGGGAATGGGATAGACCGGTGATGGGTAGTAAGGAGGGCACATATTGCATGGTGCACTGGGTGTTATACGCAACTAGTGAATCATTGAGCTTTACATCGGAAACCGGGGATGTACTGTATGGTGACTAACATAATATAATAAAAAATCATTAAAAAAAAAAAAACCAAAATCTGGTGGGGGAGGCTAGCGGGCTGGAGACTCAGGAAGAAATGGCAGTTTGCGTCTAAGGTCAGTCTGCTTGTGAACCGGGAAGAGCCGATGTTGCAGACTGTTGTAGTGTGTTGGGGCTGCTGTAGCAGAACACCATGGACTGGGTGGCTTAAAACAATAGAAATTTGTTTCTCACAGTTCTGTAGATTGCAAGTCCAAGATCAGGGTGCCGTTGGGTTCTGATGAGGGTTGTCTTCGGGGTTGCAGATGGTGCCTTCTCATGGTATCCTCACCAGGCGGAGAGTAGAAAGAGGAGAAAATTGTCTTGTGACTCTTATAGGGCACTAATCCCACTCATGAAGTCTCCACCCTCATGCTAGCATCTAATCTTAATTACCTCCCAAAGCCCCTACCTCTTAGTACCTTCACATGGGACAGGTGTAAGGGTTTCAAGATAGGAATTTTGGGGAGTCACAAACATTCAGTGCAGAACACAGATAAAGTCTGAAAGCAGTCTGCTGGGAGAATGCCCTCTTGATGGGGGGCAGGAGGGAGGTCCACCTTTTGTTCTAGCCAGACCTTCAACTGATTGGACGAGGCCCACCTACATTTTGGAAAGCAATCTGCTTTATTCAAGTTTTACTGATTTAATGTAAATCTCTTCCACAAACACCCTCACAGAAGCAGCCAGAATAACATTTGGCCAAATATTGGCACAATGGCTCAGCCAAGTTGACACAGAATTAGCCATCCCAGTTGGAAATACATTAAGGAAAAGTCAGGAAGAGAGATCCTCCATGCTCACTAGAAGACATTATTTTCCAAAGAGTTCCCTTTTCCATCAAAGAACCAATGCCTATATTCTGACCTTAGATTTTTTTCAAAAAGCCTGATGTCAGAGAAGAGCCAGGTCTTGGGAAGAGTGTAGCTCTAGCAGGCCTTGGGGAGTGCCTGGTTGGCCCCCCACACTTAGCTCTGTGACTCAGAGCCTTGGCTCTTGACGCAGACTGGGGCCCGCCCTCCTCCATCACTTCTTAGCTGTGTGATCTGGGGCAAGCTCTTAAATCCAAAGGCCTCAGTTTCCCAATCTGTAAAATGGGATTATACTGGTTCTTGTTCATGGAATTGTCACGAGTATGGAAGGAGGCAGTGTTGTAAGAGCAGTCAGCACAGGGGCTGGCCCAGGTCACTTAATACACGATGGCTGCTACTCTTACTCTTTTCTGTCACTGCTCTTGTTGCTGCTGCCTCTTTGAGCTCTGATGGCTGCTCCTCTTCCCTGGCTTAGGTCTCAAAGTTACCATCTACAGTTCAAATACCAATGGCTGCCTCTTTCAGAAGCGAGATGGTTGGGTCAAAACCTGGTGTCCTTACAAGCAGGTGGAGAGGTCCAATTTTTGTAATTGCTGTTGAGCCGAAATGAGTCCTTCCCAAGAGAAGGGGAAAAACGTTACCCCTAAGCTGGGTACGCTCATTTTCTGGTAAAATGTATTGTCTGAAGACTGGAAGTTCCAGGGTCTCTGAAATGAGACCTATCCCTCACCCCCATTGCTCCAGACTGTCTGTGTTTCTGGTCTACTGTGTCTCCCCTGCCCCAGTTAGGCTCCCACTGCATGTACTACATTTCAGTAGCCTAGTTTAGTCCAATCCTCTCAAGCAGATAGAGGCAAGTGTTTTCAATTAGCAAGATCTCATTGCTGAGGGCACTAAGAGATGATTCTTCTGGAGCAGAGAAACTAATTGAACGTATGTTGTGTATTTACTGGAGGAGGAAGCACCTCGCCAGGATTTTAGTGCTCCATACTTGCTGGCCTGGGGCTGCTCCAGCCATGAGCTCATTGTTTAAAGCCGGGTCTCCCTTAGGATGTGTAAATCCCCTCTACAATAGCCCCGGCAGTGACTGTGCAGCCCCTGCTCACACACACTGAGGGAGTGACTCACCTCCAAGGCAGCCCATTTCTTGGTTGGACACCTCTGGCTGTTAGAAACTTGGAATTTTTTTTTATGTTGAGTATAACTTTGAGAGCTGACCATTCCTCCTTGTCCTGTTTTTTGAAATTCTCACCATCATGGTCATTACTCTGTAGTGTCCTTCTAATTCTATTTTTGCTCTTCCCTCCCCTGCCCTGCATACAAGTATTAAAAGACATAGAAATAAGAGAAGCAGTAGTGAATTCATTCATTACTTTAATTATTCATTATTCAACAAACATTTGTTAAATGTCTACTATTTACCAGATACTCTTCGAAGTACTGGGAGTAGGGTGATAGACCAGGTTCTTAGTCTCGTGGAACATTTTCTAGTAGTCTGGACAGATGACAAATAAATAAACTAAAAAGATAATTGCAGGTTGACAAGTGCTTTGATAGAAATAAGGAGAAATGATCATGAGAACTGTGGTGTGTGTGTGTGTGTGTGTGTGTGTGTGTTTAAGAGAGAGAGAGAGACTGGGATTGATTGATTTTTCCTGTACATGGAGTGGTCAGAAAGACTTCTTGGGGAGCTGATGTTTGAGACCATATCTAAAAGAGAAGGAAGTATACCATGCAAAGGACTCAGGGAAGAACATTCTCAGTAGAGGGAATAGGCAGTACAAAAAACTTAGGGTGGGAAGAGATAGGTGTCTTGGATAGACAGAAGGAGCCCATTGAGGCAGAAGCTTCAGAAGGGAGCAAGGAAGAGAATGATGAAAGATGCTAATGGAGAGGGAGGTAGGGCCAGCTCTGAAAGGCCTTGAAAACTAAGGAAAGGAGGTTTCTTTTTGTTTTTTTTGTTTTTGGTTTTTTTTCTGTAGTCGGGAGTTTGCTGGAGGATTCCAGTGGGGTTTAGTGGTATGATTTAAGTTTTAAAAAGAGCACTCTGGGTATGTGTGGAGAATGAATTGCAGGGTGGAAAGGTGATGGTGGGATGACCAGTGAAGAGCTATCATAGTACTTAGGCTATGACTGAGAGGATGAATTTCAGCTATGGAGGCAGAAACACCAGCACTTAGTGATGAATTGGAAATTATGAGCGAAGGAAGGGGTGTCTTTTCTTTATCCCTCTTTATCTGAAACATATTAAGGGGATATGTGTGTGTGGGTACCATAGCCTGAATGTTTTCAGCTCCTCAAAATCTTATGTTGAAATCCTAATCCCCAATGTGTTGGTATTAGGAAATGGGGCCTTTGGGAGATGATTAGGTCATGAGACAGAGCTCACATGAGCAGGACCTTCTAGAAGAATCCCCAGAGGGCTCCTGTGCCCCTTCCATCGTGTGAGGACCTAGAAGATAAACCAGGAAGCAGACACTCACCAGACACCAAATGTGCTGGCATCTTGATCTTGGACTTCCCAGCTTCTAGAACTGTGAGTAATACATTTCTGTTGTTTAAGCCACCCTGTCTAGGGTATTTTTGTTATAGCAGCCTGAATGGACTAAAACCCTGTGAAAGGATAGAAAGAATAGGTTACGTTTGACAACCAGTGAGAGTGGGGGCATCCTATTCCTGGAAGAAATTTTGTTTTTAACTTGGAATCACATAAAGACTTGGCAAACATATGGATGAATGCATAGAAGGTGCCAGAAGAGGTCTTAGCAAATGAGTTAGTAGGGAGTAGACAAAACTAAAGTCACAAAGCAAGTTATTGGGAGAGCCAAGACTGGAATCAAGTCCTGCTATCCAGGCCTGTGCTCTTTCCACTAGTCCACTCTAAATGAGGGTTCTTGGACCAGGGTATTAAAGGTCACAAAAATGAGGCATCCAAGAGGATCCCAGGTGCTTTGGTCATTTGGTGGGAAAGGAATTGGAGAAAAATAGAATGATTTTCATCTCTCTTTTTCCTTTTCCTTAAATCCTTTATGGTTTCCCATTGCACACTGTACTCTAAGCTCTCCAAGGGTAGGAATGACCTCTGTGTACTTACCACCTGGCTCAATGCTGGCAGGTATTAGGTACTCAGTAAATGCTTGCCGAATGAATGAGTACATGTTTCAGAAATTGAGAGCTCATGCACAGGTATTTTCTAAAGAAATCCTTTCTACTGATTAAATGCTTATATTATTTTGGGCCAGAATCCTATCAATAGGATATTCAGACTAGGGATCAGATTGTCGTGCTCCATTCTACATTGGTTGAGTGACACTTGTAGACAAACATTCCTTAGGTCATACTTTGAAGAATGTTGGAAGTTGGATGATCGGGGATCTTGGAACAATCCTGAATGTTGTTAAAGGATCTGGGGATATTGAGCCTGAGGTAGGGCCAAGAAAGAGTTTGATACTCAGAGGCCTATCTTGTGAAAATGGTCTGACTTAAATGTGGGGGTGTCCCAGATAGTAGAATGAGGACCAATGGCTTCCATTTTCAAGAAGAAAGAAAGATTCTTATTCAGGTAAGGGTGAACAAAAAACATAGCCATTTGAAAATGAAGTGGATTTTGTAGAGTGAGGTAGAAGAATTGTGAATTGGTTGATATGCGATGCATTCTTCCCAAGAATGTTGTTAAAGGAGATCTCTGATTTTATGGAGACTGGAGTAGAAGTTTTCTTAGGTCATATTTTCCATCCCGAGATTCTAAGGTATTTCTAGAAAGTTGGTATTCATTTGTTCATTCATTCATTCATTCATTCATTCATTCATTCATTCATTCATCATCTACTCTGTGTTAGGTTCAGTGAGTATACACTGGCAAATAAAAGACACCCAGTCTCTGTACTTTTGAGTTTATAATCCAGTAGGGTAGAAGAGATTGTCCATTTTTTCCCTCACAGTGCTTAAGGCCTCTTGATCACAAAGTCTCCTAAATGGCACAAAATGTTTTCAAATATTACTCTTTATTAGTGCCAAATCCAGTGCTAGACAAGAATCCGGAAACCCCAACTAGAACTGTAATGGTAAAAAGCACAGGAAGCTCTAACTTTTGTTTTCCCAAGTGAGCTTAATTGTTTAAAAGCCAGCTGGCTCCCAGGGTCCTGATGCTACCTTTTTATTTCCCTACAAATGAAGTTCTTCCCCGCCCTGTTCCTTCTCTGCTTGTCCCAGCCAAGAGCAGTCTCTGTCTACAAGTAGCTTTCAGTGACAATTACAGTGGATGTTGTTCCAAGCACCATCTTTGCTGGAGCCAGGGGAACTGGTAGTGCTGTGAGTCATTCATATTGTTTTTGAGAGTAGTGACATTGGGAATATGTAGGCTCCTCCGGCCAGGCTTTCCTCCCTGGCACTGTCCTCCAGGCTGGGGGTGTGTTTGAAGGAGGCAGCCAAATCTCATTAGAAATAAAGAGATGGGTCCAGCAGGCGCTAGTTCCTTCCGAGCTTAGTATGGTCACCAGAATCTTCTGTTCTTCTCTCATTTCATCCCTAGCACATTCAAAATCTGTCCTTCTGAAAAGGAGCTGCCCGGGGCAACTGCATCCAAGCAGAGAAGAGGTTCATGATCTGTCTGTACCCCATTCGTTCTCACTGTTTCTTTAAAGCTGCTTTTTTGATGAGGCAGATACTTTTTTTCCCAGCTGCTTTTGGTCTGGTTCAACTTCTCCCCTAAGTCATACTCATCAATAAACAGAGCTTGAGTTGTAGGCTAAGATTCTTTAAATCTCTTTTAGGCAATTCTCATCATGTCCATTAAGTGATAGGCAACCCCTCACTGGGGCTTACTAACTCTGACCCTTGAAAATGTGTTTATCTAACTTACCATCTGTCCAGACCTACAAGCCCCAGGCTTTTTCTCTCTCTCCTGAGAGGCTCTGACTTGCTTTTCATCAGGGATACTCATTCAACAATTGCATTTATCTTGGACCAATAGTATGTAAATTTCATGGGTAACAAAGAGTAAAAAGATATTTACAGCACTCTCTATATTATGTTTAAATTTTAAAGTATTTATCTTGACAACAGCCCGTAAAGCCAGGTGATGCATACAATGACATTCATCATTCTACAAACATTTGTTGGCTCAGTGAGGGTGTAGTGGCAGGCAGGCAGGTTCTGGAATCTCGCAGTTCAAATATTCATCTTTCCCCACCTATGTGCATTTGAAAAAGGTACTAGCCACTTTAAGCATCAGCAACCTAATCTGTGCAATAGGACTGATAACAGTATCTGCCTCTAAGAGGATTAAATAAGATAATAGATATTCAGTGTTTGGCATATCGTAAGCATGTAGTACCTGTCAGGTGTTAAGGAGTCATGGATATACCAGGAATATAGGTACCTTCTTATCGTGAATCTTGGAGTAACCGAGTTGGAGCAAGGGTTAAAGGAAATGAACCCTTCGTACAAACTGAGCACAGTGTTACTAATTATAGGTATCGTTTCTCTAAATATTTTCTTGTTTATCTTTACTTCCATCTTTGTACTGCCCTAGGTCTTCTCATAGCTATTGAGCCCCATCTGTTCTCATTTATATTCAGCTGCTATTTAGAATATAAGCGTTAATTATCTCCTTAACACCTCACTGCTACTAATTCTGAGCACTCTGTGTTCTTGGTTCCTTTGGTTTCTACCATCTGCCTAGAGTCCCAGACCACTTGTCTTCATTATCTCTTCTGTTCTATTGGTTCTTGACTCTCTTTTAAATATAATATGTTTACAGTAACCTCTCCCAACTATTTTTTAAATATTCTTTTCTGATTATAAAAGGAATCCTTATAAAAACCGGAATAATACAGGGAAAATTGCCTGTTTCATAACTCCTCCACCCAGACCAAAAAAAAAATTTTATATATTAAATATATTTTCTTCTAGTTCCTTTTTCCCCTGACCCTCTATATTTTTTATTTTTTTTATTTTTTATTTTTTACAATTTTTATTTTGTTATATTAGCCACCATACAGTACATCCCCAGTTTTTGATGCAATGTTCCATGATTCATTACTTGCATATAACACCCAGTGCACCATGCAATACGTGCCCTCCTTAATACCCTTCACCGGCCTATCCCAATCCCCCATCCCCCTCCCCTCTGAAGCCTACAGTTTGTTTCCCAGAGGCCACAGTCTCTCATGGTTCAATCCCCCTTCTGTTTACCCCCCTTCATTCTTCCCTTCCTTCTCCTACCGATCTTCCTATTTCTTATGTTCCATAAATGTCTACATGTGTTTTAAACTTAGGATCATACCATATATCAGATGGGAGTTAGCTGTAAGTAACAAAATAACCAACTCAAACTGGTTAGCAAAATGAGGAAATAGACGAGCCCACGGAACTGAAAATCCAAAGATGGAGTGGAATTTAGGATCAACTTAATCCGGTGGCTCTGCCTTCATTTTCTGTGATTCTCTCGGCCCACCCTCTTCTGCTTCAGCTAGCTTTAGCAATATGGCTTTAGCAATCCCACGCACTGCAGCTATACCCAAAAAGTCCAGGGGACTAGGTGCTCTCTCTAAAAACTCCCTAAAGCGTAGAAACCTTTTCCAGAAGTTTCCTAGCAAACTTTCCTTCATATCTCATTGGCCCCAATTAAACAATGTGTCCATTCCTGAATCAAGAGGAGATCAATTTACCATAATTGGCCTAGATCAATGGTTCTTATATTTGAGGCTACATCAGAATCCCCTCAGGGGCTGGTTAAAATTCAGATTTGGGTTTTACCTCCAGTGTTGCTGATGCAACAGATCAAGGCGGTGCCCGGAAATGTGCATTTCGAACAAGTTTCCTGGTGATGCTGATGTTGCTGGTCCGGAGACCACTTTTTGAAAACAACCGGCTTAGATAAATTTGAGCCCTTTTTTGGAGATGGGTTCAATTTCCACCAATATGCTGTGGCCATGCAAAACAGGAAGGACGAAACTGGATAGTGGAGAGAAAATCAAGGTGTTCAGTACATCCTTGACTATTTCTCCCATATTTCTCCCATATCATATTTGTGTGGATTTCACTGGTAAAATAAACCATGGTACTTCCATGTAATGGAATATTACCAAACTAGTCTTCTCATGTTGGCCATTGATGGTTTTAATATTTTAGTATTTTGCTGTCATAAATTACACGAGAACATCAATGTACAGCATCATTTGTGTGCTGCTCTGATTATTACCCAAGGATACATTCCTAGAAGTAGAATTACTCTTCTAGCTATTCTTATCTCACTGACTCAGGGCTCTTTTTTTTTTTTTTCTTTAAGAGAATAAATGTTCCATTTCCCCCCTAGTTTTCTTAAAGGGCCAGACTTTTATATCCTATGTATGTTGAAATTCTCCCACAGAACAGGACCATTTGGGGACAGGATGGGAAGAAGGTCGGATGACTCAGCAAGTGGAAAGGGCAGGAGAGCATATCCAGACAGGTGTGAGTGCAGGGCTTGCTCAGAGAGTGGGAAACCACATACGAGGACTTGTGGAGCAGTGGCAGATGAAGTGGGACAGGAGACTGGGAACAGTTTGAGCTTGAATGTTTCCTTTCGGCTTGTGTTTCCGAAACTTCAGTCATTTGCGAGACCATTTTTGCAATTTTTGTCATATCTGTGTCCCACCTGTGTTATTATAAAAGTTTTTTAGTCAACTCAAATTAATTTACTTTTTGTAGAAACTCTATATCTCTAGGCTTAATCGAAAACCATTATCAGTTACTATAAATAGAAACTAATCATATTTATAATAACAATGTTATTAAATTCTAAGTCAGTATTGTTGCCCACTGCAGGCTCTGAACCTACAAAGTGCTCTCTCTTTGTGGAAGAGATGAACGTGTATTAAGAGGTGCTAAAAATGTGCTACTTCCAAATAGGAGCTCTTGTCTTGATATCAACAGAAAGATAAAAGGAGAGATTGCAAAGAAAATAACTTTCTTATGGTGTGAATAAATGTTACTCAATGTCAAATTATACACTCCCTAAAATCACGAACATTCCGTTCTTTGGGCACCGATACACTAGGCTGACTGCCTCAAACCTCAGAACTATTTAGAATTAAATATAGCCCTGGAACCAGAATCTCTGGGGATGCTGGTCGCAGGCGGGGCCGGGAATCTGCGTTTATCAAGTCTCCAGGTGATTCTTCCGCTCACACAAATTTAAAGCAGCACAGTTAAGTTGTGGAGAATCCTTAAGTTCTTCCTCTGAGTTTTAGAAAGCATTTTATATGGAAATATTGAGGAATTTACAGAAAACTTGCAAATACAGTATGAAGACTTTCTGCTCTTCCCTTTCTCTGATTTATTCATTATTACCGTGTCCTTGCTTTATTACTTTTTGTGTTCTGTCAGCTCTCTCTGTCTCTCTCGATGTCTCTTCATCTCTGTTTCTGTCTCTCTCAATGTATATTTTTTCCCAAACTATTTGAGAATAAGTGTGATATACCATGCACCTTTATCTCTAAATACTTCCTTGTGTACAGTACAGTTATTAACTTGGGGTAATTTAACATGGTTATAATGTTTATGTATGGTACCAATTTTGTCAGTTGACAAATAGCCATAAGCAATAGAGTAATGACCGCTTTTACACCATTTTTGCCCTTCAGTGTAGGGTTCAGTCTCTGATCACGTATTGTATTGTCATGTCTCCTTAGTTTTTAATCTGGAACAGTTCCTTAGTCTTTCTTTATGTTTTACATGATTGACTTTCTGAAAGATTAAAGCCCCTCTCCCTCTGTACTAGAATGCTCATTATTTTGGGTTAGTCTGACGTTTCCTCATGCAGAGCCTCAGAAAAGCAGGCCATGCCTGATATTGCAGCCATCCCAGAGTAGTTCAGCTAGAGCCACGGTGTCCATCTGCCGTCCACTGGCACTGTTAATTTTGATCAGCTAGTCAAGGTATTGTCTGAATTCTCCATTGTAGTTACTATTTTCCCCGTGCAACGAGCAGGCAATCTGTGTGGGGAGAAGCTTTCAGAACGAGCAAATGCTCTGTTCTTCAACATTAAGCATGGATGTGCTGGGATCAGCAATGTGGCAAGTAGACGGAATTGAAGAAGACAGAGAAGCCAGCTAAAGGCCAGAGAGAGAATGAGATCCAAAGACACTTAGTTCAGGGAACTGGGGAGCTGTTGAAACTGTGTGAATGGATGTACTTGCTCAGATAATCCTGGGCCTCGTTTCTATAGATTATCAAGTCTGTTTTGGTAAATGCTCTACATGTACTTGAAAATAATATATATATTTGGGGTATTGGACATAGTGTTCCACATACGTTAAATATGACAGGTCATGCTGATGTCTATATTCTTATTGGGATGTTTTATCAGCTTGTTTTATCAGTTTTTGAGAAAGGTGGGTAAAATTTCCAACTATGATTGGATTTTTGTCTTGTTTTTTAGTTTGTTAGCTATTGCTTTATCTATTTTGAAGATAAATTTTATGCACCCTCTGCAATAGATCTTTTGCGTTCTTATATGTAAAGTATGTGTCTTGCGAACAGTATGTAATTAGATTTTGCTTTTATAATCCAGTCTGACAATCCATGTCTTTTAATTGGAATATTTAGTTAATTTACATTTAACTAGTGAGATAGGTCTGTTTCATTATATGATATTGCTATTCATTTTCTATTTGATTTATCTTTGTTCCTTTGTTTTGGATTAATTGATTATTTTCATTATTACATTTTTTTTTCTCTTCTATTAGCCTTTTAATTGTTTTTCCTTCAGTGGTTTCCCTAGAAATTTCATTATACTTCCTGGATTTATTATAGATTTTCTTAGATTAGTACTTTGATCACTTTCAAAATAATGTAAGAACCTTAAAACAGTTGAACTCCATTTACCTTTCATCGTTTGTGTTACTATTTTATATTTTAAGTCTACATTTATTTTGTTCTTTTTATTTTTATTTTATTTTAGTTTTCTTTTTTAAGCCAAGAATTTTGCATATATATTTTTAAATACATATATATATTTACATACATATATATTTAAAATATTTATTTATTTATTTATTTTCTTTATTTTAGAGAGAGAGACTGTGCGTGTGCAGGAGGGAGGGGGAGAGGGAGAGGGACAGAGAGAATCTCAAGCAGACTCCTCGCTGGGTATAGAGCTCGTGAGTGAGATCATGACGGGAGTCAGATGCTTGACTGACTGAGCCATCCATGTGCCCCAGAACTTTACATATATTTTTAAACACACAATAACCCCCACCAATCCTTTGTTCTCCCTTTTCTAATCTTCTGTTGAAACTATATTTCAAATTATTGATATAAATAAAGGTATTTTTCAGTTCTTAAATTTTCATTTGATTTTTAGAATAGATCTCAGGTCTTTGGTAAATATCTATATTTATTATTTTGAACATATTAGTCATAATTAAAGTTTTTGTATGATACCTTTACTACCTGAATCATCTGTGCGTCTATTTCTATTGGCCCTTTCCTTTTTGATTTTTAGTTATCTGGTCCTATGTTGTTTTTTCTCCCTTTAGCATGCTTTATAATTATTTCTTTAGATGATGAATATCGTGGATAAAAAGTTGTAGAAGTTCTAGGTGAAGTTATCTTTCTTCAAAGAAGTTGAGTTTTCTCTTACCATGCAGATTAGAACACAGGTGAATCAGCTTGATATTGTCCTAGGCTTTCTTATGATTGGCCTCTTTCATCCTACTGTGTGGCTCTTATAGGGTATGACCCTGATGGTACTTGAGGATCTTTAAAAAGGCCTGTCTACCTTGATGGGACTTGAACTGCAGACTTCGTCTCTTCAGCGTCATGTGGTGGCTGAAATATTTGCTTAGATTTTTTTAAACTTCCGGTTGCTTTTTTCTTTCTGCCTCATGTCTTGGAGTCTTTCTCTGCATGGAATGTGATCAATAATTTGAGAGGAATATATGCCCAGTGCCCATGTTCTATTTTTCTGTGGGATTTTGCCCTCAAGTCCCAACTGCTTTGTCAGCTCTGAATGTTGAGTTTTGTCTCTTCAGCCTGGTTAGGCTGCCATTTTCTTCTTGGGTTCTATTCCTATGCACTATAATTTGGAAAATGCTCTCAGAGAAAAAAGCCAGAATAAACAGCCCCTTTCTAAAATCTCTCTAAAATCACAGCCCCTCATGTTCTGCCTGCATTGATTGTGCTGCAGTGGCTTCAAACATTTTTTACATATTTTGTGCAGATGTTGTCATTGTATTTGACAAGAGAACTTGTCCAGTAGAAGGTATTCTATCATGGTAGGGCTTAGAAGTCTTTTCTCAGTTTTAAGTGAAGAAATTTAAGCTTAGAGAAGTTATGTAAGTTTCCCAAGGTCAAATAGCTTGTAAATGATAGAACTGGATTTAAACAGGTTGTTTAGACTACCAAACTTATGTTCTCATTTACTTACTATATCCTTAATAGTAATAGCTACTCAATAGTATTGAGTGCCTATTAGCTGCCAGGCGGTGTTAGTTGTTTTCCAAATAATAGCTCTGTTCTTTACAAAAATCCAATCACAGGGGAGGTGTTGTCTCTATCTTAAAGAGGTAGAAGCTGTTCTTAGAGTTCAAGTCGCTTTTTAAAGGGTATTAAGAACATAAATGGCCATATATGGGTCTGAATTCGGCTCTTTCAAGCTCTAAATCTCTGTGTTATCCACCACCCTTATATTAGAAAGTAATTAGATGTATGAACTTGGTCAATCATTTCTGTGAGCACTGGAATTCTAATTTGTAAAATGGAATGTCAATTATTGTTTGGACTCTAATGTTTGATTTGCAAAGGAGATCATGGGTGGGAAGACTTAATGTAAAGCCACATGGCATTTCATAGATAAGAGTATTAACGGGTGGACAGTTTTTCGACTCAAGCTGTAGTGTTAGTGGATTTTTCTTATTCTCTGCACATATTTTCCTTAATTTTGATTTTATTTGACTCAGTTTCAACAACTGTGCATTCAGCAGCTACTGTTTGACTAACACTCCAGGGGAGACAAGCAAGTGTCAGTGGCTCAGCCTCTGTCTTATATGAGCCTAGTAATCTCATTTGAGAAACAAAGATCACAACCCTGAAATTATTATAACAGAAACAAATAGATCAAGTGCCATATTAAACATAAATAAGGAGTAAAACATGTGACACTGATACTTTTGTTTTGAGTGTTCAGGAAAGGTAGGAAGAACTTTCAGAGGCCAGACTCTATAGTTGGCCTGCCTGAATTCGAAGCCCAGCTCTATTGCTTACAACCAAATGACCTTTGGCAAGTTACCTAACCTTCTGAGCTTTGTTCCTCATTTATAAAGTAGAGAATACTAGTAATTAATTAATGGGATCATTGTGGGGAATTTATCCATACGACAAATTAACACAGTGCCTTCCTCAGTACACACTTTCTATAATTCTCAATAATTGAAAATTATTTTTAAGAGTGATTACTGAGTAGTTATGGAGGATAGGGATTTGGTTTGAAGAGGTGCAGAGAGGCATTCTAGAGGTGAAATTGTGGAAAAACAAGAGCCAATTTTCCAGATTGCTAGTTAGAAATGAACAGCAAAAGGAATAGCTAGATGCATTTATGCCCACAATTTGGAAAACAGTCATTGGCCCCTTCCTTGAATATGGCATTAGTCTCTAAGTTGTTTGCTAAGCCTAGTTTTATCACCTAAGGGTATGAAAACTGAGGAAGAGGAAGCAAGTAAAGTAGGTAATGGTATTTCTCCTTAAGATTTTTACCATTCCTTCTCTGTTTCTAGTGGGCTTTTACAGAAACCTTCAGAATTCTGAGCTCTCTCCTTGTCTTCCCTCTGGCATTCCCGTGGAATTAAGGGTTCCCTGTTCCAGGGAGTTAGGTTCATTTGTATCTAGGATAAAATCTTAGTATTTATAATGATTCTAACTCCATTTTATTCATCTTTCTAAATCTACAGCTCACAGAATAGTCATACAAAACATGTTCCTCCCCACATTCCTATTATGCTTGAAACTCACAGGGTGACACTGGGGCAACTTCAACTTCCCCAGATGTTGAAGTTCTGTTCTTTTCCCTGCTGAATTGCTTTGGGGCTAGCTGTGTTGTCACCACATCTGCAGTGGCTCAGACCTCTCTGGTGCATGTGTCCTTAGGAGTAAGTCAGTGTGTAGCAAAAGTCCATTCGTGAGCAGTTGTTGTGTGGGATATGGAGGACTGACAGTGGTGATCTGGTACCAGGGAATGTGTGCCTCCTCCTTCCATTCCCAAGCTCCTTTGGGCTCACACAGACAGGGATTAGGCCTTATCCTGTGTTCAAAGTCTGCTGGAGTAACTGATAAGCCCAGAGTCAGTCCAACATAACAAGAGATTTGAGAAATATGACAATTAAAAAAAAAGCAAAAACCTCAACAGCCTGAATTGGCAATTCTGTCAGAAGCAGAAATAGTAGAAAAACAAAAAAGCAGACAACCAAACAAACTGGATGACCAAGAATCCCAAATTAATCTAAAAAGAAATCAGGGAAGTAATTGAAAGTATGAAACAAAAACAATCTTCTTGATTTTCTGTTGTTTTCTAACAGTTCAGCAGTGAATTTGTATTTTTGAAAAAGGGAATTTATTGGCTCATTTAAACTAAAAAAAACCACAGCATGGGTTGATTTAGGATGCATCTACTGTCTCTAAGGACCCATCATTCAGCTTGGCTTCCCAGTGCCTTTGCAGTCGGGTTACCTCTTCCCACCCCATGGGAGCTAGGAGAAGGCTGCTGGCTCATGTCTAGAAGAAAAGAGCCTGTGTATGCTTTTTTGATCGAAATGAAATACACTCAATTGTTAAGAAGAATGAATAAGAATGAATAAGAATATTATTGATGGAGCAAGGTCCCAGAAGTCAAAGACAGGAGTGAGTCCAGGGTGCCTGGGATAACAAGACACACACACACACACTTTCCCCCTGTAGCAAGAAGACTGCTGTGTCTGGATCTGGATAGATTGCTTCATTGGCTCTGGCTCTAATAGTCCCTGATCCTCTGGAGATGAAATAGGCCTCCTTGCCTCCATATCCCATCCCAGCCTGATTACCATAGAATGAGATCAGTTTGGTATGTTTAATCTAAGTCATCCTTTCTAGAAAATGTAATACTTTTTTTGGTGTGTTCTACCTTTGGGGAAATCAACAGGACATTATCTTTCAGGCACCAGTATGCCACTACATTAAATCTAGCTCCAGCCTTCTCCAGCAGGGTGGTTTTTGTCTTCTCTACATAATCTGCAGAGTTGCTATGATGATTTGCATTAGGGAATGAACCATCCCTTGATCATGAGGAAGGAAGGAGGAATGTGGGAAGAGGCACTTCAGAGCCTGAAATTATCAAATGTGGTGACATCCAAGGTTCCTGCATTTGATGATAATTCAGAAGGTCTATCATCATCATGTTCAGTATCCATCAACATAAACTTAGGTTTATTGAATGCCTTCCATGTGCTGGCAGAGCCAAAGGAAAGAAGACAGGCCAGTTGAGGGCACAATTAGGCCTAGATGGAATGGGGTCTGAGTCTATGTTTAGAAATGTTAGAGGGCAAGGTCACTGCAGTGACTCTTGAATGGTTTTTGGACCGGTGTACCACCTTCTGACTCACTGGGGTGTTAAGTTGTGGGTTCTTGAGCTCCAAGATCTACTGAATCAGGATCTCTGGGGAGTGGCTCAACAGTTTAAATATACCTCTTCTCTCCTCCCTTTCATGTACACTAAAGTATGAGGACTGTTGGCAGGTCTCCAGGGAAGGCTTCATGGCGGTAGAAGGTCAGAACTGAGTTTGGTATTGAAAGATGGAGAGGAGCAGGAATGGTTTTCCAGGTAAAGGGAAGCCAGACACGAAGGCAGAGAGGCATGGGACAAAGCTCATTCTGTGGGTGACTAGAGAAGCATTTTGGATGGAGCAAACAGTACCAGTTGGGGAATGTGAACAATAAGACTGAAGAACAATTGAGTCACAAGAGTTAAGAACCAATATTTCTCCAGTTTTCTACTTTAAAAAACTTAGATTTTTACACACATATATATACATGCATGTATGTAGATATATGAATTTCACATTTATACGCATAACACACTGGTTATAAACATTCATAATTTGATAGCTCCTCCCAACTTGCCCTCTACTCATCAGGCATAAAACTCACAATTTCAGGAAAGTAAAGCAATTAATGCCATATTCTTTTGTGTTCTGGGATTCATAAAATAATTTGTAAAGTATGCTAGCAACAAAATGAACCACTTAAAGTTCTTAAAACATTGTCATTTATAAGGAAAATAAATAGCCTAATTTAATCTTTCACAATAAAGTTTTATCTCAGAAAATGAGTTTTGGGTTTTTTTTCCCCCTTAGATATCCACTCACACTCCACTTCCATAAAAGTGAGAATGTTCTATGAAAGAATATGCATCAATAAATACTGTTATCTTATGTTGTTAAATAATAAAACCTATAGAATCTACCAGTTTGAATGCTATTGGTATGGTAACGATGTTTGCTATATCATTAATATGTGTACGTTATTGCAAATTTCGCTTCTATCATTTTCCATTTGATGTAGTATGGCTCTGCTGATGCTTTGGATATCTTTTATAGTATTCTTATGTATGTGCAATGAAGAGAGAGATAAACCAGTCATTCTCCTCTCATCTGTCTCTGCTGTTTTCCATACTAAAAATTAGGTGACCTTCCTGGTGTAGTTCAGGAGACTTGTTAGCCACTGGAAAATCCATACATCCCTGTGTTGAACCTGCTTTTTAGAGTTGCCAACATGAGAAGAAGCTTGATTGTGTCTACACCTGAATTATGCTCTTGTGACTTTAGGTTTGAGGCTCATGTTTAAAGAGATAGTGAATTTTCTCTGTTGCTGGCAGCTTAATGGGGATGACATATCCTCCTGCTCATTGAGTGAGCTAGCTTTGGCAAATTAATCTTTTATCTGAATTGGCTTTCGACTTATCTCATTTCCTATATTTTATGTCATATGATAACAAGCATTTAAATTAGGTGAAAGTTCATCAAGCTATAATTACAAGATGAGGTAACAAGCATAAATTTAATAATATGGCTTAAACTGTGGGTAAGACTCTAAAAAATGGGAGTCACTGTGAAATCAAATCCATACCACGTCAGGAATTCATAATTATCACGAAAAGAAGAGTACAGGTAGGCAGTCATGAGGCGTATGAAATCCCCACTTTGGTGGCTAAAAAATCTCATTTTTTTTCTAACGTGAGAAAATATATCAGGGTGAGTCAATGACAATTCTTTATTATAAGGATACCCTTGAATTTAGTCTAATATACAAAATGAATATATTGTTTGCAATCTTCAGTAGCTTAAGTGTTTTTTCTGTTAGGATACTTAGTACTGACTCCGCATTGATGGAAATGCCCCACAGGGCTGTGTGGTTGGCAATGGGGGAATCCTTTGTAGGGGTGTGACATGATGAACTGATATGTAATCTGGGAATATAGGAGATGGACTGGAAGTGAGGGTGGAGAAGGGAGATGATTGAGAAGATTACTTCTGTAACCTGGGGAAAAGCCAATTGGGAGCCTTCTTGGCTGTTGGTAGTGGGACTGGGGAAGAGGAAACAGCTGAGAGAGGGAAAGTGGCAAGAAGTCTTTGGAAGAGGCCAGTAGGAGGACACATATGGCATCTGTAAGAGATGAATATTTTCAGTGGCATCCTGTCTCCTGAGGAATGTAAAAAGAACAAATTGGGGCAGTAATACACTCTGTGTGGCAGCCAATATTCAGGTTACCCTGGGGAGAGACATGAAAAACCTCTGTTTGCAGGGACTACAAGTCATTTCCATCTCCCTGGGCTGAGCTAAAGCCCCAGCTGTGTGATTTCTTAGGCAATTATGGGAACTTGCACAGCAAATGCAATGCATTTAATGCAAGGCCACAAATCTGGGGCAACTTTTTGCTTTGAAGGTTTTCTTATTTCATCTGAAATTTGCTCTTTATGGTTCTCACTTACAGGGACGTATGAGGGTGTCAAGGCAGCCTCTAAGGCACCTTCTTCCTACTCCTGCCTCCATCCTGCACCTTGCATCTTGAAAGGCAAGTGCTGGGCAACTTGGTGGGTTCCTATCAGGGCGCCACCACCAGGCCTTGAGTCGGCCCCCCAGAATAAGTGGGGCTGGGTAAGGCAGTGTGGATGTCCCTCCTGGTCGTCTTATTTGGCCACCAGGCAAGGAGCCTGGACTGAGATTTGGGGTTCCTTTATGTAAGAGAAGTGGACTGTGAAAAATTCTCTAAAAAATTGGTTCCAAAGGCCTTCATCATTGCTTTATTTCTCATTTTGCCAGTGATTAATTGGTCCTTTTACCTTGAACTATGAGGATGGGCTCATGGCTTTCCTGTCACGCTGTGCACACAGACCTGATTTTAGTTAGAATCCACCCAGATTGTCTCACCTCCTGATCATCTGTGGGACTGACTTGTAATGACTTCAGCTAGCAAGAAATAGTTTGCCCTCCACAGGCAGGGAAGAAGGAGACCCTCTTCATTGTCTTACTTCCCTCCATCCAAAATAACAGTAATAATTTAAAAAAGTAACTTTCCAAAATTACGTTTGAGGAGAATAGGAAAACAGGGAGGATCTGTCTTCGTAACCGGGTGTAAGTGGGGATAGGAGTGTTACTATCTATGACAGTTGTCCTGGGTGGGCATCTCTGGATATAACTAGGGTAGGCTGAAAAGTATGACCCTCCCCCAAAGATATGTCCACATTCTAATTCCTGGCATCTGTGTACTTTATTTGGGGAAAAAATTCTTTTTTTAAAGTTTCTATTTAAATTCTAGTTAGTTAACATACAGTGTAATATTGGTTTCAGGAGTAGAATTTAGTGATTCATCACTTATGTACACACCCAGCGTTCATCACAAGTGCCCTCCTTAATACCCATCACCCATTTCGCCCCCCCTCCTCTTCAGCAACCCTGACAGAAAAATTATTTGCAGATGTGATTGAGTAGAGGGTCTTGAAATGAAGAGATCATTCTGGAATATCCGAGTGGCCCTAAGTCCAGTCATGTGTCCTTCTAAGAACAAGGCAGAGAAAGATTCACACATGTTGAAGAGGGAGAGGCACTGTGACCGCAGAGGCAGTAACTAGAGTGACGTGACACAGGCCCAGGAATGCTGAGACTCTAGAAGCTGGAAGAAGCAAGGGAGGGATTCTCTCTTAGCTTCTGGAGGGAGTGTGGCCCTGCTGAGACTTGATTTCAGCTCAGCAAAACCAATTTCAGACTTCTAGCCTCTAGAGCCGTGAGAGAATAACTTTTAATTGTTTTACGCCACCAGGTTTGTGGTAATTGGTTACAGCTGCCGTAGGAAACTAATATACAAAGCTGGGTTTTCTGCACGTGGCTGTATTAAGGAGTCTAGTCTCTATGGGAAGTGGCACACAGAAAATTTGGGGAGAGTGGAAGGTGCACGAAGCATCTTCCCAATGCCCTGGTCTTCATAGAATCTGAAAGTTGATGTGAAAGCAACAACTTGAGGTCATCTAGTGTGTATCCTTTTTTCTGTCTTCCCTGTAATAATTGAATATCTACCATGAATTGAGCACTCTGCCAGGCTGACTCTTAGATTTCCTCTTTTTCAAAACACCTTCCATGTAAGTCCAACCTTTCTCACCTGGTCATGACCTTGAAATTTTTACCATGTGGATGAGACTTTTTGATAAGGAAGTATAGAAATATTAGCTGGTAAGGATAGCTGAACTGGGAAGGAGACCGATATGCCTTTCCCTTCTTTCTCCATCAACCATAAGTGGCCAACTTTCCATAGCTTTGAAATTCAAGCAAATCAATAAAAAATGTTGATTGCCTGTCTTGATCTGAAAGCAACATCTTGGTAGTAGAACAGGAAAGCACACAGCCTGGGTAATGGGAAAATTCCAGATCAAAAAAGAGTAAATCTGGGGCTATGGTTAGTATTTGTTTTGAAATACAATATTTTAATTGAAGGCCTATATCCACATTGGTACCGTCTAATTCAGGTCACTATGGAGCTGTGAATGTTCAGTAGGAAGGGGAAGGGGACACGCGCAAGGGAGACTGGGGGCCCTGCAGTACATGAGGGAAAGCCCTTTGGGTCTCCAAGAACATCTTCTGCCCAGCAGCAGGGCCCAGCGAGAGATTTCAGCAGGTCTCGCTTTCCAGGCTGAGGGGCTCATTCAGAAGCAGGAAAGATGGCAGCAGCGGAGATGCGTTCGCAAACATACCAACCCCACCAAAAGTCTTACTCATAGAAAGCCCAAGGCAGTAGTGTGGAATGGTCTCATTTGGACCAGGTAGTGCTTTTTACTCTCTGAATCTTAATTTTCCCATCAGCACAATGAAAGATTTGGATTAGAGAACTTCAATTCTATGGCACTAGAGAATTTTAAATGTTAGACATGAAAGGGAGGTTACAGATCACTTTGCCCAGTCCAGCTATTTTACAGATCAAAAGGGTATAGCCCGGATTGTAGAAAAGACTTGCCTAAGCCACAAGCAAGGCATTGCTGAAGCTAGGGTTAAAATCTGAAGTCTAGGGCTTCTGGTCCAGGTTCCCTCCATTAACCTATGGATTTTAATTAAGGGGATTATTCATGGATTGATTTCAGGGTTTCTGTAAAGCTCCTTAATTTGTATGCCAAAATTTTGTGAATGTCTATACATATTCTTTAAAAGAAAGAAAATCTTTAATGTGATCTCCAGAGACAACTAAACACTTTTCAAATAGCCATCCGCCAATTAATTCCACAAAGATTAATTGTGCCTCTGCTACATGTCAGGCCCCCTTTCAGATACTTAAAATGGAACAGTAGACAGAGCAGGCACAAGTCCCTGCTCTCAAGGAGCATATATTTTATAGGTGGGGGTGATGGACAATTAACAAGTAAAATGTATGTCAGGTGGTGATGTGTGTATGGGGAAAACTAAAGCCGGCATAGGGACCGGGAGTGCAGCGCACCGCTTGTGCTTTACTTGAATTGAAATTAAATTTCCCCCCGAGTGCCAAGACTCCTTGTGCTACAGACTGGGAGCACACCACAATGAAAGGGACGCGCTGTGCTATGTGATGGCCACTTTACAAGGAAGCAGCAGGAAGCAGAGGCAGTGTCCTCAGAAAGGTCCTGACTTGCTCCTTTGGTCATTTTCAGTGATGCTTGTGCTAGGAAAGTGAGGGATTCCTTCTCCCCAGCCGGCAGAAGGTGGTTGCCAGGCTGTCATCATTCACAGGGTGCCACATGCTGTCCACTGCCAGAGACAGCGATGGTTCCTATGTCAGCATTATTTATGACTTACTGCCTCACAGCATCGTGGCGGTGGGGGGGGGGTGGGCAGGGAAGCAGCAACAGCTGTTGATGGAGGTTCTATGGTTGAAGATGAATAAAGGAAACTTTTTGGTGGTCTTTGTTGCTTTTTCAAGCATTTTGAGCCTGATTGGATCTTTACATGGTTCTTAGTGACATGGCCAGTATGGTTAATCCCACTTTAAAGATTTATCATCCAATATACAAAGGGCTGTGGGGTCATATGGCAGGTTAGAAGCAGGGCCAAGGATTAAAATCCAGGTCCTCTTGTTTCCTTGCAAGAGTCCTCCATCCACATCCTCGATTTCATCCCTGTCTCCTCTCTTTCCCATGCATTACACATTCAATCCAGCAGCAAATCCTTCTCCTTGGAAATATATCTAGAATCTGACCTCTTTTCATCATCCCACATGGCCACCCTAGACCAGCCCCCCATTATCTCTTGCATGGACTGATGCAGTAAACTACTAATTGGCCTCCTTGCCACACCCCTCCCCCACCCCACTCCCAGCAGCCAAGAGTGATTCTTTTAAATATAAGTCAGATCAAGTTATGCTCTGCATAAAGCCTGCTAGTCATTTTCCATCTCTCAGAATAAGAGCCAAACTTCCTCCTGCAGCCCCCAAGACCCTACACGATCTCACTTCTTGCTCCCCTTTTCACCTAATTTCCCTCCTCTTGTTCCTTATGTGTGATCTGCTTTGGTAACATTGGTCTCTGCTTTTCCTTGAAGTTGGCAAGTACATTGCCATTTGGAGATGTTGTGTTTGCTCTTCCCTGTACCTGAGAGTTCTCCTTCCAGATATTTTCATGATGTCTCCTTTACATCATTCAAGCCTCTGCTCCTCTGTCTCCTCGTGGAGGTGTTTCTTGACCATTCGTGTAAAGCAGCAGCTCCTGTCACTCCCTGTCTTCTCATGTTGCTTTATTTTTCTTTGTGATATTTATCAGTACCTGGTGTTTTTTGATCATTGTTCATTTAGTCATTGGCTCTCCCATTAGAATGTAACCTCCTTGAGGGTAGTGACTTTGCCTTATTCACCCTTCAGTGTCAGGCATGCAGTAAGTACATGCATTCATTAAATGAGTGGAAGAATGAAAATATCCCTCTAACCCAAGACATTTATTGAGACTGTTCAATGGTGTTGATGATGATGTTACAGGCCAGGGCTGCCATGTGGAATACCACATCCTGGGTACCTTAAGCAACATAAATATATTTTACTACATTTCTGAGGCTGGAAGTCCAAGGTCAAGGTGCCAGCATGGTTAGGTTCTGTGAGGCCACACTTGTGGTGGTGACCTCATTTAACCTTCCTTATCTCCTTAAAGACCCTACCTCCAAATACAGTCACATTGGTGGTTAGGATTTCAACATACAAATTTTGAGGGGTTTATACAATTTAGTCCATAATAGAGGCTAACATTTATTAATTGCCCTCTATGTGCCAGGCACTATGCAAAATACACATTTTCTCATCTAATTATTACCCCTATTTCATAGACAAAGAAATCGAGAGTTAGCAGAAAGGTTACCTAATTTTCGCAGGACACAAAGCTAGTAACTGGGACTTGAACCCAGATATGACCCTAAAGCCTGGTTTGTTTTTGGTTTTGTTTTTAATTTATCTATAGTCTGCAGATTTCCATTTCATTTGGAGGACATAATGGGAATAGTTTCCTTGAAATGGATTTTAAGCTTTTCCATTCAAATCTTCCATTTTCCTTGCCCCAAAGCAAACATTTTCTTTTCTTCAGAAATCTGATTTCTATCACCTTCCCTCCAGCATTGCCCAGAATATTATATAAACCCTTGGCTAAAGCTAGGGAATATAATAACTGGAGGTAAATGATATATTATAACCATGGGTATGTGGGTGGTTTGGGGCAGGATATACCAGCCTGTCAGTTTTGCTCAGTAATAATAACTAGATTGATGGCTTGTACCTGGTTTTGGTGGAGCCTGAGAAGGGTGGAAAGCAGAGGTTGGACATGTAGCCGTAATGTGTGGACTAGATCACTATAAGAAACCCCGACCTCAAGCAGACCTTTGGCTTCATGATGTCAAGGTTCTTTGCAAGTGGTGGCTTGAGAGCCAAAGATAACATGGGTCCTGGGCAACCCAACAAAGTCATGGGAAAGATAAAGAAGTCTGTACCTCAGATTGCCTATATCCTTTGCCTATATCAAGGTAGTTTCCTGAGGATAAGCTATTTTGAGTCTTGGGTATCCTTTTAGCAATCAAACCACTTTAAGTAATTAACATGGTATTAACATAGCTGAGTAGCATTTCATTGCATGAAAATACTATAGTATATTTATTCACCTATTTCATCATTTCAGTTTTAGGCTTTGGTGCTATGGAAATTCTTGTACAAGTCATTTTGTGGATATATATTTTCATTTCTCTTGGGAAAATGCCTGTTTATGTTGGTTATCATTGCATAGCAAATTACCACAAATTTAGTGGTTTAAAACAATACATATCTATTTTCTCGTAGTTTCTATGGATCAGAAACCTATGTACTGTTTAACTGGGTCCTCTTCTTCAGAGTCACTTACAAAGCTGTGATCAAGGTGTTGGCTAGGGCTGGGTCTCATCTGAAGGCTGGACTGAGAATCTAATTCCAAGCTCACGGGATTGTTGCCAGGGTTAATTTCCTTGTGGGTTGTTTAAGTGAGGGCCTCAGTTTCTAGTAGGCTGTTGTCTGGAGGCCATCCTCTGTTCCTTGCCATGTAGGCTTCTCCAAGATGTGAGCTTCATTTATCAAAGAATACAAGCTGAAAAGGCAACTGAGATACCCTGCTAGCTAGCTAGAAGGACAAACTTTTGTAATCTAATCATGGAAGTGACATCTCAATGTTGCTGTATTCTATTGTTAGAATCAAATTACTCAAAGGGAGGAAATCACAAAAGACTATGAATAGCAGGAAACAGATTATTTGACACCATCCTAAAGACTGCCTACTACAAGAATTGAATTGCTGGATCACAGAATGGGTATATAAGTAACTGTATACAAACTGGTAAGCTCCTTTCCAAAGAAGTTGTATTATTTGTCATTCCCATCAGCAATGTATGAGAGTTCCAGTTGCCTTATCCCCTTTTCAATACTTGGTGTTATCAGACACTTATCTTTTAGCCTATCTAGTGGTATGAAATGGTATCTCATTAGGAATTTAATTTCCACTTCTCTTATGGCTAATGATGTTTAGCATCTTTTAATTTGTCGTTCATTCATGCATCTCTTTTGTGAAGTGTCTAAGTTGTTTCCTTCTTTGTGGGGGGTGGCTTAGCTTTATATTAATCCTTATATTTATAAGGATTCTTTCTCTATTTTGGGTATAAGTCCTTTGTCAAATAAATATATCACAAATATTTTCTACTAAACTTCAGCCTGAATTTTTATTTTCTTAGTGGTGTCTTTGGCATTTTTTTTTTATGTCGACAAGCTATATCAACATATAAATGTAGTTTTTGTGTTTTAAAGTTTTTAATGTTGATAAATTCAGTTCATCTTTTTTTTTATGGTTAGTGCTATCTGTCTTCCTCTACCCCAAAATCATGAAAATATTCTCCTATGTTTTATTCTACAAAGTTCATAGTTTTAGTTTTATGTTGAGATGATTTTTATACATACGGTGTCAAGAAGGGAGTGGATGTTCATTTTTCAAAATTCTATATGGATATCCAGTAGTTTCATCACCACTTATTGAAAAGATTACCTTTTCCCCATTATATTACCTTGGCACCTTTGTCAAAAATAAATTTGCCATATATGTTTAGGGCTATTCCTGGACTCTCTCTTCTGCTCCACTGATCTTTTTTTTTTTTTCCCTTCCTTACATCAATACCATATTCTGATTTCTTTAGGTTTTGTAGTAAATCTTCAAATCAGGAAGTGTGAGTCCTACATTTAAAATTTTTTTCCAGTTTTGGCTAATCTAGGTCCTTCACATTTCCATACAGCACAAGTAAATAAATTTCAGAGGGTTAAAATTATACAGTGTATTTTTTTTACTACAATGAACTTGATTTAGAAACCATTAACTATGTGATATCTGAAAATTCCCAAATATTTAGAAATTAAACGTGCCTCTAAATTATTCATGAGTTGAAAAGAAATCACAAAAATAATTTTTAAATATTTTGAAGTAAAAGAAAATAAAAACACAATACATGAAAATGTGTGAGATGCAATTAAAGCAGTAATTAAAGGTAGGTTTGTAGTTTTAAATGCTTACGTTAGAAAAGAAGAAAGATTTAAATTAGTGACCAAAAGTTCCACCTTAAAAAAACTGTGGGGAAAACAGCAAAATAAATCCAAAGTAAGTAGACAGATTAAAATAATACAAATAAGAACAGAAATCATCATAATTTTTTAAAAGCCAGAGAATAAAGAAAACTAACAGTGCCAAAAGCTGTTTTTCTGAAAAGATAAGCAAAACTGACCAACATCTAACTAGAATAACTAAGGGGAAGAAAGACAACACAAATCACCTAGAGATGGTATGAAAAAGGTCTTATCACCACAGATTCTATAGACATTGAAAGGATAAGAGACCATTATGGACAACTTTATGCCAATCAACTTGACCACTTAAAAAATGAAAAATTCCTTGAAAAATAAAACTTCTCAAAAGTAATACAAGAATAAATAGAAAAAATAAACAGCCCTACATCTATTAAGGTACTTGAATTCATGATTAAACACCATTCCCCAAAGAAAACCTGGGTCCAGATAGATTCACTGGTAAATTCTATCAAATATGTAAAGAAGAAATAATTTGCATCTTACAAAAACTCTTTAATAAAGTAGAATCCTTTCTAACTAATCTAATGAGGCCACATATCACTTTTTACAGTTTTTATGTCTAATAATCTTCTTACTGTATCCTGAATATTTTGGACAAAAAGTTTGAGACTCTGCATTCTGTTATCTTCCTTTAAAGAGAATTGCGTTTTAGTAGGGAGTTAAGTTACTGCTGGAGCACTTTGAGATTTTCAAGGCTTTATTTTATTCTTTGTCTGAGTGGGTCCATTTTGGGTTTACCCTTAATTCTAGGGTGAGTCCCTTAGTCTTTGGATGTATTCTTCCCTCCTGAGGCACAGTCCTCTTCAAGTTCGAGTGGAAAATCTGATATGGTTGCCAAGGCCCCCTAACTTGGTGGAATTTGAATTCCAAACTTGGTCTCTCCTGTGACAGGCAGCTACTGATACTTCAGTTCTTTAAGCCTTCCAGCTGTTGTTTTCCTCTTGAGTTCCTTCATGTCTCATTCCATGAACATGCAGTTTGGGGATCAATAAAAAATTTGAAGATTGCCTATATAAAGATTTGGGGGATTCCTCCACTCTCCACCCTTTTCTAGATTTCCCCCTCAATTTCTACTTCCTCTGTCAATCTTAAACTTTCTCCTCCAACTCTTCAGGCCAGTAGAGCTGGAGATTTCCCTTTGAACTCTATCTGCCAAGAATCTTAACATACAGACTGGAGAATTTCCTCAGAGTGAAGTGCAAATAATTGTGGATCTCAACCATAGAGGGTCCCTTCTTCCAAGACTGGATCTCCCCCAGTTTCTGCTTACTTTTACTTGCTCTCTAGAGTCTTTAAACAGTTGTTTTCACATTTTCTCCCCCAGAGTTTTTAATTGTTATAGCTGGAGGTTAATTCCTGAAGCCTACTTTGCCATTATTAGAAGTCCTTCGCTATCAGTTTGACAAAATATTACGGGTGTAATCACATTACAGAAAGTGTCATAACGTGGGAAGTGCTGACAGAAACAGTTATTGGAAGTTTTAACAGAAGTTTGACTCACGTTTTTGTCTTATCACTCTGATGCTATGTAGAGATGGAGGGGATAGAGGGGAGCAAGAGTGGGATCTGGAAGGCTTGTGAAGAGGCAATTGCAGTCGTTTAGACAGGAGAGGATGGTGTGGATTCGATGATGGTAGTTGAGATTGAAGTGACATAATTGAGATATATTTTGGAGGAAAAATCTGAAAAACTTGCAAATGAATTGGATGTAGGTATTCAAGGAAAAAAGAGATTGGTTCCCAGGTTAATGCCTTGAAAATCTGAGTAGATGGTAGTATCACTTAATGAAATGGGAAAGGCTAGGGAGGAAGTGGCTGGTGATGGACAGTGGGGTCGTGAGTCCTGCTTTGCTGAGGTTAATATCAAATTGGGAGCTACAGCTCAGAGCTGGGGGTAGAGTTTGAATGTTATCATCTTATAGTGGCACTTACAGTTCTAGGATTGTTTGAGAGCACCCAGGGAGAGAGTACACAGATAAAAGAGGACTCAAAGGGGGCTGGGGCTATCAACACTGATAGGATAAGTACAGATGGAGAGTTCCTCAAAAACAATAGGAGGAAACAGCCAATTTCAGTCCTGCATCTACAAATGCACGCTGTAAAGGCCCTGATAGGATCTGTAGGGAAGAAACATGTTGTCTCACCCAGACCTTTCTAAGTTTATTTCTTCATAGGACCCTCTTTAGCAAGAACTCCTGCTAATCGATTCTCCTTGAAAATGCACCTGTAGGTAGTGATACCTAGTAAGACCTTGCAGAATAGATCCCGTGTGATAAAGATCATGATACTTTATCTGAGACAGGTGAGAAACACCCATCTAAGCCAGGCTTCTAAAAAGAAAAATTAACAACAACACATCATGTAATTGTGGAAGTCAGAATGAGTAGACACAGGCTTATGGCTTAGGTTTCTAGATTCTTTGAACAGAGCTCTCTCATCATCAGAATATGATATTCTGGTTTTCTTGAGGTGAACTCTGGGGAATCTAAGGCTGCCTGGATACAGGTTTTCAATTTTATTTAGAAGAATTGAACAGATACAGTAATGGCTGGGGTGCTATTTTGTGTGACGTCCTGGGCTTCAAGAGCAGATCAGTGTAGGAAGCAGGTTCTGTCATGATTCCCACTTCACAGATGAGCCATTTGAGATGTGAAATGGTTATATAAGTTGTACGAGTGGAGGAATTTAGATTCAAACAGGTCACCTGGCTCCACACCCGTGCTGGGGAACACTCTGCTATACTGACCAGCGGGCACCGAGCCCTGAGGCTTTTTCTGTGCTGACCGGCCTTCCTTTCGATTTGACTCTGGAGGTGAGGGACTTGAAACCCCAGAGGGTACCAGTCGGGTTTTCTTCATGAGGGGATTCCTGGGGCCCTTGACATTCCGCTCATAGGTGGCGGCTTGAAAGGCATTTTTTAAAAAACATCTGACGCTTTGACTTTGTAATAGTCCCTTGAGGCGGTTCAGACCCTTCACCTGCTGGGCTTTAGCATGGAAAATGCATTCAGCCCTACTGAACTTTTGGGATGAGGACCGATTGCTCTGAAGGGCTGGGATGAGAGGTAGCCGCCCGGGGAGACAGCTGTGATCAAGCCCAGGCACCAACCGCTTCCCACGGCCAGTCCTGCTTGGCTGTGGGCTTCAGCACACCCCGCGCTTGCAGGCAATGCTTTTTAGTCTCTCGAATGCCTTTTGTGGTCTCTGAGCAATGTGACTGGCATTGGCAAGCATTGCCATCTCTTCGCCCTGGGGCCTGGGGTCCTCTGTTCTCCACTTCTCCTGTTCTCTGTGTGTGCTTGTTTTAATGTCCACATGTCCAGAGGCCTCCTTTTTTGGATAATTTTCTGAAGGTCCTTTCATTGTGACTGGTGACGATCTTTGTTCTCTGGACCTTCCTTTGACTCTCAGATTTACCATCTATAAAATGGGGGTGGGGGTTGGATTGGAGGTCCTCAAAGGTTTTTAAAAATAGTAATAGTATGGCCAACATTTCCTGAGGGTTTACTATGTGCAGGGTTGGTCCTTTTTGTTCATGATCTCATTTAATCCTCCCACCAGTCCGAAGGAGACCCTGAGACAGAGAGGTTGAAGTACGCGGCTGGAGAATACACAGCTCGTGGGAAGTGAATTTGAATCTGGTTGACTGCAGAGCCTTCCTCGTTGCTGTGCGTGTGGTAGAGCACGCTCACAGGTTTGGGGTGTCCCATTTCACAGGCTGGCCACGGGGGCTCAGGAGGGGGTGGTTGCAGAGGTAGGCAGCTAAAAGGGAGCTTTAGAGCAGGGCTTCTTACCCAAGGGTTCATGGACACATGGGGGGAGAGGAAGTAGATTTCAGGTAGGTCCCACGATCTTCTTCAAACTGAATTGGGAAGAGTGTGTGTGTGTGTGTGTGTGTGTGTGCGCGCGTGCATTTTTCCTGGGATTGGGTTGATATTCCTTTATCAGATTCTCAAAAGGATCCATGACCTCAAAACACAAGATGGGTGGTCATTCTTAACACTTGCAGGACCTTACTGAGAACCGGATCAAAGTTAAGGATGCTCTTCGAGCAAAAAACAACAAAACCCCCCAAACAAACACCTTTGAGATGATTAGGGATGACCATCTTAGTCTGCAAAAGAGGAAATAGAGGCTCAGAGAGGAAAATCATTTGCTCACACAGTGGTGATGGAGTAATAATAGAACTGCTGATGATGGCAATGGTGACAACGGCAGCAGTGCAAATACCAGTTACTGAGAACATAGACCATTCAAGGAACCACCCTAACCACGGTGCAGGGATCGGCTCCTTTCAGCCTCAATCAATCCTATGAGGCCATTACAATTAACTTCATTGTATTTCTCAGCTTTACTTGAAGGATAACTGACAAATAAAATTGTAAGATGTTTAAAGTGTGCAATGAGAAGATTTGATATACCCATATATTGTGAAAGGATCCCCACCCCCACAGAGTTAAATAATACCTCCCTCACCTCACATCTTTACCTTTGTTTGTTTGTTTATTGAGGTGAGAACATTTAAGTTCTGCTCTTTTTAAAATTTTTATTTAAAAAAATTTTTTATAACAATATTTTTTATTATATTATGTTAGTCACCATACAGTACATCCCTAGTTTTTGATGTAAAGTTCCATGATTCATTAGTTGCATATAACACCCAGTGCACCATGCAATACGTGCCCTCCTTAATACCCATCACCAACCTATCCCACCCCCCCATCCCCCTCCCAGGCCCGCCCCTCAGTTCCAAGACAAGAGACCATAGCCTCTCATGGGACCACAACTTCTTAATCGAGTCATCTGTTGAAGGGCATCTCGGCTCCTTCCACGATTTAGCTATTGTGGACATTGCTGCTATGAACATTGGGGTGCATATGGCCCTTCTCTTCACTACGTCTGTATCTTTGGGGTAAACACCCAGTAGTGCAATGGCTGGATCATAGGGTAGCTCAATTTTTAACTTTTTAAGGGACCTCCACACTGTTTTCCAGAGTGGCTGCACCAACTTGCATTCCCACCAACAATGTAGGAGGGATCCCCTTTCTCCACATCCTCTCCAACAATTGTTGTTTCTTGCCTTGTCTATTTTTGCCATTCTAACTGGCGTAAGGTGGTATCTTAGTGTGGTTTTGATTTGAATTTCCCTGATGGCTAATGATTTTGAACATTTTTTCATGTGTCTGTTAGCCATTTGTATGTCTTCATTGGAAAAGTGTCTGTTCATATCTTCTGCCCATTTTTTGATTTGTTTATTTGTTTCTCGTGTATTGAGTTTGAGAAGTTCTTTGTAGATCTTGGATACCAGTCCTTTATCTGTAGTGTCATTTGCAAATATATTCTCCCATTCCGTGGGCTGCCTCTTAGTTTTTTTGACTGTTTCCTTGGCTGTGCAGAAGCTTTTTATCTTGATGAAGTCCCATAAGTTCATTTTATCTTTTGTTTCTCTTGCCTTTGGGGATGTGTCATGAAAAAGGTTGCTTTGGCCGATGTCGTAGAGGTTGCTGCCTATGTTCTCCTCTAGAATTTTGATGGATTCCTGTCTCACATCGAGGTCTTTCATCCATTTGGAGTTTATTTTTGTGTATGGTGTGAGAGAGTGGTCAAGTTTCATTCTTTTGCATGTAGCTGTCCAATTTTCCCAGCACCATTTATTGAAGAGACTGTCTTTTTTCCACTAGATGTTTTTTCCTGCTTTGTCAAAGATTAGTTGCCCAAAGAGCCGAGGGTCCATTTCTGGGTTCTCTATTCTGTTCCATTGGTCTATGTGTCTGTTTTTGTGCCAGTACCATGCTGTCTTTGTGATCACAGCTTTGTAGTACAGCTTGAAATCCGGCAATGTGATGCCCCCAGCTTTATTTTTCCTTTTCAACAATTCCTTGGCGATTCAGGGCCTTTTCTGCTTCCACACAAATTTAAGGGCTGTTTGTTCCATTTCTTTGAAAAATGTCATTGGTATTTTGATCGGGATGGCATTGAAAGTGTAGATTGCTCTGGGTAGCATAGACATTTTAACTATGTTAATTCTTCCGATCCATGAGCATGGAATATTTTTCCATCTTTTTGTTTTTTCTTCAATGTCTTTCAAGAGTGATTTGTAGTTTCTGGAATATGGATCCTTTACGTCTCTGGTTAAATTAATTCTGAGAAAACGTATGATTTTGGTGCTGTTGTAAATGGAATGGATTTCCTAATTTCTCTTTCTTCAGTGTCATTGTTTGTTTATAGAAATGCAACTGATTTCTGAGCATTGATTAAAAATTTTTATTTATTTGAGAGAGAGTGTGAGAGAGAAAGCACGAGAAGGGGGAGGGTCAGAGAGAGAAGCAGACTCCCCGATGAGCGGGACTCCATCCTGGGACTCTGGGATCATGACCTGAGATGAAGGCACACACTTAACTGACTGAGCCACCCAGGTGCCCTGCTCCTTTTTTTTTTTTTTTAAGATTTTATTTATTTATTTAAAAGAGAAAGAGAACATGAGCAGGGAGGGGGGAGGATCAGAGGGAGAAGCAGACTTTGCGCTGAGCAGGGAGTCCAATGTTCCTGGGATCATGACCTGAGCTGAAGGAGACGCTTAATAGACTGAGCCACCCAGGTGCCCCTGAAGTTCTACTCTTGGCAATTTTTCATCCTATAATACAGTGTTATCAACTATAGTCACCATGTTTTACATTAGACCTTCAGACTCTATTCATCTTATAGCTGAAAGTTTGTATTCTTTTACCCACGTGTCTCTATATCCTCCCCCCTACCCCAGCCCCTGGTAACCACTTTCTACTCTCTGTTTCTATGAGCTTTTAGTTTATTTTTATTTTTTAGATTGCACATATAAGTGATACCATGCAGCATTTGTCTTTCTCTGTCTGGCTTATTTCACTCAGCATAATACCTTCCAGTTGTTGCAAATGACAGGATTTCCTTCTTTTTATTTTTTAAAGATTTACTTATTTATTTTAGAGAGAGCTAGTGCGAGAAAGTGAGGGGAGAGACAGAGGGAGAAAGAGGGTCTCAAGCAGACTCTCTGCTGAGCACAGAGCCAGCCATGGGGCTCGATCTCAGGAACCTGAGATGATGACCTGAGCCAAAAACGAGAGCCCACCATTTAACCAGCTGCGTCATCTATGTGCCTCCAAATTTCCTTCTTTTTAGAGGCTGAATACTATTCCATTATGTGTGTACACACACACACACACACACACACACACACACAACACTGGAATTTTCTCTATCCATTCATCCATCTATGCACACTTAGGTTGTTACAGTATCTTAGCTGTTGTGACTATTACTGCAATGGACATGGGAGTGTAGGTATCTCTGAGATAATGACTTCATTTCTTTTGGATATAAACCCAGAAGTGGGATTGCTGGATCATATAATATTTGTATTTTTAATTTTTTGAGAAACCTCCATATTATTTTTCATAGTGGCTGTATCCATTTACAGTCCTACCAACAGCACACAGGGTTCCCTTTTCCCCACATCCTTGTTAACTTTATTTTCTAGCGGAGGAAACCAAGGTCCTTTGAGGTTAAATAACTCATCCAGATACCCACAGCTAGGGAATGGCTGACATAATAATAGAGCCCAAGTCTCTTGACTTCTATCCCAGGACTCTTGTCATACCATACAAAAAACAGAAGGCAGCTGGGCTCTGTCCCCTGGAATCCTGGAGCTCGTCTTCCTTCATGACTCACTTGCAAAAGTCAGCAGCTTGTCCCTGTCAGTATTCCATGGCGGTATATGTCACTGACGGCCTTAGGGGTGGCAGAAATGTCCTCAGCTGGGAGCTGGTTTCCTAGCCACTCCCTGCAGTGACACTTACAGATGAAACACATTTTCTTAACAAATAAGAATCTAATGGATTAGGTCTTATCTAATTATGCATACTGCATTAAAGCTGTGCCTCTCCCTACCTGGTGCTGCTGGCATAATTAAACTTAATGTACTTTTAATGATGTCTTTTTAACTCAAGCATTCACATGCGATTAGCATCAAATGGGGATGAGCTGTCCCAGGTCCAGGGGCTGGTCTTTACTTCTTACCCGCCCTCCTCTACCCTCAACAGGTGTGAATGAATCATGGACCTCAAGGTTTAAGAATGTTAGCTTGGGGGTTAAGATGCCTTGTAATGCTAGTGACCTTAATTTAAGTCAACAAAATGTCATCCTCTTTCAGTCTGGCTTAAATTCCAGTAAACATCCCCGAAAGCAGTATGAGTTGTAAATTTTGTTCTGCTTTGGACCCCAGTCGTTGGCTAAAAGATGAGTAGAGAAATGGTCAGAGAAACAGTACGTGAGGAAAAGAGCATTGTGTTGGGAGCCAAATTGCCTGGTTCTAGCAAGTAACACCCCCCTCTTTGAACCTTCCTTTATCTGTAAGATGAGAGGGTTCAACTCAATGACATTAAGATCTCTATAGCTCTGGAGCTGATTATTTCAGTACGGTCCCCAGGCTCCTGTCTCCTTCCCACCTGCAGTCCATCCTCCTTACGGTGTCAGCTAGTAACTCTGAGCACCAGCTGCATTACTACCGTCACTGCCTTCAACAGAAATCTTCCACAACAGTTTGTTTCTCAGAGTGAGGGCTTCAGAGGGGAGGGGGAGGGGAAATGGGGTAGGCTGGTGATGGGTAGTAAGGAAGGCACGTATTGCATGGTGCACTGGGTGTTATACGCAACTAATGAATCATGGAACTTTACATCAAAAACCAGGGATGTACTGTATGGTAACGAACATAATATAATAAAAATATTATTATAAAAAAAAATCTTCCATGACAGTAGAAACTACCACCGGGTGTTATTTCCTGCACGTTAGGCATTTATGTTTGTTACCTCCCCTCATCTTCAACTGCCCCAAAATGTTTGGTATTTTGTGGGTTTTACTGATGAGGGAAATGTGACTCTGATGGAAAGATGTTCCCAGCTCAAACAGCTGGAAAGTGGTGAAGACCGGTAGGCGTGTATCCACAATGCCCTGGCCCTTCTCCAAGGTGCGCCGTTGCTGACGGAAGAAGGTGAAGGTTGAGGCAGACATTCACAGCACTCATCATCTATCCCAGTTTAGTATTTCTCGACTTGCCTTTCCTCTCATACTGCATTTCTTGCCCCTGCTGCCACCCCTCATTGCCAGCCCCTTCGCTACTCTCACCTGTACCCTGATGCACGGCCCTGGTTTCTCGCTCAGGCTTCTCCCTCTGCCTGTCTCACCCTCCTGCACCGTATCATCCCATCACAGCTTTCGGTGCCAGTGCAGGTCTCACCTCGGCCAAATTCCTTTGCCAATTTCTCATGCTTCCTTCCCCCTTGATTTTCAAGCATTTTATTTCTATCGCGAATAGAAGACAGGCTTTGATGTGTCATAATTGAATTATTCATATTCATATTACCTAACTTGATTGTGAACTGCAGGAGATAAGGGATGTTTATTATGCTTTTCTTCTTCCTCCCCTGCACCTGATGTATAATTCTGTGCTTATCACATAGTTGGCTCTGATGCAAGGATGATATTCAAAATACTTAACAATCGGTATGGTGTGTGCACTGACCCACGAGAGTGGACTCTGGTTGTACTGGTGTGTGTATGTGTAGAATATCAACCCTATCCTGATATGTGTGTGGGGAATTGAATCAGACAGTGGAAAAACTGCTAAAGGGATTTCGTGTAAGTTTCCTTCCCCCATACTACCTTCAAAATGATCTGCACCCCTGTTCCTTCCAGTCACTACTTCTCTGATCTCATCTTCATTTATCGTGCTCTAGACCTCTGTTCTGATCCGCAGACCTTCTGAATCACCCCAGCCTGAGGACAGCTTGCCTTCTGGCACACACGGCCGGCTTTGGTACATGGTCAGCTCCCTGCTCAAACATCATCTTCGAGAGGATCCCCTGCCCATCCTACTAAAGATCCTCCCTATTCCCCTCTACCCAGTCTCTCATGCCTCCCCGCTTGACTTTCAGAGCAATATCTACAATATTTTATTTACTTATTGTGTACTTACTAATGTTCTATTCCCTATCAAAATGTAGTATGGATCTTTGCTGTCTTCATCACAGCTATACCCCCAGATACACATTAGGTACTCAAGAAATTTAATTATTTATTTATGGAACAAACACATGTATGAATGAATGAATGAATGAATGAATGAATATGAAAGGAAACCTCTTTCATTGGAAAATCTTTAGAGCTAATATGCATGGGCTGGGCATTTTGCTAGGCACTGGGGCATATAGGGATGAACCAGAAAGCTCACCTGGGAAGGCACTTTGTTTGTAAAGAAACCCTTCAAGTTGCATGAATGCTGGGAGGAAGTACAGGGACTCTAGCTTAAAGTGGGATTTTTTTGGATCTAAGACTGGGCCTCCTAAATCAGCTTGTGCTTTCATGTTTACTCCATGTATGGCTCTGCATCCTTCTGGGAAACACACTCATTCTTCTCCACCAGGTGTAGCTCCTCCTCACCCTCTGTGCTGTTCTAATTCCTCCGTAAGTTCAGCGTGCACGTGGCGTGGGCTTGTCCCAGCCCTGCGTCAACCCTGCTGCCACAGCACTCGTGCGTGGAGCCTGAACCTCCGTGACTACCGGGAACCCCTCTGTGATGGGGATCCACCATACTTTTAGGATCCCATAAAAATGTTTTTAATTTCTTCTGAAGATCTTGGATATTTAAGACTCATGACCAGCTTTAATTTGTCTTACCCGATCAATAGAAAGTAATAGAGAAGGGATCTAACACTGTCATTACCACCTGTTCACTTTATAAATAACTGTCATGTTTAGGGGTGCATATGTATCAGGTACCATGCCCCTAGTACTGGTGTTATCTCTCCTTTACAGATGGGGAAACTGAGGCTCGGTGAGGCTTCAAAATTTCAGCCTAGCCTACCTGGCTCTAGCTCTCCCATTCTTAATCAGCGAACTCTTCTTCCTTCCTTTTTCTGACTCCCCTGCCCCACTTTCTTTTTGAATGGTTTTCCTTCTTCTAGTTTTGACCTCTACATATAAAGGCATAAGAGGTTATTCAGCCATTGAATAAATTCCTATAAATCAGTCAGCACCTATTCACCAGGAAGGTTTAGAATTTCACTTTCCGTTCATATCAGCAGGTCGTGAATAGTTGAAGGAAGCAAAGTTTATTTGTTCCCTGGCTGCCATGTGGCCAATCCCCCAGAGCCCTCTTGGCAGGTCACCTGCCCTGCGGACTTCCTCTATCACTGGGTAGCACAAGATAGAATCTAGAATCCCTTTCCTTGAAACCTCTGTGGCTGCTGGTATTTTAAGAACTGTATTCGTAAAGAAGTCTTTATTTCTAAGTCTCTGCTAATTCTCAAGATGGTCAAGAGTTATGGTGCGGCTATATAGATGCATAAATCCGCACATGTATTTATTTATAAGCACATGGGAAGAAGCCTGGAAGGATTCGCTCCGAAGGAGAAACAGTGATCTTTCTTGGAGAAGGGAGTGGAAACAGGGGAGCGCCAGTCTTTATGAGACATATTTCAATGTAGTTTTCATGTTTTCCAATGGACAACTGCTTGCTTAATTAAAGAAATTAAACACCAAGAAATATTATATTATAAAGACATGGGTATGGTCTTGGGTAAATCCTGTGGCACCTCTGGCTTCCAGTTTTCTCATTTACAAAATGAGAAATTAAATGATCTCTAAGGGCCCCGCCAAAGCACTAATATTCTCCAATTCTTTCCATTCTAGAACCTTATAAAGTGCAGCCTGTGTTGACCAGCAGATCACCAACAAGGGGAGGGGACCGCTGTAATTTGTTTTTTAAGAGTAAATAAAGTTACGGGCTCAATTTCCTTTGCTCTCAGAAGCTATACAGCTTTGCATCTGGCTCATTCATTTCAGATACTTCCTGAGCCCATACTGTGGGCCAGAGGGGATTCTGGGTGCAGAGGGCAGAGCGGTGGGAAGAGACCCCTGCATTTGCCAGAAACAAGGCAGAAAGCAAGAAGCTAAAACACCATAGTCGTCACAGGTCTGGATAATTGGTGTGAAAGACTGAAGGTTTATGGAGAGAGGGTGCCCAGAGGAGTCTTTCTAAGGAGGAGACATTGAGCTGCTGCCTGCCTGAGGGATGAGAATGAGCAGGTGGGCAAATAGCTGCAGGGAGGGCATTCCAGGAGGAGTGGCAGGTGCAAAAATCTGGAGATGGGAAGGGCTTAGTGTCTTGGATGCTGGTGAGGCTGAAGTACAGTGGGCGAAGGGGGATGAGTTGAAAGAGGTCAGAGGGGTAGGCACGGGCCAGATCCTGCAGACTAATGATCCTCTGGGTCTGAAACTTAGATTTTACTGGAAGAACGGTGGATGTCAGTGAAAGATTTTTAGCAGGAGAGTAATGTATTCTGATGAGGCTGTCATCAGTGTGGATGGGGAGAACGGGAAGGACTTATAATATATTTTGAAGTAGAGCTGAGTGGTCTTAGCAGTGAAGTCAGTGAGGAGACGGTGGCAAAAAAAGGGGGGAAGGAAGGTTGTTATAGAACTAAGTGCTGACCCTAACCAGAGCCCTGCCGGGGAGCCATAGCAAGGGCGGGGTTAAAATCATAATGTTCATTTCATTTAGGCGTGGAATCTCTTCTCTGTTCTTAGAGTTGAGGAGAAGGGAGATGTCAGGTGTGGCCTTGACTTCGAGGGGCTTACAGGCAAATTTTTAGGTTGTTGAGACACACATCCACAAGACATAACTGTGCCATTAGAAAAAGGAAATGCCTGTAAATTTCTTGACACACTTCTCATTGAGATGAGGCATCCGTGTCCCCACCCCTTGACTCTATTTGTGGCCACTTTGATGGTAGAATATGGCAGGAGTGATGCCAAGGGAAGGCTATGAAAGGAAATGCCTTGTTTGCAACACTCATGCTTGGAGCCTGAACCTCCATGACTGCCGGAAACCCCTGTGCTATGGGGGAGCTCCCTAAGCGGCGAACCTGGGCTTGCAGTCATCCCAATGCAGGGGCCAGAGAGGAGGCCAAAGGAACCTCCAGATGATTTCAGCCCGCCGTCTACGAGTTAGACTTAGCCTTTGAGTCTTACCACCTGAGGTCTCAGACATCATGGAGCAGAGGAGAGCCATTCCTGCTGTGCCCTGTTCAAATTCCTGACTCACAGAATCCACTTGTTTTGAGATACTAAATTTTGGTGCAGTTTGTAACACAGCAATAAAAAACCAGAGCAGCCAAAGCCAATCTGAACTGCACACTGAGTGATTCCAACACTATGGCGTTCTAGAAAAGGCAAAACTATGGAGACAGTAAAAAGGTCAGTGGTTGCCAGGGGCAGTGGGGTGGGATGAACAGGCAGAGGGCAGAGGAGTTTTAGGGCAGAGAAATTATTCTGTAGGACACTGTAATGATGGATACATGCCATTCTACATTTGTCCAAACTCTTAGAAGGTACGACACCAACAGTGAACCCTAATGTAAACTATGGACTTTGAGTGATAAGGATGTATCACTATATGTTCATCGACTGACCAAATGTGCCACTCTGCAAGTGGGTATTGACGGTGGAGAAGGCTCTGCAGGCCTGGGGGAGGGGTGTATGGGAAATCTCTGTACCTTCTGTGCATTTGTGCTGTGAACCTAAAACTGCTTCTAAAAATTAACGTCTTAAAAAAAAAAAAACAGAGTAGCAGTCAAGGTTGGTAAATCCCTTAGTTGGAATACTTAGGAGATCTGCATTTTAGTCCTGGCTTTAGCACAAAATCACTCATTTTGGGTTTTGACTCTAAGCACTGATTATTCGCACCATTTGGAGACTCAATGCCAGTCTGAGTGGCCCAGGAGGAGAGACAATGGTTTCAGAACCTCTGGCCCCAATAACTGCAGACTTGGCGGGCTCCGCAGGGGTGCTTGGTCATACGCAGAACTGGCCTGTGTAATCAGTTCACACTGCCTTGATTGTCACAGGGTGGCAGAATTCCCACCTCCCTTTCTTCCCCTAATTCTCCAATCTCCCTCAAGAATCTTGGGCCTTGGAAACAAATACCAGTGAAGGCACAAGAGTTCTAGACTCCCTGCCACCCACTTGCTCTGTGACATTGGGTGAGTCCTCCTTCTGTGGGACTCTGTTCCTTATTTGTGAAATAGGAATTTGGACAAAATAAGAGTTAAGTGATGTTTTTATTTATTTTTTATTTTTTTTGCATGAGAGCCAATTGAGAAAAAGTGAAATTATGAAGTTTGGGGAAACAGTTCTTCCTCCCTAAGTCACAAAAGCCACACTGACGCTGCTGAATCCCCTTTGTCATCATAACTGACATCTGTCATGCATGAGGTCCAAGTGGGCCTGGCGCTGTGCTAAGTGCTTTATGTGCTCGAGGTCATTTAGTCCACCTTTCGTGGCAGGCATGGTTGTCCCCATTTTATAGATGAGAGGGCAGAGGCTCAGGGAGATTAACCGACTGCCCAGTGTCATTCAACTGTCAGAATTTAGACACAGGACACAGTATCCCCACTCCCAGCTACTGTGCTGCCTGCTTTCAGCTCATCTCAAACATGAAGACCCCTTCTAGAGCTTGTGTTTTGTGATTTTGCGATTTTGTGGGCCCCTCCTCAGAACTGACTCCTTCAGTGGCCTTGGAGAGGAGCTAGGACTCAGCAGAATGGAGACCAGACCTTCATACTTTTACTGATGACCAACTCCTACTTCTGCAAGAAAACATGAGCCATGTGCAGATGTGGGGCTTCCCCAGCACTCTGTGTCCTGACTGAGCTCCAGCCACTGAGAATGACAATGACAGAGACACCCCATGACCACTACTTTCCCCCTGCCCATTTCCCAGATTACTTCCTCCTTGGGGACAGGACCCTTTCTCAAAGTTCTCAACTCCTGATGAATGAAAAGAACAGAACGATGGCCTCTGATGTTGGATAACTTCTGAAGCCCTCTAGCCTCATGGTTAGATGGGTAGGCTCTGGGGTCCCACAGACTTGGACCCCAATTTTGACTCTGCCCTGTAAGTAACTTGCCCAAGATTGAAAATTATATTTTCTCTTGGCCTCAGTCTTCTCATTTAAAATAGGACAATCACAGCCTCTTTTTAGCACAAGTTCTCAGGATTAGATGTATAGCAATGCAAAATGTTTAACATCGTGCTAATTCAATACGAGCTTCTATCTTCTTTCTCATCTTGAAGTTACGGGAGGTAGTGACATGGAACTAACTGGGGCTGCATTTGTGGGGCAAAGTGATAAGTTGGGGCATCACTAGAATGCAGAGGAAGACACAAACTGTGGGAGTAATAGTAATATTACTGCTCCCTTACAACTAGTGTAGCACATTGCAGTTTACAAAATGCACACGTATACATATATACACACGTAGCCTTAGTTGATCCTTTACATGGCCTTGGAGAGTGAGGAAACTATATCACATGATGTATTATTGAGAGCCTGGAGATGTTTATCTTGAGGCATACAAGATAGGAGGTGGTGAGAGTTACCTTCCAATCTCTGGGAAGAGGGGGGCACTGGGGAGGGCAAGCCAAGAACCAGTGCCTAAAACACGTACTGCAATTTTAAAGTCAGAGCAGGCTCAGGGCAGACATAGCTACCTGGAGGAGGCGGTGAGTCTCCGTGTTCCCGGAAGTATGCACGCAAGAGGCATGTGTTAGTGCCCGTCCCACCCAGCCCTCTCGTTGTCTTAGTTGTGAGAATCCAGGATTCTGTGAAATTGCACATGATTAACTCATCAGGTAGAAAATGATAATCCTGAGTCTTGGACATCTGTGATCTCTCTTCACCTTGCCCTCCCTGGTACAGACAAGACTACACCTTCTTAATAAGATTAGAACGGCAGGAATGTCACTTCTGCGGGGTTAGGGCAGTGCGTCTGCTCTGTCTGCAGTCTTCTGACTGGAATTCCACATGGGCTTCTTGCCACCGTTGCTCCTGCTGTGCTGTACGGGGAGAGGGGTGGGCAGGGGTTGCTCGCTATGCTGAAGCCAGAGGCAGGGGTAATGGGAGGTGTGGGCTCTGGCAGAATGCCATCCAGCAGGAAACGAGCAAGTGGTGGGACAGAGGAGAAAAAGCAAATGCAATCACACCTGCAGGTGGGCTGATCGCATTCTGTGAGGGCGGGGACTGCCAAGTGAAAAGAAGATGGCACCACTAACACTGTCTCAGGGGGTCCGCAGGAGGAAGAGCCTCTGCAGATTTGACCATTTAAGGAATCTTGGTTTTCCTGTGCCAAGGAGACAGGCAGAGCTGCATGTAGAGAATATGAAAGCACAATTCTTCTGAGATACAGTCCTTGAATTGAGTCATCCATTATGAATTCATTAATTTATTGAGTACTGAACACATGCTAGGTGTAGTGAGATACCAGAGTAGGATTTCTGGGGCTGTGGTTAAAAGTTCTGGGTTGGGCTTGGACAACCCGTAAATCCTTCTGAGCCTCTGTTCCCTCATCTGTAAAATGGGGGTACGAGGGCCTGCCCTGTGCCCCTTAAGGGTTATTGTGAAGCTAGAATGGGGCCATATGTGTGGAAAACATCTTTCCAACTGGCCCTGCAACAACCCTTTCTTTAGTGAGATGGGAAAAAAAGGAGGGGATAAGTAACTGATTTTCATTGTAAATCCACATTTCTGATAGACGGATCAGAAGCTAGTTTACAAGGTCACGATTCTGGGTTCGTAATGAAGATTGAGCGTTTATCTTTCTGCCAGGTTGAGATACACAGGAGTTTGGAGACAGACAATTTTCAACTGTAGCCTGGCTCCACCAATTGGCAGTTCTGTGACACAGGGCAAGTGTTTAACCTCTCTGAGCGGCACAGGTGAAAACAAAGATAATGCCTGCCTTTCAGACCATTTTTGTAGGCATTAAAAGAGAGGGAGTATAGGTAATGCCATCAGGTACAGGGACTGGCTTATAGAAAGTTATATGTACCTGACTGGGGGCTCTTAATGCCTCAGAAGTTGAATAATCTGACACCCTTCTGACTGATATTCTTTATTTTTTTTATCACTATGTAGACTACAGAGTACAGGCTATTAAGGATAATGGCCGCACTGTCTCTCTGTGCGTGTCCCACAGAAGAAAGCAAAAAGCTCTTGGTTAACACCTTGGAAAGCTTTCATTGCAATTACCTAAAAGGCTTTGCTTGAGGCATTCTGGTGAGCGGAATTTTCTGCATCTCCTTAAATTTCTAGTGATGGCAACAAACCATCTGTCCTGTTAGACCACCGGTTAGCATGGCTCTACCTGCAAAACCACCATTAGTTTCCTTCTTTTTTACTCTTTTATTTGTGGGGCCGTCCCTTGGCCAATTACATCCTCAAGTTAACTGGTACATGCTTTTACTTTTTCCCTCCACATAAGGGGTATCACGGGACCAGAACTGTCTGGGGTGCTCATTCGATGGAGTGCAGAGATCATGAGTCAAGAAGCTCACCTTTCAGCCCCAGCTCAGCTCCTTTTGCTTATGTGACTTTCAGTGAGTCTCTTGATCTTCCTAAGCCTCAGTTTTATTTATAAAATGGGAGTAATGGTCTCTGCTCTGTCCACCCCGCATTCAGGACCCTGCAATGAATCAAGGCAGGCAGTAGTTATGAAAGAGCTTTTTGGCTACAGAAATCTGTGGCCTTGTGAAGGATTAGTATTTTGGAGCAATCATCACTCTAAGCAAAAGCATCAAATACAGTGAGTGGAATTTTGTGTGTGAGCCAATGGGCTGGGAATAGATTTTTCAGGGGCTTCAGAAAGTACTAAACTGCTGCTTGACCTTGCTGGCCTGTGTGTCGGTATGGTTTGCCTCCACAGTTTTTCTCTTTATGAATTCTCATTTATCTGTGCTGCCTCCCTCAAGTCCTCATGGGATTTACGCATTTTGTGTTTTTATTTTGGTCAAAGGCACTGCATTTAATGCAAAGCTGATAGCTAACTGGAGGTGTCCAGTCTCTGCTGCTGAAAATAAATAAACATGAACAATAAAGCTCTCCTTCTCCCTGTGATGGTTCAGGGTGTGTGTGTGGAGGAGGGAGAGAGGGAGGGAGGGAAAAAGGTGAAGGAGGAGAAAGGAGGAGGGAGGGAAGGGGAGTGGAGAGGGGGAGAGAGAGATCCTCTGATAATATACTCCTTTTCACAGGATGAAGAAAATAAAATTTTATGTGCAGAAAGGAACCCCTTTGAGACCTTACTTATTGCTTCTTTAACACCAAATCTTTTTCAGAGAACTCTCAGGTATGTGTGAGTTAGCAGTCTCAGTATCCCTCAGAAGATAGGTCAGTAGGAAAACATTCTTTGCCCTGACAGCAGAAGGGAAAACGGAAGTTGACAGAAGTCAAGATGTGACATTGGTATTGCAGTATTTGCAGATGGGTTTGGACAGGGAACATTTGAATTCAGTCAAACCAGTTTGAAACCAGTTGCTAGCCATAGAAACCACTGATTAGACCTCAATTACTGACTTTTTCTTAGTTATTATCCAGTTTCTAGCTGGTCACTGATTAATGAATCAGGACTGGTTGGTAGAGATGGAAATTAACTCAAAGTATCTTAGGCAGAAGAGGCAAGTGATCAGTTCTCACCCCTGGGTAATCTGGGTACAGGCTGGCCTCCGGAACTGGGTCCAGGCACTTAATGACATCGGAGCTCTTTTCTCCATCGTGCATCTTGGCCTGGGTGAGTTGGCTTTGTTCTCCCCTACTACAAAAAAATCTTTCTCTACATGAGTCCAAAGATAGCCCTTGGATAATTTTAGTGTGGATTCAAAATGCAAAGGCCTCCTTCTCATTTGAACTTCAGATTTAAAAAAATCCCAAGGAAGTATTCTAATTAGCCTGATTTGGGTCATAAGATCATGTGTAGCCCAATCACTGTGGCCAGGGCAGAAAGAGACTATACTTCTCTGGGCCAAGGGTGTGAGGAAGGGCAGGGTACTGAAGTTGGCAGCACAACCAGCACCCCTTGATTCCATGGCAGTAGGAGCAGCTCCCCAAAAGTAGGGATGCCAACTGTTAAAACCCGGATGGCTACTGCCAGTACTACACTGGTTTCCTTCCAATGGTTTTCCAATAGCTGAGAAGTTAGTTTTTATATCATTGCTAAATGGTTTCTAAGCAGTTCATTAAGCTGATTACTCAATCAAGTAAAATTAACAGCTGCTTTTTGTTTTTTTCTCCCTAAATGAGCTCACGTCTAAAGACAGGTCCTCTAGGTCACAGCACACTTCTATTGAATGAAAAACCAAAATGATTCTTTTTTCTGATCATGATTTCACGGCAAGATGAAGGAAAGGGTAATGAACAATTTTATTTCCCCAAAAGATCTAGGTAATGAGGTTTTTTTTTTTTTTTTTTAAAGCATGTTTTCCTCCTGGAATTGTTTAGATAACTGCTTAATCTTTCACTTCGAGCTCCATGTATATCCAACCGCAGGCTTCTCTGCTGAATAAACAATTTCTCCTGTCCCTTTGTGACTATTTTTTTAGGTAGGCACATTAAAGCAAGGGCTTTCTAATTGTAAAATTGTGGCATTTGCCTTTAGGAGCCTTTAATTTTGCATTCCGAATTCTTTGCTTACCTCCTTGTGTCTCTGCCCTATTGTCCAAGTGCCTCTTTACTATTTCTATCAAAAACTAGTATCAGGAAAGCACCTGGTAACAAACATTTAATCCAGTGTGACTTTGCCAGGCGTTCGTGCCTATCAAGAGCATTTCTTAGAGAACCCTAGCTGTGGAATAGAAGGCTTTGCCCTGGATAAGAAATTGGGGGCATAAACATCAAGGAAATGTTTTGGTTGGGGGAAAATTCTATCACTGTTCTGAATTCCCTTTGCCTACTTTAGATTTGAGACTAGTCCTGGTAACAATTTTCAACTGCCTCAATCCAAAGAGAGCCTCTCCAGATCATGGTCCAGTTATCCAGGTATAATCTGCTAGGCCTATAGAGCCACATGAAAAGCCACACATTGAGCTTTATGGTTGTGTGAGTATAAGAAAGGCACTTTGCCACATGTGACCAGACTCTGAGCCAGGAGAACTAGCTTCTAACTAGTCTCGTTTTAACCAAAAACTTATACCACTCTGGGCAGGTCAATAATTCTCTAGGGCCTCAATATCACTTATTTATGGAATATACTTGGATAAAACAATGATTAGATGATTTCTAAGGTCCCTACCATTTGAAATTTTCTGAGTCTCTTTCATTTAGGTAAAACATTTTCCATTGGAAATGCAACTATCTCTTCCCAAAGACACATAAGCATGAAAGTGTATGTCAAATGCCCAGCACAGAGCAGATGTCACAGAGATGGTAGTGGTAATGCTGGTCGCCATTCATGATTGTACCACATAGTTCCTATAGGGTGGTATTTATGGACTGATGTGTGTTGTTCTCTTTGTTGGTAGTAGCGGCCTTCCTGTGGCAATTGTCCAAATGTAGACACACACATATTTAGAATCCTTACATCCAAGGATCCCCTGCCATGTGATACATATAAAATACTATTATCAACATCTTCCATGGACCAAAGACCTACAATCCTTAAGGATTGTGGAGAATGTTTTATTACAGCTGGGATGGTGAATATGTTGCAAAGCACCTGTCCTTCCTCATTTTGTGTTTATGACTTGATTTATAGACCCATCTTGGTTCCTTTTATTGGCTACAGGCTGGGCCCGGAATTCTTTGCATCATGGTATGGCACCCATTGGTACCCTGAAAGTTGCTGGCTCCTTCCCTGGTGACCTCCTGTATGGTCAGGCAAGTGCCATCCACCCTGTTTTTAATGTCTTTCTGGGACTTTTTTTGGGAAACTCATGCAGTCATAGGGCTTCCTATGATCTGTTATGAGAATTCCTGTGTTGTAGGAATTACACAAATTCGAGGTGGCTAAGGTTCCACTTCTACATTTGAGCCTCAATTTACTCAGGAGTAACGTTGGGATGGTAATTCAGCCTCACAGGCTTACTGCCATGACAAATAAATGAAGGGGGTGGCGTGAAGCACATTGCACAGTGCCTGGCATGTAGTGGGTGCCTCAAATATGTTTCTCGCTAAACTCCATACCTGATACCTGAATGGATTTCTTCCTCAGCCTCCAAAACTTCAATTCCCTCTTTCAGGATGAATTACACAAGTGCCCCCTGCCCAGTCCAGCCTTCTCCGTCATTGCTTGTCTCGCCATGTGGAGCCAATTACACTGGGTACTTGCACTTTTCTCAAACAGATCCTGCGCTTCTTCCTGCCTCATGCTCTGGCTCACTCTGTCCCCCACCCTTTGAATGCCTTCTTTTCTGTCTCTGACTGTGTAGTGCCTACAAAGGCAACACAAGAATGTAATCACCTCCTTCCCTTCTTTTCCCACATAAAAGAGATCTCTGCCTCCTTTGGGGACTAAAGGGCATTTCAGTTCTGCCTCTCTCATTCATCAAGTCATTCAACAATTATTGATTGAGGCTCTATTATGTACCAGGCATTGTGCTGAGGCAACAGGGTCCCTGGTCTTGTGAGTGTGTATTTTAGATGGGGAGAGGCAGATAATAAGGAAGTAAACAAGATATTATTAGGTGGTGATGAGTAACGTGAGCCTGAGTGATGTCAGAGCTAGTCTGCATAGGGCGGAGAGGGAAGGATGTTCTGGGGGAGATGACATTTTAGCTAAGACATGGATGAGGAGCTAGTATTGCAAGGATCTAAGTGAGGAGGGTTTCAAGTTGAGCAAACAGCAGGTGCAGGAGCCTTGAGATGGAGCTAAGCATGGCATGTTTGAGGAACAGGACAGAAGCTGGGTGGCTGGAAAACAGTGATCGAAGGGGGAAGCTAATGTCATCTGTTCAAAGTCTCCTTTTTAAAGGCTGGACACAAGGTGGTGAGTGGCATGTGGAAGACTAGACCCAGGCACTTTGACTTTTTCCATGTACCTTTGACCTTGTGTTATACTTAATGGTGTTTATGAACTTTATTTTTTCTTCCTATCAACACTCCAAGACACAAGGCTATCATTATATGTCTCCTTATTCCCCATGACATCTACCTGTGGACATGGGCACTCATTACCTATGTCTGTTAGAAGAAAGAGTGTATATTCTGAGATTAGAAATGAAGCTTATCTAGTGGGATAAGTGGGGGTTGGGTAGGGTTCACCTGAAAGCCTCTCAGCTGATTCTAGCTGCAGAGCCACTTGCAAAGAGACAGGGCAGAGAGTAAGCCACTTCTGCAGGCAGAGCCCCTGGCACCTCCTGGGCCACAGCTGTTAGTACTGGCAGCCTGGTTGAACCTCCAGCCTTGGCTTCTCTGGGCTACATAGATTTATGCTGTGGTCCAAATTCTTCTGACCTCAGCTCACTTCCCAAAACTCAGTTTCTTCCTTGACTAAATTCCTGTAACTGTTCATTGTTCCTGATGGTTCACCTGATTTAGGATCCTTTGCCCTTTTACTATTCAGCCTTGTTCTGCCATCATCCATACTCAACATGCTATCTCAATGCTATAATTATGTAAGACAGGGTTTTTCAACCTCGGCACTATTGACATTCTGGGCGGGATAATTCCTTGTTGTGGGAGGCTGCCCTGTGTGTTGTAGGAAATTAGCAGCATCCCTGGGCTTTTACTCACTAAATGCCACTAGCACCTCTACCCCCAGTTGTGGCAACAAAAAATATGTCTGGACGTTGCCAAATGTCCCGGGAGGCACAAAATCTCCTCTGGTTGAGAATCACTGATATAAGGCTACAACTAAGAGGAAACTTAGAGACCAATTAGGTGACTCCCCCTTCTCTCATTTCACAAATGAGGTCACTGAGGCCCAGAGTAGGAGATGTGTTGCCCAAGGTCACACCACAAATTGGCAGTGATGTAGGCAAAAGGCTTAATATTTTTTCAATCTTAGTCTAGTGCTTTTCGGTAGTGTGGTGAAATCTTAGGAGGCAGTCAAGTATAGTGAAAAGGTAGTGACTTTGGAAAGACAAAGTGGGTTTGGAATCAAGATCAAGTCATTGACTGGCTGCATGACCTTGGGTTCTGAACCTCTCTGAGTTTCCATTTCCTCTTATGCAAAATGGTGGTAACAAATCTCCACCTCGCAGGATTATTTTGAGGACTAAATGAGATGTTTGTCCTAGCATCTTACCTGTATGCATAGTGCTAAGCAAATGCTGGTTCTCTCCTCCCTTGCGCTATAAAACTGACAAGCACAGTATTGAGGAGAAGTTAGAGTTGTCCCAGTAGGATTCAGAGTGCTCATGGAAGATAAGGCTGGTAGGCAGTGCTTTCCAGTGGCATGTGTTAAAATGCAGGTAGTGGGATTTGGTGTTTGTAATGAAAACAGCCAAGTAGTTTTCCAGTTTGGAAAATAACTGGCTGTGTTAAAAGTAGACTCATTTGACAAAGCTGTCCCCCTGCCACGCCCCTTCCTGAGGAGGTATCTGATAACTGTATCTCATCTCTAACATCTCCTGTCTCTCTTCCCCCAGCAGAATGTTATGTTATGACAGACATGCCCAAGGGGTAAAGGAGTGTTTAGAGCCCAAGTTAGGGACTGCGTCTTTTCCTCCTCTTTTATTAGATGAATATGATGGCATTTTCTCTTGGGGATCATGGAGACTTGACTCCACCAGGTAACCCGGGTTCTGGTGTTAGTCTGGCTATTGACAAAGAACCCTAATACAGTTCTTCATAATTTTCAAAGAAGTTTTCATGAACATTTTCTCTGATTCCCAGGCTGACAACATTGTTGTGGTTCTCAATCCTGGCTGCACATTAAAATCACCTAGGAGTTCAAAACAAAACCAGACAACACCAATACACTGACAACTATGCCTGACTCAGTTCAGACAAACTGTATTTGGACATGAGTCTTGGGAATAAGTGATTTTGCTTAAAGTTCACTAGGCGATTCCAATGTGCAGTTAGGGTGTAGTATTGCTGCTTATTTTGACACCAGATATCCCATTTCTTTGATAAGAAAAATGAGATTCAGAGGAGTTAATTTTCTTGTCCAAGGTTGTAAAGGAAGAAGGAAGGGAAGCCAGGTACTGTGAATCCTAATCTAGGCCTTTCCACTGTAGCAGATTGCTTCTCTATTCATGATGTGATCTGGAAACTTCAAGAAACAAAACATTTTTGAAAAATTACAAAGCACTGTAATAAGCTTGTCAGTGGCCAGAACACAGATTGCTCAATGGCAGCCAAATATCTATAGTCCCAGGGGAGAAAATGCCATTGGACTCATCTGACAAGAAAGAAGGTAGCTTCTTATTCAAAACCCCAGTTTTTTTTATCTGTAGAGTGGGGTAGGAATGTACTGCCTCAACATTATTTCCTTGAAAGAACATTAGCATTTGGTAAGGAAGGAACTTGCCATTTTGTCTCTTAATTAAGATAAGTTGAGTTTTGACATTTCAGTGAAAGATCTTCATCTTCATTTCTGTAGGGCATTGCTGACCCTCTCTTGGTGTGTATTAGGGCATTACAGACCAGATAACCCAAATAGGGCTATAAAAGATGCAAGATAAAGTAAAGTAAAGTTCAACTTCACACCTGTGCCATCTCCTTGACAAGGGTTTGTCCCAACTCCAGGGGCAGTCTGATACACTCTGGGGATACTGTGACCATTAGGAACTCCTTTCTGTAGCTGAGCCTAAGTCCATTGCCCTGTATCTCCCAGAATGGATCCTGGTCTTAGCCACACAGAAAGTTAGTTCTACTTTCCCCAGAACAACCCTGAAGATTCTTCTCCAGGCTGAATCAACTGTTTTGCAGGAGACCTGCTTCTCCTCTTTTCAATGGGCTTGCTGCTCCCTAACTTGGATCTATTTTAAATGGGCTAAAAGTAACTTTCTCCTCTTCTCCCTTTGTGCAGTACTGTCTGGGTTGGTGACAGGCACCTTTCCCAAAGGTGTGGCAGGTATAGCCTTAACTTTTTTTTTTTCCAGTTACTTTGGCATTACAGGAAAACAGAGAACTGCTTGCCTGTTATTTTCCTGGCCATCATGTGTCATGATCTCATTAGCAGAGAGATGGGTGAGAGTAGATTAGGCAAACCCAGTTCAAATCCTGGCTCTGTCACTTCCAAGAGTGTGAGCAAGTTATGTCATCTTTCAAAGTCTGACTTCCTCTTCCATAAGGCCCTTCCTTAGAGGGCCACGGTCATGATATAGAAGGTATGAAGTGTGCTTGACATAGTAAATGCTCAATATGTGGTAACCTGTGCTCTTTCTTACAGCCACTATGATCATTATTCTAACTATATGAAAGTAAGGTGACAGAGATGAGTTTTCTCTAGCTGTGAGCTGCTCTTAAAGTGTTTCTTCATTCAGAGGCACCTAGGTGCTGGAGGTGACTGCAAGTGGGTCCAAACAATTGCTGGACCTTCACACAGGTCCATTAGCTTCTTCCCCTTCCATCAACTCTTTACCATAGAGATGGTGGTTACTGCCTACAATGCCACAATTAGAACTTCATTCATTTATTTTAGACCTCAGACCCCCGGTAATATGCAAAATTCCTTGGGAAAGAAAACATTTGAAGCTGTTCTTACTTATCAGTATCTAAATGTCAACAAATGTCAGATCCTTTATAGAAAGCCCATCTTGCTGGAGTGAAAGAAAAACTTTCAGGCAAGAATGAGAGGTTAATGTGGTCTGTTTTTAAGCTTGGTCTAAACTGGTTTTGGTTGTAACTGTGCACATCACAAATATACCTAGACTACAGTTTGGGGGTGTCTGGAAGACCTACCCCATGAACCATCCAGTTCTCTAGTACTGTGACCATTGTATGTCAAACCCTGCCCCCAGAGCCGTTGGAACTGTGGCCCTTGGGAACCATTATCACTTGGTCTTTTTTTTTTTTTAATTATCCTATTTGAATGAATAACTCAGAGTGAACTAGTTCAGCTGAAATGACTTGTTTGAGAGCTGTTTGTGAATCAGGAATGTTGGTTACCATTAAAAATGTACTAGTCTTAGGTTCAGCAATAAGGAAATTACATAACCTCTAGAGCTCTGACTTCAGAAATGGCACAAAAATGGAATGGACAAATATGAAAAGTAGGTAATGGATCCACAGTGATTTAATTCTCGGTGATATTTTCATTTTATGCAAATACCAAAAGAAAAAAAAAACCCTGGCTACTTGAAAGAAAAACAGGAACCAAAATATTTAGTGTTTGATCAAGCAAAAATCCTTTCACACATCTGCTAAGAGAATTAAAACAAATATAGATGTTAAATAAAAGGCCCAAGTACCAAAGAGCAAAATTTAATGAAAGCCAGAACTGTTAAGTATGGATTCCTGTTGAGAAAAATGTCAATCTCTTTCAGAGTTTTCCCATTGCTCTATTTTTAAGAAAAGTGTAGTAAAAATACATAATACAAGTTAACTTTTTTCTTGCTTTTGTTTTCCCCGTCACCCCTCCATTGATAAAAAGCTTCTTCCTCTGGAGTCTTGGACCCCCACACAACATAGACCCTCATTGTTAGCTTAGATGGTCTCTCCCTCTCAGATCATGTTACTAGTGAGCTCAGTGGCTGGAGAGGCATCTTACCAAAGGCAAAAGGTCTTTGAAGCATGTTGGTAGTAATAGGGTTATTTCCAGCTCCTCTGAAATGTACTCCCTAATGGTGGGTCATAGCAGATTCTGCAGTGGTAGGATAAGGGTTGAAAAAAATCTGGTGGGAGGGCAGGGGATGGGGAGGACATCAGCTGGCAGTAGTGAAAAGTAAAAATCCATCTTGACGGTCCTGGTTCACGTACCATGCCCACATTGACACGTGAGAGACTGGACAGCACTTGAGTTGAAAGAGTGAAGAGTTTGATCTGGGGATGGTTCCTTGCTACGGCTGATAATAGGAGAATGGGGGAGACATAGAGATGGTGGGTGTCCACTGAGAGAATCCACAGATGAAGCCAATCATGCTGCACCGACTTGTTGGTAGGCTCCCAAACCTTTAGTTTGTCAGTTGCTAATGATATCCCCTAGCAGAGAAGACTGGATAGAAGTAGGGGGTAAGGAAACAAGCCAGAACATGGTCATCAATAAAAGCTAAAGACACATGGCACACACTGAATCATGCACCTAGGAGAGTGGCTGCTGGACAGCTGGATGCCAATTGCACCAAGAATGAGAGCTGGGATCTCCAGGAAAGCTTTGTGCCAGGAACCCCTGCTCCCAACTAAAATTGCAGTCAGCCTGGGCTTCTCTCCATGAACCCCACTTCTCCAATCTTGCTTTAGTTCAACTTTATAGTCATGATCATGGGCATATTGAGTCTGGTCATTGGAATAATATATCCTCATTCTAACCTCATTCTTAGGTTAGAAGTTGGGGTCAGTGATCTTAAAGTCCCCCAATGTCATTATCAACTTAATTCATCTCCCTGTCTTCCTTAAAGTTATTCATCCTTGGGCATTTTACTTTCTAAAGTGACAGAATGTTACCTGGCCACATGCTAAACCAACACTTTTAAAGGGACATAAAAATCCAAGTTCTCCAGGTCAGCAAAAACCTTAAGCTTCATATTTGGTCTCTTAATCCTAGGACAGGGCACACCATGGAAGGTTCTCTTGCTTGTGGGCTTCCACGATACTTCCTCTTCAAAAATTCTTCCATCCTTTTCTTTTGCACTGAGTTTGCATAGCGTTTCCCCCCATATCAGAAGCTCTGAAGAGAGTCTACTCCACAGTGGGGTTCCTGCTCAGATGTCAAGCAACTGAAAAGTGAAATCATAGGCACTATCTCCCTGGCTGTCAGCTATTCCCAAGGCTGTACTTGGTTCAGGAGGCCAATTCAGCCACCAGAGTGCCTTTGGGCTTGAGCATAGCAGAAAGACATACTTCTCAGCACTGAGGTTGACTCTGTGAAGACACATACCATTCCACCTAAGGCCTATGGGATGGCTGTTAAACGTTAAAAGAAGCTTTCTCTGAGCCTCCAGCAATAACTGGTTGAATTCTTCTCTGACTGCACACCTGTCTTTGCCCTCTCCACCACCCTTGGTCTGAACTGCTTTTTTGCACATGTTCTCAGCTATATCAGTGCCTAGGAAATGCCCTTGCTGGGGAAGGCAGTCCACTCCTCCAACAGCATCCATCCTCATCCATCGCTTGAGGCCAAGGAATGGAGGGTAACTTAGCTCCAATGGTGAATTAGTTTGAAGGTTGCTTTTTCCCTTTTGCTTGCTTGTATGGTGGAACAAATATTTAATCTCCAATCTGAAAACTGAAGGGACATGGGTAGGGATTTGGAGTAAGAAGCCAGGAGAAGGAAGGGGCCTAACAGAACCTGCAAACCATGGATATTAGTAAGAAAAAAAATATCGCACACATTAAGACATATTAACAACCGAATAAAAGAAAAGAGTACGGTTTCCTCATGAATGTTCCTGTGACTCCATTTCAGAGACACAGGCTCTATTAGACAGGATTATTCTCCCCTTATTGCGGTGCAGTGTTGTTTATCATCCTCACTTAGCAAACGAAAAGTGTGAAAGAACATCAAAAAAGGAAAAGGGACGGCAAAATGATTTTTCAATTCTTCAGGAAATTCTGTTGAATCATCTTCCTTGTGGTCATGGTGGTTGGTGGCGGTTGCGTTTCGTTTGATTGTTTTTGGCACTGAAGGGTTTGGGATGGAACTGGGGGAGCTTGAGCATGCTCCCCAAGGGGTCTCCATCTGCTCCAGTTACAATCCCGTGGCTCCCAAGGGCATCCCTGAACTGTGGCTCATGCAGGGAATTGACTGCATGGACTTGGGGAAGTCATGGCTGACTACCCGGCCATTTTCTCCACTACCACCACCGCTGGTTCCTGCCCCACTGTTACGTGGGAGCGTCGATGTCCGTATGGCTTCATTGATGGATTGCTGTGGGATCAAACAGAAACCCTTTTCAGGAGGACCGGGGGTTCTTCCCCAGGTCCTTGGCAGTGATTGGCAAGGAGAATGAGTCAATGCTGGCCTGAAAATCTCACCCCACCACTCCTCCCCATCCACCTTTTTTCCTGATCTGGAATGCTAACCTTGGCTTCCTACAGACACTGTGTGGCTCTGAACAAGTCTGTTCTCCTCTCTGGACCTCTTGTTCTCTCTGTGCAATGAGGTATGTTGGACTGGGTGGTCACTAAGATCCTTTCTAGCTCTTATATTCTGTGATTTCTAAAGATAGAATATTTCCATGGCAGTATTAATGATAATAAATGTAGCAACATGACTGAGTGGAAAAGTTGTGCAAAGGGGTTTGAGAAACTTGGGATTTTAGTTTTGGTTCTGATACCAACTAGTTGTATGACCTTGTGCCTATCTCCTTATATCCCTAGACTTTTAAAATTCCATGTTTGTAAAATATGATTATCTATTCACCTGCAGACTTTTATTAGCAAGAACAGTGCTACTGCATGAAAAATTATTTGAAATATTTTTTTTTAAAAAAGGAGTGTGTTATTGTTAAGATTTAAAACTACCTCTGATTTACTTCAGAGAAAATCCTATCTTACTTCTAGTAGCATGTGTTATGGGAATGTAGGACTTATTTGAATAATAGTCAAAATGTAATGGAAAGAAGCATGGGCTAAAGAAAATGAAAATACATTCTAAAGATCATTGTCTGCATGTCAGCTCTTTCCCACCAGCACGTATAACCCGACTTCCAAACTGACGCATCAAATCAGCACTACTAAGCTTGCGATATCCAGAATATTGGAATTCTAGATACGAAAGGACTCCAGTGATCACCCAGGGATCAGATGGGTGAGGTGGAATGTTCAAGACCACAACCTGGAATTAGAACCATATCTTATAAGAGGAAGGGTTCTGTTCTGAGTTCCTTTGAAGAAAGAAGCTTCATGACATGAAATCCGATCTCTATTCCTGTCATTTCTAACCTCCCACTAAGAGATACCATAGAGTTTTTGAGGTGGGCGTTGGTTTCTTGGGAATCAACATAAAGAAGAATTATCTAGGAGTTGAGAGTTTTCTGAGATCAATCCTACCAATCCTTCAAGGCTCATTCTGTTCTCACCTCCTTCTTGAAGCCGTCCTAGACTGTACCAGCAAGTATTTGGCCCCCCCTCTCCCTCCCAGCCTAGTACTCCTACGTTATACATGCTTTTGTAATGGTTCTGCTTCTGCTATGTAGGTTTTGTCTTTAAGAGGGCTGTCTGGAGGAGGGCAAGGTTCATTTCTTCCCAGTCCATAGCAGTCTCCCACAGCATCCGGTATATAGTTACATGTTTAATAGATACTTTTAAATTTGTCTAAAAAAAAGCCAACCACCTAGGACCCTTCTCAAAAAGTTTATGAGCTTTCTCCTCTGCATACTGCCATGATTCTAGCCATCAGAGAAGTCAATCTCTCGTGGGCAGACATCAACAGCAGTTTGACCTAATTTTTATTGTTTCTACTATGCTATGCTCAGAGTCCCCTCTTATTACTGACAATTCTGATGATGTTCTTAAGTGTTTGTTCCTTTTAAAATTCCTGATTCAGACAGACTTGCCCCAAAGGATACTCTAACCATACTGGTTCTGCCTTCTCCTCAAACCTCCAGACTTGATTTATTTACATTCTGTTTTGTCCTCCAATCAAGAGGAAGTGTGACCTTGATTGCATTCTTCTAAGTGAAGGCCAAATAAATACTACTGTGATGCTTTATGGGGGAAATGTGAAAAGAAAACCCAAGGAATTAATGGTTACGGGTTCTCCCTTGTGAGTGGAGGAAGTATGGAACCTTCTATGGATTAGCCTGGAATGTTTATCTTCCATGATTTTTCTCTGCCCCATCCCTTTAATTAAAATATAAAGTTTAAAGCTCACACAGATCATCTTGGGCTTTGTTTTTCAAAAGGTCTCATATATTTCCGTAATATTTCATTGAAATTGGTGGTATTTGATGAATTCATCTTAAAGGAGAAGATTGGTGGCATAGTTAATATTGGTGCCTACCAAAGTCTGAGATAACTTGGCCAGGCATGTAGCTAAAACCCTCCAAATTTGCACCACTCAGAAGTGGTTTTCCAGGAAGCTGAGGGCTTCTCTGTGGTCAATGACTCCATCGCCCCATCGACAGTGAGTGCTCTCTGCTTGCTGGCTTCCTTTCTAATACATTTATGGGATCTCAGAAGAGATGAATAGAGTCAAAACCTGGGAGTGGAAAGCAATGCTAAAACTGACTCAATCATTAGTTCCCAAATTCGACTGCGCATCGGAGTTATCTGGGGAGTTTTGGGGGACAAACACTGAGACATACCCTCCAAGATGTTGACTTCCTAAGTGTGGTGTGTGGCCTGCACATCTGGATTTCTGAAAACTCTTCCGGTGATTCTAATATGCAAGCAAGATTGAAATACACTGATCTAGTTTATATCATTCACTTTACAGAGAAACTGAGGACTTATGGCTGACTGACTTAAGGTTAGAGTTATCTGTCCCCTAATGTCTAAGTGGATGACCTCCTAACTGTATCCCCTGTAGCTGCGCTGTCATAAGCTCATGTCATTCTTCCCCTTGCCTCTGGCAAATGCAGTTCTCCCTTGTCCATCCTTGACATACCAGCCATTCTTAAAGTTCATCCTTACAGGTGTCTTTGAAGCTGATGCTCAGGGAGAAAAGCATGAGTGTAAAGTCCAACCTCAAAGTCCCCCAAGTCGCTTCTTCAGAGACTCATCTCTCTAACTGTGATTATATCCCAACTTCTCAGCCACTTGCTTTTCCAAGAAAAGTCTCCCCAGCCTCTGCCTATCCTAGAACATCCTGCTAAGAGCTCAAACCGCAGTGAGGTCCTCCTACTGGCATGTGCGCTGAGAGCCCGGGTGACCGCCTGCTGTGGAGCACGCGCCCTTGCGTTACCAAGTCTCTCAGCTGCTCGATAATTCCAGGGAAACATGCAACGCCTCAGCTGCTGTGGCTTCATCATGGCTCGTGTCATACACAGGATTATTTTCTACAGGGAGCTAGGTGGGCAATAATAAAGACCCTGGTTATCTTTACTTCCAGCTAAGGACTCAGTTCTGGTCTGTTTCCCCAGGCAGAGGAGAGGCACAGAGGATTTGGGACTTCAATCTGGAGTGTGTCTTAGGTTAGGTATTTCTGCTACGGTATGACCATTCAGATTCTACTCAATGGAATAGTTGTCTGAAGTCCTTCTCTGAGTCCCCATCTGTCACGTTCTTCCCACGGTCTTCCTGTGCACTGGTCACCCTGGACTTGGACTTCTTCCCATTTTCTGGGCAGAAGTTGTAGTCCTCTGGTCTCTGACACATGTGCATCCTTTGTAGACAACTCTTTCTCCCTGGTTAATTCCTCCCTTGTTTCAAGTGTGCTAGACATCAGTTTCTCAGTGGAACCACTGCAACCTGCCCGAACCCTCATTCCTTGATCAGGACTTAACAGCACCAGCATTTTTCTTCAAATCCTCATTGAACATGTAAATATTTGCTTTTTTCCCTGCCTTCCCATCACACTGGTAGCTTCCTGAGAACAGAAGCTATGTATGTTTTGTTCCTGACTGTGTCCCCAGTGCTGAGCAATGCCTAGCATACAGTGGTGCTCAGTATGTCTTTGTGGAAGGAATGCCTCCAGGGTGCCTTCCCACTGTCCCTGTGACACCTGCTGTGTGCCTTGCTCATGTGACATGTCAAAAGGAAAAGGGACTCAACAACACAGAAGAAAAAGATTACCTATCATGGATGGCCTCAACAACTACCTCAGGAAAACCTCAGGATTGGCTGCATCTTATTTGCTATGCACTGTGGCCGCTGCTGGAGGAGACACAGAGTAGGTGCTCACAATGATCTGTTCCTGCACGGGAAGTCTAATTCCTGTTTCTCCAGCTCCTAGCTTGTGTGACCTTGCTAGGACAAGCTCCTTAGTTTCTCTGAACCCCTATTTCTTCATCCATAGAACTGCAAGCACAACATGTTACAGGGTTAACAAAACTGTATATAAAGTACTCTGAACATGGAAGTTACTAAAAAGAGGTCTTCTTTCCTTCCTTCTTCCCCTTTATTACCACCTTCCTTTTCTTATTCTGTCTTCTGTGCATGGTGGGGAAGCGCTCCCTGACTACTGTTAAGAAAGTGGGGATTGACCCCGAACTATGTTTAGGGGTTCAGGCCTTAAAAGTTGGCCAAACACTGTGATCGAGGAAAGGAACAAGAAGAAACTTTCTCATCTAAGGCCCACGACACTCAACATGGGCCTCTGTGTGAGGTGCAGGCCATATGTCTGTAAAGAGTTAACTGCATCTGGGGAGGGCTAATTACCGAATACTAAAGACAACTGCAAAGCTGTGAAGTCTGAGAGGCAGGTGGATGGTATTCTACTTTTCTCCTTTGGATAAGAGAGAAGTTGATGGAGCTTCAAAAATGAAGGGTCGGGTTGATTAATAAAGATAGTAGAAGTAGCTTTTCTGCAGTTGGAAGATTAAAAATTCTATTAGGAGCCTTAGTGAATTGGGAAGAAGTTGTGCCAACCAATGGAATTAATTATAAAAGATTGTGGTGGAAGACCTTGGATGAATGATTCTAAGAGATCCGGACATTGGCTTCTGAGAAGTTCATCATCTTCGTCAAGGGAAGGGTACAAATGTCCCCAGGAAGTTATGACCTGACTCAATGGCCCCCTCTAAGTATTCTTGTCTTAACCTGAATGTTGTGACTTCAGTGGTGAAACTCATCTGTCTAGTCTTAAGAGGATCCTAGTCTTTAGCCACCCTGGTACCATTACCCGACACTGACCATGATTAGTGGGACATGGTAATCCCACAAGGAAGGGCCAGAAGTCCAGGCACTTCCTGCTTGGCAGATGCCTGCTCTCCTTAGATTTTATGAGCACAGATGGGGCCAGAATCAGCTTGGATGATGTCTGTACTTGTAGGCTGGGTGGTCTTGATGCTTGTATTTGCTTACCCAAATAGCAGCCCTTCCCCATGAGTCACCTCAGTCTTGAGGAGATTTTCTCTTCTGGGTACAATTCTACATTAGTTTTACTAATAATTACCCTATGTGTGTGGGATGTCCAAAGAGAAATTAGACACGGCTTCTTAATTTCAGGAACTCACAATCTATATAGCTCAAAAAACCTAGGACATGTAAGTAGGGGCAACAAAAGGAAAGTCTTAAAAGGACTGTAGCTGGTCACTAATAGGAAATATTATTATTATAAATTTGTTATCGTTGTTAGTATTGCTATTTATTGAGAGCTTATCATGACCCAGGCATTTTGCTAATCCCTTTATATCCATTTTTCTCATAAAGCTCACAACAATTTTATGAGATATGTATGCCACTAGCCCCATTTTACAGAAAATGAGGCTCAGAGAGCTACTGGAACTTGTCCCAGACAACACAGTTAACGAATGGAGCCGGCAGGGTTTATGCTCAGACACTCAGTCTCTAGGGCCTGTGCTTCAGACCAGCACACTGCACTGTGCTCTAGGCGAGCAGTGACAAGGAGCTCCTGTGATGTGTACTGGGCCAATCCTGGGCCCTTGGTTTGGGTCACAGTCCACATGGAAGGCTTTGGAGGGTTGTAAAAGTTGTTGTTCACCTAGCTCTTTTTCTGTTTCACTCTTTGCCTCCAGAGTGGCCTTTGCTCACTTTGGAGAATAAGATAGGGGAATATACCTAGTTTTGGATGGAATAGACAAAGAAATCTTTGTTTAGGTCCTAGGAGACCTTGTTGTGTTTGCTAAGCTTCTTGGAGGTCTACTCTGGGTTTACGATCTGGGGCCCATGCTTTTGCTCTGCTTTGTCCTTTCTGAGGACCTGGTAGTAGGTGAGCTGGTTAAGGATAAGAATGAGGTGTTCCTAGGTTCCCTGGCTAAATACCATCATACTACTATCCCTTAATTATTCCTTGTTATTGTATCTTAGTTACATTGCCTTTTAAATGGGCCCTATGGTTAGAAGACAGGGACAGAGATTAGCCTGCATTAAGACACATGGGCGGAAAGCATGAGGTGGGTGGCTGGAGTATGTAGTATGTAGGAGAGCAGATTGCTTGGGAGGGGAAAGTAGGCTGGAGCCATGATATGGAAATGTTGAATGCCAGGATAGAAGGTCTGAATGCCAGGACAGAAGGCCCTCCTCTTCTAACTCCCACTCTCTGTGTACAGAACTGAATACATAGTTTCCAAATGGGGGAAGCAAATGTCCAGCAATGTCTTCTCCAACAGTGACCCTGGAGATATGTGTAGGGCTTTTGGCCCAAGGCAGGAAGAGGCTAGGTAGGAGGCTGTGGTTGTGACTGCACAGTGGGTGTACTGAGCTTATATGGACTTAGGTCCCATTCTAGGAGAGCAATTCCTACCAATGAATCTTCTTAGTCTAGTCAAGCCAACATCACAGCCTAGGGTACATTGCCAGAGTGACTGCATTTCTCTCCACTTTTGTTGATCTGAGTCCCACTCATCCTTCCTCTTAATTTTTGCCTCATCCTGGAAGCCTTCTCTAATTCCCTCATCCTCTGTATTCCTATCGACCTTCCTATCTATAAGTTGCTTCAAACTGAGTAATTTTTCTGTGCAATTTTTTTGTTGAAGGTGCTGAAGGTCACAGATCACATCTCAGTCCTCTCTGTCTCGTCATGATGTCTTGCTCATGATATTGCTCATGTAATTCACACTTGCATAAATATTTTCTTACTGAAGCTAAGTGAGGAAATGTGAGGGGTCTTGAAGGTCATTTATTCCAAACTCCCTTTGAGTACTGAAATCTACATCCTCCCCAAGAGTTACTTTTCCTCTACTTGTGTACCTCCAGTGATGGGATGCTTGCTTTTTATTGTGATAGACCATCCCATTTTGTAGTAGCTCTGAAAGAAAAGTAGATTTCACTATGTTAACATCTGTTCTCCATAGCTTTAAGTCTTTAGTTCTTGTTGTACACTTTGGGACCCCACAGAACTGGTCTTTTTCCACCTGAAAAGTCTTCATATTTTTCTAGACAGCTCTCATATCCTCCATAATTCTTCTCTTCTCTGGTTATTTGCCTTCAGCTATATTTGATGTGGTTGGGGTCAACTAGCTAATCTGCTTATCCTCTATGCAGGATCTTCTTTGCCAAAATCTGTATCACAGTACAGTGGCTAGGAAAAGACCTAACTCACCAAACATGGCAAGATTATCTATCTTGCAGAAGGTAGACATCCTTTTCCCTATTTTGGGAGCTCTACTTCTGTTAATGCAACCTTAGGGAGAATCTACTATTGTAGCAACCACTCTTGCCTCACACTGTGTTGACTGTCCACTTAAACCCCATCTCTGGCTGGTGCAGTTGCTTCCCAGGCCTATGTTTACCCTGATACATCCCATCTTCCTTCCTTTCTCATAGCTGTCTCCTTTCTTGTTACCTTCCTCATCACAGCTTTCTAGCCCCTTGTCTCAAGCTGACCTCAACCTCCTGTCACTCCCCACCCTTTCTAGTATAGGGACTCCCAGGAAACCCAGTGATATCACAGAATGGGGTAGGAAAAAGGCCTGGGGAGACGATGCCACCTTCATCCGCTTGGATTCACTACGGGATTTGTAGCAGAACTCGATTAAGGCAACCAGCATGGCTAGTCCAAGTCCTCCGATCAGGATGTAGAACACGCCTGCCACATTGCTGAGGCTCAGGGCGCTTGTCTTGTCCTAGGAAGAGGAGGAGGGAAGGGGGGAGGGGAAAGAGCAAAGTGAGCCAAAAGGCTAGAGAGCGTCCAAGCAACAGCATTTTTACACACATACACTCAACCCCATCACCCTTTTTAACCTTCAAAATAGTCGGAGAGGCTTTTTATTCATTGACAGAGTGCTAGATATTCCTAGGAAAAGTGTATGTGTGTGTAACAATATCCCAAAGCATCCCTGATTATGTTTAATTTATAATTACATTTCCCTCCCTCCTCAATGCCTGTTCTGGGGCAAGAGACACCATAAGAAATTCAGGGTACCATCTATCAAAATCTGCATCCTTGAGCTTACCCTATTCTTTCAGAAAACGTGTACCTTCCTTTTCTGCTCAGTTCCTTTTCCTGACCCTTCTGTTGTGCACAGCTTCAGCTTTGTCTGTTGATTGTCTCTGAGTGTTTTTTCTGAGTTGGCACTTAAAATGAACTTTTCCCTAGATGTGCCTTTAATTTCAATTTAATAAGGCAGTCATTGCCCACATAATAAAGACCAATCAATGCATACTTTAATTTACTGATCTGAGCCCCCGTCTCGGAACAAAGGAAACTGGGGGGCTTGGAACAGTAAAATGGCCCTGAGATAGAAAAATGGCTCTATTAAATCCTCATAATTATGCTTAATTGGTGTCCTTTTTCTGTTGGAGGTGCTTGCTAAAAGACGCTGTAGGCAGATGCAGGTAGCTGAATTTAGAAATCTCTGTTGCCTCTGGTAAAAGATCTTGCACTGGTTCTGGATGAGCTGGATCACAGAGCAGAGTGCTTAATTCCTAAGGCCGGGGGACAAGTACCCATCTCCAGTAGCTGGTGGACAGAGCTCGCTTTGTGGAGCCTCAGAAAGACCATCAGTCTGCTGAGACTATCCCTGCATTCTGTCACCTCCAGTTGGGTTCAAAACTGGGAGACTGAGGGGACTGGGGACTGTTGCCAAGTGGTAAGAACAACCAAAGGAAACTGATGATCACGGTGGGAGTAACAGCTCAGAGAATGCGGAAACTGCTCAATAAAATTCTTGACACAGGCAAGTGAACATCTTTAATTTATATCGTTAAATCTTGGAAGAATACTCATCCCTGGATGTCATGGTGGCGCTAACATCTTTGTTTATATTGTTTGCTCAGGTACAAGTTTCTCATTGAATTACAATGGAACACACGCCTCAACTGGCACAGATACACACGGTGGTTGGTTAGTCGGTGGCACAGGATAGGATCTAGCTGTTAGGTCTCTGCATGGGCTCAGGTGGGGAGGGAGGCTAGTCACACAAAGGGTGAACTGTCTTGCCCCAGGGACTCCTTTGACATCTGCCTATTAGAATCTGGACAAGTGGAAAGGGGTTTGTTAGTGACTAAGTCAGTGGGCTCTGCCCTAGTTCTACTTGGTGCATTGTACAGGATTCAGCAGGGCTGAGCTTGGGGACCGCAGCTGGCAAATAGCAGCATGCCTTCCCTCCCCAGAAGCAGCCTTGGCCCGCAGAGCTGTAGGATTATCTAAAGCACACCCCTTTGGTGGCTTCCTGTATTGCTAAAGCAGATGGCTCTTGAATATGGGTTACACTTGGCAAGGCATATTCTGGCTTGGGAAGCAATGGAAATGATTATTCCAAGGGGTAGAATTTCTCCTGCTCTGGTATAATGGCCTGATAAGGGAAATGTGCAAAAATGAGTTTGGTGTTTGGTTCAAGAGTTGGCGGAACAAGTAAATTCCCACTTGGCATTATTTTTCAGAACGCTCAGAATGTCTCCCTGTTTGTTGTTCAGGAGGTCTGTAATTCTGCTTCTGGAGAGTAATTCTTCAGAGTCCTTAGAGGATTTATGGTTAGTAGAAGTTCCAATAAAACTCTTCTGTGTGGAACAAAGGAAAAAAAAAAAACACCCACCCAGGCTCTTCTGGGTGGACAGGGCTAGGAGTGTGGTGAGGAGGCATGTTAACGCATCATCAGTTCACACCTCAAAACAGAGCAGTTGACAGTGATGCTCAGCGGGGGCCGGTGGGGAGCAGGCCTGGGGGAAGGCGGTACACAAAAAGCTGGGAGGAAAGAAATGAGTCCTTCACATGCTGATCAGCCTTTCAGTAACTGCGGTGCAACTTGCCTCCTTGGTCACCAGCACTGTTTCTGTTTTCTTTCTCATGGTCTTTTCAAGTTCACCTTGATTGAGGATTGCCTTCCAGGATAAGGAAGTGGAGGGAGTGGTAGGCATCTTTTTTTTTTTGGTCTGTTTGTTACTATCTTCAAGAAACCCCTAAGAGGGCATCTACCTTCTCGGCCATAGATGGTGAGATCTCTATTTCTGACATACCTGGGAAGGAAGCAGGGTCAGATCTTCATATGAAAGTGGGGAGAGGGGGCATATTCTATGTAACTGTAGAAGGAGGAACAGCCGGTGACGGAGTACCTCACTATGTCTGGAGGTGGAGAGCATCTTTCAGTTCTGAAGGTCTCTGGCCTACAGAGGTGGCAGTGTAAGCATGTTGGGGGACATATCCCGAACAAATAAAGAGGGCAGCCAGATGGTATGGGGACTGCCATGTCTTGTAGGACACACAGTGCCAACACAATTCTGTAGTAGCAGGGATGAGGGAAGACCTCTGGAATCAAGGGGGCACCTGGACTCTATCACTACCAATATCAGAAAGCAAACTTTAATGCAGCACAGCTGTCTAAAGCTGGTATGCTTTGATAGGGTATGGCATGAGAGGCTGGTGTTATTCTCTTTTTAGCTCATGTAGTTGAGGAGTTTACATTTAGGCAAGGTTTTATGATTTCCCTTATGCATGCCATCTCCTTTTCGATAACACTAACTTTAGTTTTTTCAAAGGGGGTCCAAGGCCATGGTCTACTGTTCAGTAGCCATTACAAACTCTCTTTGACTCACTCTCAGAATATGATGGGCTATCCAGGGGCAGGGTTAAGAATCCATTTAAGGATGAGAGCTCTGATTCCTCCCCTGGCCTATAGTGTCCATACGTCCTCATGGACTTGTGTTCATGTTTTCTGGGCAAGCTACAAGCTTCTCAGCTATGACCAGGGAGAGGGGAAAGACAGAACCCAAATCTTCTGAGCACCCTTCTGGAAGACCCCATTCTCCTCCCATCCCATAGCAGCTGTACTCCCAAAAGCCAGGCAGCTTGTTGGTGGGAGTGAAAAAGTCACAACTTGTCTTCTGCCAGGAGGGAGGGAAAAGAGTGACAGCACTGAGAAGAATGACAGGTGAAAAGAAAAACAAAAAAAATCCATCTTTCAGAATTGTTGGGCTTGTTGTCATGGTGACAAGCCCCCCCCACTTCATCTGTCCCCCTTAACCTGTTGTGGTGAATTGCCGGCTCCCTCATATGGAAGGGAGATTGTTTTCTTTTTCACATTTTTTCTTGCTCTTCCCACATAATGGGGGACTGTCCCAGACTCCCTCCTTATTTCTGAGCCAACATCCCTTCCAAAAATGTGGGGCTGGCTTGAGTCTTCACGAAGAGGTTTGAGCCAGGCATGAGCAGGAGAGACTTGAAGTAGAAAGTTCCAAGGAGAAGGCAAGGCCTTTGGCCGTAAGACCAGCCTCTCCCATGGAGACCAGTGCGGCCCATCATGCAAGGCCTGCTAAATCCGGACCAAGCTTCAGCTTTCTCCAACTGCTTCCATTCCTTCTTATCTTCCTGTTAAGACTGTGAACTCTTACAAAGCTCCAGCTCCAGCTCTTCTTTCCATTCCATAGGGATTGCACACATTTTCTGATGTCTATACAGCTGGACTTTCAGGGGCTGCCTGTGATTGTTTCACATGCTGAATCTGTGACCTGACTAGCCTTTCTGCTATAGTAGCCTTTCACTTGTGCTTTTCCAAAACTTAGATGTTTAGCCCATGAGCCATTTTCCTGAGGGGTTGGTTATTTCCTAGGAATATGGGCTCAGTGGTTAGCTAGGCGCACTGACTAGCCAGGACCAAAGTTTGGAAGCTATGGGAAGATGGATTTGATTCAACTAAAGGAAGACCTTTTGATTCAACAGAGCTGTCCAAAGGTGCAACACTCTGTCATGGATGGTGGCGAGCACCTCCAATGTGGATGTATTCAGAAAGAAACTGATGAGGTCGCGTAAGGGATTCAAGCACTGGACAGAGAGTTAGATGAAGTGACCTTTGACACCTGCCTCAATCCCAAGAGATTTGAGGCATCTAAGGAGTTCCTAGAGAGCCTGGGACCATGCCTTTTATAAACTCTCCCTAGAGACTAGCCTCTTTAGGGGATGCAAAAGGATTCATGTTAATTGGCAACTTCTGTTGTTCCATTTCCAATCTAGGCCAGTTCCCTAGCCTGAGTATTTTCCCCAAGAGCAACACAGGATGAGAATTGGCCCATTGTACTAATAATTGGCAAGGCAAATGCTGTGAAAGTAAGGGTTGTGGGGGCGGCTCTTCTCAGCAGTGTGTGCTCGGGGACCGGCTGCTGTACAATGCACCACAGAACATCCTGACTCGAAACAAAACTGCAGCAGAGAACTGAAGGGGACGGTATGGGTCGTGGAGGGGAACCCAAGGGCTAGCTGAGGCTGAGGCCTCTTCCAGAGTGGGAGGAATTTTCCAAAACAGAGGCCCTAGTCTGAGGCTAAAGTGGGCATCCCCATAGGAGGCCTTTACTGTGGGCAGAATATCTGTCTGGAATATGCATTGGAGAGCAGAGGTCTTGTGTGTTTGAGGAAAATGGAGCCTGTTGTCCCTAGAGGTGCTCCTGGCTCCTGGACCCAAAGAAAGAGTTTTAAAGGAAAAATCTTTGTTTCTGTCTAGTCCTTTCTCCTGGAGCAGTGATGGGAGACTTAGGATGTGTGGTTTAGGGGCACTGGGGAGGACCACATTCAATCTCTGATCTGGGTAACTGCTGTATGTTGGACATGTCATCTTGGAGTACACGTAACTCCCAGGAGATTCACCTTGAAGTCACTGGTTCTCTACAGGCCACTGCCTGTGCTGCTTTACAGAGGCTGGGAACACTGACCCTCAGCAGGATTCTAGCTGGAGCCAGAGGCCTCCAGGGTTTGGGGGAGATGGAATGACTTCTGCATCTCTTTGTCTCAAGGATATTTTCCCCACCCATGTTCCTCTTACAATGCCTCTTGGGGGTGTCTTTAGTGCAGAAGCCTATAGTGGGTAGGTTGAGTGAGTGAGTAGAGCAGAGCCTCACTTTATGATTCCCAGGTCTTTCCAGGTGGCCAGTGCTCTTTACCTGACGGGGCAGGGATAGGAGTTTGCATACAGTGCAAGGACAGAATTGGCAGTTTGCCCTCCTTTGCCTTCCAGGCCTTGCTGAGGGTTGGGGTGGGAAGGTGAGTACGTCCAAAGTGGATGCTTACACTGCTGGTGGTGGGGCAGTGTGGCATAGTGAGAGAGGTGTGGC
>NW_024423897.1:19762858-19774063 GCF_017311325.1 Ursus maritimus
GGCATCAATGCCCACTGTTGATGTTCAAGGGTCAAAGGAGTTATCAACTTGGCAAAGTAGGGAGCAGGGGAAGGCACCTGGCTCACCCATTCCTCTGAGTGTTTCCCACATCACAATACACATATATAGAGAGATATAAAAACAACATGATTGGCATTCTATTAATTAAGTCACAAAAAGAAACAATTAGGCAAATTTCAGGAGAACCTAAGAAGTAGAAGAGGACAGAATCAGATTAAGATGTAATTAAACACTTTCGACATTTTAGGACAGAGAAAAACAGATTCATCACAAGGTCATGTTTGAGTCATTTTCCTGAGGCTTTCTGAACAATTTGACTTCATGTACTTGACTGCTGCTTAGGGCTAAAAGAGAAAGGCAGTGAAGGGTTATGTGACTTTTAGTTGGAATCACCATGCTCAACAGTTGACAGCTTTGGAGGACCACAGACACCTGCTCCAGTAAGTCAGGTTAGTATTTAACAGATCCCATGGCAGGGGTTTCTGGCCACATCAATGACAACACATACATATAACATATCTAGGGCCATCTGTGAGGGCCAAGGGAGTCAATCTAATTTTCTTTACCTATACCCCTCACTTGCTCCATTAAGACCCTGTTCAATGTTGCTTATAAGGGTTTATGTGCTGGACCCATGGGTGCAGGAGTTTAATGGCTGGAATAATTTGTTGACTGGATTTGCCTCCCCATTCTTCAATGCCTAATCTAGTTCTTCAGGCAAGGAGTTGGCCATCTTTCAGGTTATAACTTGTCCCATCTCCCATTTTACTACTTCTTAAGGACTTCTCTGTCAATGGTGCCACCTTTAGTTAAAGCTCAATTTTTACTTAACTAAGATGGGTTTACAGGCCACCGAGAAGCACAAATAGGATGAAAGGGAGGGGTTCAAAGGAGCTATGTCCATAGTAGGTGGCAAGGGGCATTTGACAGGAAGGCAGATGGGCCGTCAAATCCAGCCCTCTTCCCACAGCCTCTTGCGTAATCCTTTTACTACTATGAACTTTGAGATGCCAGTTCTACCCCACTGTTGAGTGTAGACAGTGGACAAGGCAGGCGTTTTTATTTTTACTGCCTGTGCTATTTTTTTGTTTTTATAAGAGCTAAACTTTGGCTATTTGGTGATGCTAGCGTGATAAGAAGCTTGTTGATCCCTCCCTGGAAAACAGTTTTTGACTCACAGGACCTCTGTTTACTACAACTATTACCTTTTATTTATGTTTGTCAGTCACTGGGCAGCTAACTAGACTGTGGCATATGGATCCCCAAAGGCAAAGGAGAAAGACTCCAAATGCTTGCTGTTTGCTTGAAAAGGAGTTCATATTTATTATTTCGCTTACCCCACATTGTGAGTTTAAATGTGGCAATTTTCAAGCTGGGAAAACAATTTCCATCAACAGATCCCTGAAACACACTCTTCAGTCTTTTAGATACCTTCGTGGGACAACCCTTCTCTCTTTTTCTGTCTAAAAACAGAATAAAAGGGATTCTGATCTTGAACAAATGCACAAAGGACAATGACTGGCCTTGGGATTTTTCCTTAGGGATGTTCAGTGCACGGATAGACAGCCACTGCCTCGATTTATTGACCATTTCTTCTCTTTCTACCTTTGCATTTAAAAAGAAGAGAGGTAGAAAGACTCAAGTGGGAGAGGCAGGAGTGTTGTCACAGGTACAAAGGGGAACTGGGCATAGGAGAGAAGGTACAGGGAGCCACTGAAAGAGAGAATAAAGGTCAGGGTAACCAAGTTCTTAATTTTCGTTTTTGCTGTGAGCTATCAGACCACTTTTCTATCTTCAGATATAAAGTCTCTACTGTTTGTTCACTTCAGGCACAGAATCCAGTTTGGGGTCAGTGGTGTGAAAAGGTGTTTAGAGAAAGTGGACAGTCCTCACAGCACAAGCCCCAGGATGGGAAATAGGCGAAAACTGATGTCCTTTATTGGCAGGCTCATGATATCACAGTCAGATTGAAAAAGGGGCTTCATGAAAAAGCATTTAATTAAATTTTATCACTGAATGTCCCTCTTCCCAGGTGATTCTCTGAACTTGAACTCTGATCCCTTATGCTGTAATGTTGTAGTTAATTGGTATGTTGGCTGGCTCTCTTCAAATAGAGTGTCAGTTCCCCAGAGCAGAGATGATGGTTCCTGTTTTTAAACTCCTCCCTACGATATTTAGTACAAGATGTTCTATTCAGTATAAAAGCGAGAAATACCTTTTTGGGGGGGGGGCGAATGAATGAATGGATGGATGGATAGAATAAATCTAAGTGCAAATAATAACCTTAAGTGTCTGTAACTCAGCTATTTGGTCAACTCATCTATCTGGAACACAATAGTAAGGGCCCAGAGTGTGGAAAGAAAATGCACAGGGTCATAGGATAATAACTGTAGTTAACATTTATTTTTTTGAGAGCTTATTACGGGCCAGGCATTAGTACTTTACATGCTTTATTTCATTTAATCCTCACATCCCTATTTGTCATCATATTATTACTATTACATTCCACAGACAAATACTTAACTAGCCTAATGTTCTAACTCAGCTCTGTATGACTGAAGTCTATGCACGTAAGCACTGTTCTTTCCAGCTTGCCCCGGATTAGTGCTATATGCATCTAGAAGCCCAAGAAAGCTTATTTAGGCCTTTCTCTCCCCACTCCCTCAGTCCTTTTCAAAACTTTTACTTTGCACAGACTTGTAACACCCAAGGATCTCCATTCTCCAAGCCCACAGCTGAGCAAAGGCAGCAAATGAGAAAAACCTCATTATAGGCCATTTCATAAGATGCTATTTTACACTTGACTATAAGGAAGAAGCCGAAGAAATTTTTTTCCTTCCTTCCTTGATTCCTTCCTTCCTTCTTCCTCTGTCTCTCCGTTTGTTCCTTCCTCATTCCTTCGTTGGTTTGTTGGTTCCTTCCCTCCCTCCTTCCCTTTCTTTTGTAGGAGATAAAAATGGTGATACTAGAACAACAGTAGCCTGGGGCTATTCTGGTTCTGACAGACCCTTACCTACCTGAGCCCTGACATTCAGCCACAGGAGCTGATGGGTGCAGGAGAGTATCTGGATCAATGAATTATCATTGGAAGTCCTGAGAAAGGAGGAGTTGGAACCCTAGAAAGGTAGTCTCCAGGATGACCTGGTACTCATTAAGATTCAATGTATTCAAACTTGCCACTGTGAAGAAGTTTGCTTATCCTATACTTGCAAGGAAATTGAAGTTTGGAAAAAAGCAGTCAAGGGAGATACTTCAGATGGTTTTAATTGGGTCTCAACTTATGAAAAGCTAAGGACTGAATTCTGGGCTTCAGTTTTGAAGCAACCGTCTCTCTTTCAAAACTTTGAATTCAAGCATCTGAGGAGTATGGGATAAAACAGCCCTTGGAGCTTATACCCAGCCTGCAGTGATATGCCATGCATCTCCTCCCTCAAAGGAAGCTTCAGTTCTAATCACACTAGGCTTCTAGGCATCCTGCTCCCCTTCAAACAGTATGTTTCTTCCTGCTTCTATATGCTTGTAGCTTGCTGTTCTCCTTAACTTCTCTCCCAACTCTGGTTGCCCTGCAATGCTCCCCATGTTTTCCTTGAATTTTTCCATCAACAGTTGATTTCTCATTGACCTTTCCTTTGCACCTCCCTGGAACCTGGCAGTCCATTCATTGCCCTGCCTACTAGAGTTTGATGTGTATTAGCCTTAGTCTTTCACTTGATTATAAAGCCTTTGGTGTAAAGAGTCGAGGTCTTCAAGTCAACTCCCCAAATATTTACGAGAGCCAATTAAGTGTCAAGTATCATGCTAGGTACTTAGTAGGAATAAAGAACTGAGCAAGTTACAAACCTCATCTTTAAAGGAATGTACAGTCTCATGTGGGAGGCAGAAAATCTTTTCAATGGTTCAAGGAAGACTGTATCCAATTTTAAAATAAAGAATTATGGAAGCATCAGAAAAGGGGAGAGTTTAATTCTGATAGTGGGTGGGCATTTGAAAATCTTCAGGGGGTGCTCTGTGAAAAGGGAAGAGTGAAATCAGGAAGGAAAGCTAGGAAGCACAGGCCTGGGGAATGTGGTCACAAGGGGGACTTCTGGGAGATGAGGCTACAACAGCTGACTGAGTCCAAACTCTAATTATCCTGGAAGGATACGCTAAGAAGTCTCCCTGCAGGCAAGGGAGACAGGGAAGCTGTTTAAGCAGGGAGAGGCCTCAGACTAGCAGCCCATCTATACTGCAGTCAGTCCTAAGTAAATATGTAGCAATTAACTAACCAGTATAATGGCTCATATGAGAGGAACAGACAATGTTGAAAGTTTTAACCTTGAATGCAAGGATAATGGAGACAGTAGGTCACTGCAAAGTTAAACAGGGCTCACCTGGAAACTTGAGACTGGTTGTCAGTAGAAGAGGAATTAGATTTATTCTTGATGATGAAGGGAAGAATTAGATCAGGGAGATGAAGCCACAGGGACACAGAATGCTGCTTAATATCATGGTAAACTCTGGAGCTGCCAGAGCTCTCAGGGAATTTATTTGCAAAGTGGCAATCTGGTGGGACATTGTTGCTGGGACAACTGCTGGTCAGGAAAAACATGGAGGGAATTCATGTGCTGGATAAAAAGTTAGGATTCAATCAGTGGTCCCAGAAACCTGGTCCGAAGAGCCAGGGCAATAATATGATGAAGCTTTCACTTATCAATGGGAAAATGAGGAAAGATAAGGGTTGTATAGTGAGTTTTCAGAAAGCTGAACTTTTCCATTTAAAGGACAGTCCTTTATGTGCAATTGATTATTTCTTTCCTTCTTTTTTAGTGTTAACATATTTCTTCTCATTATATTATGGTGATGAAAGGTGATCATTTTTTGTCTTGTTTCTTCTAAGATCTCAAGATTCCTTGGCAAGATAAATCATTGTCATGTGTCTCTACCACCATTTTCTTTCTTGGCATTCTATTTGGTCCATGGCGTCTCTAGTCTGGGATCCACTGGCCTTCTAGAGGAAGAGACTTCAAGGAGCTCTGCATCTGTCCTCAAGAAGGGAGAGGGGAGCTATTGATGAGTGAGGTTTAAAGACATTAAGGGGACCATGACGGGTGGGAATTTCCTTGCACTGGATTAAAAGTCAGTGTAAAATGAGCATGGTCATTCTAACTCTTCCTTTCATAGAGCTGGAGGGTTCTGAAGCCCAGGGTGCTCCCCCTATGAGGAAGGTGCAGCCACTTCCATTCTCCCCTTACACATTTCTCTGAGCCCTGCAGCAACCCCTCCTATGCAGGCCTCAGAGGATGAGTAAACCACCTCAGCTGAGGGCCTTCTTTGGTTGGGTGTTTCTGCTCCTTCGCTGAGGCCAAACCAGGGTCATTTTGCTTGGAGTGGGAGCCAGAGCTTCAGCAAGAACCAAAGCTTATTTGGCCTGTCTTCCCAAGGGGAAGAGTGGTTGAGTCTAGGACAGGTCTCGGTGTTTGTGGACCTGAATCCTAGAAAGCACTCTCTCAATCACCTCCCTTTCGGACAATGATTTCAAAGACCCCTTCTGTCTTTATGTTTCAGACTCTGACATTGTCTGTATGGACTGTCTAAGGTAAACATTCTCACTGATGGGGCAGAAAGCTAAGGGTCCAGAAGATGCTGCTGGCCTAGTAGCTTGGAGTGGTGGGTCACGTGGGAGAGGTTATTTCCAACCAAGCATATGGAAATAGAGAGTTGGGTTATGTCAGGGGTCTCAGTTAAAATGCAGACCTCCCCAGGTCTTGTTAGGGAACACAGGTAAGGCCAAAGTTCCCTTCACCTGTGACCACTGCAGGTGGTTTTCTCTTCTGGAACATACTCAAGGAACAGACAGTTCTGGGATCTCATGAGAAGGAATGTTGGTCAGCCTTTGATTCAGCTAAAAGAAGATCTGTCTTTGGTTTCTGACTCTACAAAATAACACAAAGGTGATGGTTTAAAAAAAAAAAAGAAAGAAAAAACACATGTAGAGCACTCTCTTCATCTCTCCACTCTGAGGTGGAGGAAAGAATCTAAGTCCCTCTCTAATCTCTGGTCAAGTTATATGGCAAGTCCTATAACTGTACCTCTGATGACCAACTGTTCCCAGTTTGCCCAGGAACTTCCCTAGTTTTTGCACTAAAATTTCCACATCCTAGGAACCCTCTCAATCCCAGGAAAACCAGGTTAGTTGGCTACCATAACTGTACCTCAGTTTTCCCAGTAAAATGGGAGTAATGATAAGCTCCAGCTCCAACTGTCTGTGTTGCGAGGCTCAAATGAGGTGACAGATGTCAGAGTGCTTGAGATTACTGGAGGACAAGTGGCTGGATTAGAAGTGCCACTAACACCACACTCTTTGCGTTGGCAGATGCTCTACCTGGTCTGCTTTGTCACTTTGCAGAATCTCTTCATCATAGAAGCCTCTAGCATATGTTCTCTGCCAATCCTCCTGGATCTTGCGGAATGGATCAGGCCTTTCTTTCTGTCCCACTGTCCTTGTACAACCTACAACAGTAAACTCATCATTCCATAGCCATTTCCGGCTTCTCCAACCAGACTGAGGGTTCTCTGATGGTAGAGACTCCGCACCCAGCACAACAGCTAACACAGGAGCTTCCTGATACATGTTTTCTGAATGAAGGAGTTTTAAGTTTCTGAAAGCTATGCTGTATCACAGGGATAAGTTACTTGAACCCCCAGAAGCTGCATACTAGTTTTACCTGTGTGATATATATTTCTGGTCCTATAACTTTCTTTAGGGTCCTATGGCTACCATCACCTGTTATAGGGCAGAGACCTGGATGGGGACCTGAAGTCTGGCCCCTTCAGCCAGGATTCTACAGATAGAAAGCATTTCAGAGGTATGTTTGATTCCTAGCCTGCCTCACATTGTGAGAAGCAGGTGTCAACAGTTCATTTGCAGCTCATAGTAAACCACATCTGGTCCTATAATGCAGAACCATGTGCCAGCAGCACCACACGGTCTGTGTCAGACACTCCAGAGACACTTGAAAAAAGGATAACGGAGGGAATGAATGAAAGCCTCCCTACAATTGAGGGGGTGGAAACACCATTCAGGGCAAGAGCCAGCCCACTGGTCTCATCTCAGCTACCTCTGGTTCAATGAAAGGAAGGGAAGCTGGGCCAATTCTAAGGACTGGCCACCAAAAGACAGACGTCAATGAGAACAGAATGCTGGGCAGGCCAGCAGAACCATTATTTTCCTGTGGACTTTAAAACATAGAGGGTTGTAATGCTGGAGAATTGTCTCCTCCAGTGATGGAGAATGGCTCCTGAGGGAGAGAGGAACACTGTGATCTCTTGGGTCTCCCACCCTGGGCCCAAACCTGTCTCTAGCTCTCTTCCTCTTCCTCTTTTCCACCTCCAGCCCCTCATCTCCTGTTTCAGTAGCTCGGCCACCCCCACCCCATCCATTTGTCTTTTATAATGGGATTCCACAAGAGATTTCATTTGAGGAAATGATTCCCTGCTGCAAACAGCAATACAAAGATAGATAAAGAATGAATGAATTACTCTCCTCTTCATTCTTGTAGTGTACGCTTGCTGGGTCTTTTACCTGAACTATCTTTCTCCCTATCTTGCTTGTAGATATTCTCCCCACTGGTTTAAGGCCCTGTTCAGGGACTGCTGCCTCTCTTGGGGGCCTTCCTATCACTCCCATCTAAAGGGCAAATATTAACCCCTCCCTGCCTGGTTTTCCCACTGTGCCTTGTTCATCCATCTATCTAACGATCGATCTATCAATCATCTATCATCTTCATGACATTTCCTCTCTCTTTTGTATTACTGTTAGCTGTTACTAGGCTGTGACTTCTCTATTTCTCTCCTAACTATGACCAACACTCAAAAATTTTGAATAGTTCACACAAAAATTGAGATTTCTAGTTTCTTTGAAAAACCAGATCTGGCAACATTCTGACACAGCACTATTAAATCAGAACTGAGTGGAGACTTTTCCCCCTAGATAGGCATATAATCTTTTGTTCACTAAGTCCCATAATTTTCTATGATCACCTGGAGACTGTCAGTTTTCCATTTATAGGATAGTGTAGTGGATAAGAACATAGATTCTGAAGCTGGACTGCCTGGGTTCAAATTCTGGCTCTGCCAGTGACTAGCTGTATGCCTTCAATAATTTAACATCTCTGTCCTGCTGATTTATTATCCATAAAATGAGATTCTTAGTAGTACCTACTTCATGGGGTTCTTATGAGGACTACATGAATAAAAGAATACATTTGACTATGGGCTCTGGGAAACAAACTGAGGGTTTCGGGGGTGGGGGGTGGGGGATTGGGATAGGCCGGTGATGGGTATTAAGGAGGACATGTATTGCATGGAGCACTGGCTGTTATATGCAAACAATGAATCATGAAACACTACGTCAAAAACTACTGATGTACTGTATGGTGGCTAACATAATAAAAAATTTAAAAAATGCATTTGAGGCGTTAGAGAGTGTTTGCCACTTATAGCAAGTGCTCAATATTCACTATAATTATTATTTATCATAGTGTTTGCATTGTGATTTTGTTTGTTAGAGAAGTATTGCCTGTACTCATGGCTCTATTAAAAATAAGGAAATCACACAAGCATTTACCCCCAATCCATTTCCCTCATTTTCTTTACCTAGCCCTTGGGGGCATTTTTGGTTGTAGCCCCTTTATTAGATAACCAATCTTGGGGTGCCAATATCATTATCATTTTGCTTTCTTTAAGAGGACTTTCTTTAGTGCTTTGAAAAATACTATGCTTAGAATATTGGTAGGATTAAATTGTATGATCGTGGTCATGTAGTTTTATCTGCTACCTTTAGGACATACACTAGTAATGGCCAAAGAGACCCATGAGTTAAGAGCTGGTTGGTTTAATTTATGTTATACAGTTATACAGTAGGACTAATACTTCCTGGTTCTCATGAATCTACCCAAGACCAGACGCTGATTTTATTACACGCTCAGAAAGTCACCATACACCTGGAAGTTGACCAGGTAGGAACTGGTCAGTATGACAATCAATAGGAGTTGTCTACATGCTAAATTTTCTGCTAGGTTCCGTGGGACCATTGGCCATTGCTTCACTGGACTGGACTGTGAAATATAGCTAGAAAGAAGGAAGCAGTAAGAAAAGACACCGGGTGGGGAAAAGCTGTGGTATTTGTGGGCCCCAAGGAGACTGGCTTGAATAGTGCTGTGGATTTCTTTCTTTTTATTTATTTATTTTTTTACATTCCTCCAAAGGAATAAATTTAATTCCCATTGGAATAGAGAATATGATTAAGAGGTCATTATGCTCTTTTTCTGCTAGATGTGTGTGCTGAGGAGGCATGAATAATATATGCAAATATGCCTGCCTGACTTTCTTTTGTTTGGAGACTCCCCTGGCTTACTACCTCCATTTCATTAGGAGGAAGTTGGCTCTTCTGTTAGGGATTCGCCTGGTCCTTTGCCCCTTTCCTCCCTGAGGAAGAGGCTGATTAGATGTGATTACCAAGCCATGATCTCAGCACATGGGGTGATTCATAAATGTTACTAAAACAGATGGCCCAGAATTTCTGTGCAGGGGCTCAGCTCAGGGCTACCCCTTCCCCTTCCTTTCTGCCTGCTCTCAGAAACCAGGCTCTGCTCAAGAGCTTTCTACCTGAGCATATGGATGGAAGCAAGATGGCTATTAGCTGAACTTTGGGGGGCCCTAAGTAGAAAAGAGAATAAAACTGTACATTTGGATATTTCTGTCCTTTGGTATCCTGAAATTCCATTCATTACAATGAAAGGAAGCTGAAAGTGGTCTGGCCCAGAGAAGGCAATCACCATTTATTTGGGTCAGATACCCAAACCAACAGAATAGATGATGAGTGTGGAGGCTGAGCAGAAGGGAAAGGGGAAGTGGGGGAGGAAAGGGGATTAATATTCCAGAATTCCTTATGCACCATGAGCTCTTCATAAGTGATTTCATTTATTTCCAAGATGATCCTACAAAGCTTATAGCCGGATCCCCATTTGGAGGATGAGAAAACTAAGCCTCTGAGAGATTAAGCAATGAAAGCTAACCTTTCTTAGCCACTTGAGTATGTGCCAGGCACTGGGCTAAACACCTTATATTATCTCATTTAATTCTTTCACAGTCACCAGTGTGAATGCTGGTGTTAACTCCAGCTGTTGTATTTGGAGAAACTGAGGATTAGGAAGGTGAAATAATCTGAGTGACTCCTGTCATTAAGTGGCAAACCTAGGATTTGTTCTCAGTCCTGACTTCAGGGCCCTAACACTCAACTGATGGTCCATATAGCTGTTTGTCACATAGCCAAGATCACACAGGCTGTGAACGTGGGAGGCTGGGTCTGACTGAGAGTCTGATTCCCAGCAAAGCACATTCGCTTCCCACGCCCACGAGGCCGGAGTGTCAGGGCTAGGACAGGTACCCAGACCTTCTCCCTTTTGGTCTGCCTTTGTACAACAGCAGCTGCCTTCTTAGAAAAGAACAGTGGGCAAGTCTAAAAGAAAGTTGCTGATGAGAGGGAGAGAGAGGGAAAAAAGATGCTATTTTTGACAGCACCAGCCTCTTAAAAGAAAGCAACATACAATTTGTATATCAGCGGGAGAAAGCAGTGCTTCGGCAGGCAAATCACAGGCCGTGCTGGGCCGCTATTCTTGTTGCTGTAAAGGCCATTCATCCCAGGTCGTTCACCTCTCCGGATTCCTCCTTGCCACCTTGATCTGTCCACCTTCCTCCTCTTTCTCTCCTTAATGTGTTGCTCTGCCGTTTACACGCTTCTCAAGCAGGCATGATAAGAACAGAGCGGTAACAGGAGCAAGTGTGCATTTGCCTTTGTGATTTTAGCACAGTCCTCCTCGGTACACCTGTACCACAGATCTCCAGCAGAGCCTGGTGCTTCCGGATGGAGGACTCTGGCTGTGGAGGCCACCTGGTGTCTCACTTCCCCTCATGTTTTAAAGATGCCACCTTAAAAGGTGGCAAAGGCAGTGAGGGGTGCCTCCATCACACAGAGTTGGGGGCGTGGAAAGAAGGGGGGTCGGGAGGCAGGGTTTGTACTTTGGCTGCATCCTACAAATCACAGTGAGAACCTGGGCAGAGTGTCACCTCTCTGAATCTTAGCTTCCTAACTGGTGGAAGGGAAATGATAATACCTAAATCCAAAGGCGGTGGGGTGGGGGGGGG